>NC_133339.1:8319100-8660350 GCF_030506205.2 Paramisgurnus dabryanus
TGGTAAGTTATGTAATATCTGTTTATCAGAACTTTTACACCTCTTTCTTTGTCTGTCAGTACGTTGATATTTCCAACAACTTTGTTTTTAAATTGTATGTAAATGTTTGAAACATCCGGAACACTGGGTTTTACTCGAGGTTAAGGTTGCATTGCATTATAACCAACGGAAAATGAGGCAATAAGATACGTAAATCAGTACCCAGCTAACAATTTTTGGTTCTAAAAACGTTCCCCTAACGTTAGTTTTTGTTTCCTACAACGTTATTTTCCAAGGTTTGTTTTTGGTTCTTTACAGAAATAGAACGTTATTTTTAAGTTAGTTTAACGTTAGTCTTTGGTTCCCATAACGTTCTTTTCCAAGGTTTGTTTTTGGTTCTTTACAGAAATAGAACGTTATTTTTAAGTTAGTTTAACGTTCCCCTAACGTTAGGGTAACGTTTTGGGAACCAAAAAATTTTGCTGGGAGTATGCACAGATAACATGGACCAAAAACAGCTCAATGACAGGATAGTGCGCGTTGCCGCAGCTCCGTGAATGCACTAAAAGAGCTAAATCTAGTACTTATTCTTTAGTTACTATGAACTTTTTTGATCAAAGATATCCTGAACTTTATAGATACTAGTACTTTTTGATTTAAGTATGCAAATAATATGTTGAATAATAATGAAGCAACATTTATGTAAGCTTTAAACATTGTCATGTAGAAGTGTCAGTAGGGGTCTCTCTTGGGTAACAATTTACAGAATATAGGTAGGAACCTTTCTTTAGGTAACAGGTGTTGCTGCAAAATCCACTGTTTTGGATGGGTTATGTTTTACAATTTATAGTCACATTATTTCCTGCAGTCTGTGTACATTGAGGGCACATACTTAACCCTGTAGTATTTTCTCAACCGGATGCAAAAATACATTGTGCATATTATGCGCAAAAGAATTGTGTACATGTCTTATATTTATCTTTTATTTACGTATCACCTGATTCTCATCACAGAAACATGCAAGGCTATGACAACATGCATTATTAAGGTCATGGAGTCACGTGCTGTACATACTGCAGGGTTCCTGTCTTACATAAGATTACATAAAGAAATGAAATAGTATTTTTTTTTTTTAAAGTGTGTTTTCATTGCCTATATATAACATCGTAAGAACAACTTTCACCGACTAAATTTTGACTTTGTACATTTAAAGATGAAAGAATTTCATCTATTAGTTATTGGAATTTGGGCCATGAATAGTGATTGAGAAGCTTTTTGGATAGTTTTTAATGTTCATTGGGCTGGTTTGAAATGCAAATCTGTCAACACTGGTTGTGGGAATGAGCTGACATCATTTAGATTTTTTTTTTTTACATTATATATATATAATACATTTTAATTAGATCGCAATGTTTACGGTACATGTAAACTGTATTGTCTTAACCTAAATCATGAACTTCATTTGTATTAACACATTTTTTTTGCATGTAAACAGGGCCAGTGGTTTTCCAAAGTTACTAGCCACTCAGCATGTTCGCTGGCCACAATTTTGTTGTTGGAAAAATATATTTAATATTATAAAATTTACTTTTGCATGCTAAAATTACATATATTAGCTGGTATATGCCTGGTATTACATTTATTTAGCTGCATGAAAAATAATCTGCCACTGAAGAAAACTTGAACTTTATCGGCTTCTTCTGAACTCTCTTCATCATCATCATCATCATTGTCCCCTGTTGTCCATTGCCTACGTCAGGAAAGTGTATTTTGTTATACTGTGACTGTCAAGAAGTGTTTGTGTTTGCATGTTCTCTTCTTCTTACCCAGTTCATATCACCATTTACCATCACTGTGTTGGATACGTGTTGTATGTTTAATAAACTACCTGTTGCTTTTTCACATCTGTGTCAATCCCATCTGCCTACCATAACAATAACATTCACATAGAGAATAAGATGTAATTCTGGAGGTGCTAAGGTAATACAGCTGGGTGTTGAGGCATTCTCCTAATTTATAAAGTTAGATGCATTCTCCAAACACACTGAAAACTGTTTTGAATAACTTGAAAGTTTTAGGTTGAGGCAATACTCCATCCAACCTAAAACGGGGGACACTACTTCATCTGTGTTTTCAGATTACTAGTATCTTTATTTTAAACACTTAAATCATAATAGAAATTACTTGAAGTTTTTAAACGAATAAACATTGACTCTGATTTTTTTCTATGCTGATCTTTTTAGTTAAGGTGTTTTGTTCGACATTAATGTTCATATTTTTGATTGATGAATTTGAATAACAGAATGGTTGATTTAAGTGTAATCTGCCTGGCAAAATTAATTGTTAAAGTCATACCTTGCAATTAAAGACACACAATAGTGTAGGAAGTTCTGTATACAGATGCTTCCATAAATGTACAGTAGTAAGTATTACACACAGAGTTGTGTGGGAAACCTCTGATAAAAGAGCGCTTCCCTGAACCTTTTTGCCAAGCCACCATATACACAGATTAGACGAAGAATCAAAAAAGACCCAAATCACTATTTGGTTGGTGCTCATGACCTGAAGTTTTACCAAATTGTTAACCATCTGTGATCTAGATCCCCTCAGGAGGAAACACCTCTATCAGGAATGCAGATTATGCCTTAGTTACTAGTAGTTATTCTGTTTTTGATATTAACTAATCATTTCTGATAGTATCTATTCCAACAGTGACAAGTATCATTTTAAATATACTAGTAACCAGTGGCGGCTCGTGACTGCTCTTCCGAGGATGCGCTAATTCAAAATAAGTGTTTGGGTTGTCACGTGTGTAGTTCCATTTTTTTCAAAATATGTGTCCTGCGTGTGGAGAGATCCTGTGTGCATCACGTGTTTTGTCAAAATAAGTGCCTGCTGCACATGCGTCAAAACCATTTATGATAAAATAGACGCTCACGTTCACTAAATACACGCAAGAAACTCCCTTTTGCGAGTATCTGGCAAACGCGAGCATCTCTTTTCAAGTTCGAGGCAGCAGGGACTTATTTTGGCATGAAACATGATGCACACACGATCTCTCAAAGCGCAGAACACATATTTTGAAATGACGAACCACCCACAAGCTACATACATGTTGTGACGAACTTCGCATCGTGCATTTCAAAAAAAGAAGTCACCAGCCGTCCCTGCTGGTAACTAATCATTAGATACTAGTAAGTATTATTTAACACTGGTAATTAATCATTAGATACTAGTACCTATTTATTGACACTAGTAGTTATTCAAGTACTAGTACTTATATATCAGACACTAGTGTCTTTTACAATATTTACTAGTAACATTTTTAATCTTACTAGTCACAATTGTTTTTTACCTGTCATATGTAATGACTAGTCAAAATGGCCACTGTAAAGTAAAAATTAAAAATCTTACTAGTAAAATAAATGATCCTACTAGTTTCTATTAAAAAAGTACTAGTGTCTAATGAATGAGTACTAGTATTTATTGAATAAGAACTAGTAGCTAATAAATACCAGTATCTAATAAATAAAAACTATAATCTTTTTAAAAGGTAATAGTATCTTACGAATAAGTACTAAAATTTGTTTAACTATGTAATTCTGGCACTAGTATGTAATAAATTAGTACTTGTATCTAATGAAAAATAACTAGTATCTAATGAATAGATACTAGTATTTATTGAATAAGTACTAGTAGCTAATTCATAAATACCAGTATCTAATAAATAAGAACTAGTATCTATTTAAAAGGTACTAGTATCTTACGAATAAGTACTAATATTTGTTTAACTATGTAATTCTGGCACTAGTATGTAATAAATAAGTAATTGTATCTAATGAAAAGAACTAGTATCTATTTAAAAGGTACTAGTATCTTACGAATAAATACTAATATTTGTTTAACTATGTAATTCTGGCACTAGTATGTAATAAGTACTTGTATCTAATGAAAAAGAACTAGTATCTAATGAATAGATACTAGTATTTATTGAATAAGTACCAGTATCTAATTAATAGCATTAGTATCCAATTAAAAAAATCACAAGTGACTATTGGAATACATACTTGTCAGAATTGAATAGTTGATATCTAAATGACCCATCTTCATAGAAATCAATGGGAAAATTTTGAAATTTGTTACTAGTAACAATGGAATAATTACTAGTCACTATTCTAATAAGTACTAGTATCTAATGAAAAAGCACTAGTATCTATTTAATAAGTACTAGTATCTAATGAATAAGTACTTGTATCTAATTAATAAGTATTAGTATCTAATAAATAAGCACTAGTATCAAATTTTTAGTCACTAGTATTTAATAAATAAGTACTAGTATCTAATGAAAAAGAACTAGTATCTAATGAATAGATACGAGTATCTATCGAATAAGTACTAGTATCTAATGAATAAGCACTAGTATCTAATAAACAAGCACTAGTATCTTATGTTTAGGTACTAGTATATAATGATTAAGAACTAGTATAATCGAATAGATACTAGTAACTAAAAAATAAGAACTAGTAACAAAAAATAGATATGAGTGAATGTAAATGAAAAAATGTCAAAACGGCTTGCCATATAAGTTTTATATTTTTTATACTAGTTTTATATTTTTAGGGCTGGAAAAAAGATTAATCGCGATTAATCGCATACAAAATAAAAATGATTTTTGGCATAATTTATGAGTGTGTGCTCTGTGTAATTATTATGTACATATAAATACACACACATTCATGTATGTTTTTAAGAAACATTTACATGTGTATATATATTTATTTATATTTTTATATATTCTATATTATATGTAAATTAACAAAATTGATGTATAAATAAAAAAATCTGACAAGAATATATGTATGTGTGTGTGGTTAAATATACACAATAATTACACACAGTACACACAGATGTATTAAGCAAAAAATAACTTATTTTGTATGCGATTAATCGCGATAAATCTTTTCCCAGCCCTAATATTTTTCTTAACTTGTAGTGTTCACACTATGAACCTCCGACCGAAACACTACATAGTAAAGTATAATTTAATCATAGTCACTATTGGAATAAGTACTATCTATCGAATAAGTACTAGTATCTAATGAATAAGCACTAGTATCTAATAAACAAGCACTAGTATCTAATGTAAAGAAAATAGAAATCACTAGAATAAATGTTATACTGAGGTAAAACCTATTGACAAATAAATAAACATTTCATTCACTTTAGGTTAAAATATCTTACCACAGTAAGTCTCTGAGGTAAAAACGAAAAGATCATTATTTTTTATATTATGCGAATTCCCACTTTTTGCTGAACACAAGAAAACGCGGGTACTCGAAGAGCGTGGGGTAAGCGTGTGCAGAGGAGCATGCGCATACCAGACATGCACACTTAAGAAATGATGGGGGTTAATTATGCTTTCACTTCATTTCCTAAAAAAGAAAACCATAAGAGAACATTCTGTATAAGTTATTTTTATGTTATTTAAAAATAACCACCCTGCAACGTTATGTGAACGTTATTTTATGGTTGCAAAAATAAAACCTAAAAATAACAAACCTAAAAATAACAATCCCAAAACTAACGTTAGGGTAACATTCTGTGTTTGCTGGGATGATTTACCGTGATCCTAATTTATCCATTCAACTTTTCTGGCCTCTTATTGCTACCTGTCCCATTTTTTTGGGAATGTGTAGCTCTCATGAAATATTTGGCATGACATTTCAAAATGTCTTACTTTCTACATTTGATATGTTATTTATATTCTATTTTGAAAAAGATTTGTAAATTATTACATTCCCTTTTTACTCACATTTTTTCCAGTTACCCAACTTTTTCTGATTTGAGGTTGTATATTTGTACAATAACCTGGTGTTATTTAAGCTTTATATTTGTTCCACATTTTCACCCACTTTAGGCTTTACAGTAAATGAACCGTCTGGTCCTCTGGTTGTTCCTCTGGGAGGTTCAGTGGTTCTACCCTGTTCTCTTGATTCACTCTTATCACTGGAGGATCTGGAGGTGGAATGGAGAAGATCAGACTCACAGACTCTCATTCATCTGTATCAAGATGGAGACATTAGACCACAGGCTCAACATCAGGATTATCATGATAGAGCTCATTTCTTCACTGAAGACATTAAACATGGAAACTTCTCACTCCTGTTGAACAATCTGACAGCTGAAGATGATGGACAATACACATGTAAAGTTCACACTGGACAAGAGTCTGAGGAAACTGTGGTGGAAATTAAACATGCTGGTGAGTAAAAAATCACACAAATTTAGGTGAAAATTTAACAACAACAAAAAAATTATGTTAAATTATTTCAGAGCGTTTGATAGTATCTGGATCAAGTCGCTCCATATCTCCATCTGTGGGTGATGACGTCACTCTGAGCTGCTCTGTGGACTCTCACATCAAACCTGAAGAGATTGAAAGGGTTTTATGGTTGAAAATAAATAAAGATAAACGCATCCTGGTTCTTCTCTATCAATACAATGAAATTCTATCAGAATCATCAGATGAACAATACAGAGACAGAGTTGAGTTCTTCACTGATGAAATCCACAGAGGAAACTTCTCTCTCAGACTGAAGAGAGTCAGAACTGAAGATAAAGGAGTTTACATCTGTCAAGTGTTTACTGGAGAACTATCAGCCAACACAACTGTAGTAATACTGGAACAACTGGGTAAGCAAAAAAATGACAGAAAAATATATGGTGAACGTATGCAGGATTTTAAAACCTAATCAAATGAAGTGATTAATGACAATGTCAATTTTGGATACTGGTCTTCTATAAGAATCAATGACTAAACATGTTAATTGAGTCAAGATGTACATCATGTAACGTGTGTGTGTGTGTTACAGGTTTCTCTGGATTACACATATTGGTGTTGATTCTCTGTATTACTGCATGTGTATCTGCTCTTCTGTTCAGCTCTCTCATCTACCACAAATTAAACATCACAGGTATGCCTTATTGTGATTTAGAAACACAAATGAACTGCAGCTGAAAACTCAAATCTGACAGTGTAATATATAAATACGATAACTCCAGTTCTTGCCTGTCTGCCACAATTCTTTGATGGCAAACATCTAACACCCATCAGCTCTGTATCCTACCAATCTTTGGAATAGCATGAAAACTAGATAACTAGATGTGTACATTTTCTAAAGTCAAAATAGCCACACCCCTGTCACTACAATGTGATTCAGAGATCTAGATTATGGGTGAAATCCAATCAAAGTGATCATCCCTATTACATATTGCCTCCGAAGATCAGAGCTCTTAATGTGTAAACTCTAGAGCAGTGGTTCTCAAACTGGGGTCCGGGACCCCCAGGGGGGCCGCAAGATGGTGCCAGGGGGGGCCCAGTTTATGACATTTTTATAAAATACATTAATTTATCTTGAATTCTGTGAAATTAAACCTAAAAAAATAGGGCAGCACTACTTTGTATAATTGAATGTTTTGTTTAATTAAAATGTAAAGTTTTAAAACTATTTTTTGTCATAAATTTTCTTTGGGGGGGCCGCGAAGGAATGCATCATACACAAAGGGGGCCGCACACTGAAAAAGTTTGAGAACCACTGCTCTAGAGGAAGTTGGGCAATAAAGTTGATTCTGGACTTCATCATTTACAAAGGTTTGGGTGTTGACAGAGGCGCGGGAAGATATTTTCGGTAGGGGGTGCGGATGCGGCGGTGTGTGTGTGTGTGTGTGGGGGTGTATAGAGTTATAGAATTCTAAAGTTGTTCACAAGCTTTTTATTCTGCAGACCACTCTACCTATGTTTTCTTTTAAAAACTCACTCGCACCTCCCATCCATAAAGTAAAGATGAGCTGACGGTGCATACAAACTATATAGCCTATTGCAACATAGAGTTTAGATTCTCTGCAAGGGTCGTTATTTTCTGCTACTATCTTCTGGCCGGGCCGGACCGTTGATTAAGCATAGCCTATTTTTTTTATCATTACTTTATTATCCTCATTGGGTGGGGAGAAAACTATGCCATATAATCAGAAATATTATATATAGACTATATTTAGGCCAAAGTAACAAATGTGTCCAAAAAGTTACACAAATTACAAAATGATTTGTAAAAGTTACAAAATGCAACGCGAGTCATGTGCGGAGTCTCCTCTGGCACCCATCACTCACGCACCGGGTCTGCTGTTCTGTATGATGTAGCTTAAGTGCAACTCGGAGTTTGAAGATGTAAAGAAAAAAAGAAAAACAGGAGAATTAACTTTAAGCAAGTTTGGAGGAAAGTCGGAGGTATGGAACCAGTTATACATCACTCGTGCCAGTAGCCTACGCCGGCTTTGTTTTCCTTTGCTTTTTTAAGTTTTTAATATTTATAATTTCTATGGAAACTTTATTGACATCACTCGAGTAAAGGCGATTAGTGGACCTTTCAATTCACGGGTTTCATTTAATTCTATTTTTTAAACGTTAATGTAATATTTTTGTCTAAAGTTTTGTTTCAGTTTGCAATGCCTCCTGCGCAGCGGTGTAAAAATAAGATATTTTTCGACTTCAAAATTCAAACATCATATCCTAAATTGTCGGAATATATTCCATATGTATTAATTTGGATTTATAGATGTTTAACATTAAAATCGATGCATGGGAATAATTTACATTAATTTTTGAAATGCCCACCACTCTTAAATGTGCAGGTTCCTTATTGTACATTGAGGCTTTACAATTTAGTTCCTTTCATGTCGTTTTAATAATTTAAATCAATCTTTTTTACTTTAAATGTTTACTTTAAATGTTCTGTTACATTTACATGTGCGTTAAACAACGCGAAACAATTTGGCTATATTTTTAAATAGTTTTTGAAAAGATTACCTTTTTCTGATATGCATGATAAGGAGTTATTTGGAGAAATAACGCTAGTCCTCGGGACTTCTGGGCTGTGTGATTGAAAAAAAATTAATATTCTCTTCTGAGACATTGCGAAGCTGATAGGCTACAGATAACCTAGTAATTCGTTTTATGTGGCTGTGAGTGTGCGTGCTTGTGTGTTATGCTTATACGTAGCCTACGCAGCTTATCGGCTGAATCGCAATCACGTCGTCAAAACAAATCTGATTGGCTAATACACACTGAAATAAATTAAAATCCACTTTTGCTAATTTAACGATGGGAAAAATGGTTTGTGCACCAAGTGCATGGTCTTTTAATGAGTAATGGGAGTATTTTGGGCGTAACGTATAATAAACCAATGAAAGTCTCAGCTCTCATCTTAAAAGCCAGTTGCGCTGGCGCTGTGTGTAATCCCTATTTAGATGACGGACTTTGTAAACTGAAAAACTAAGCGGAGGAAGAAGATCCCCAGTTTAAGATTAATGGTAAATAATTGTGTTGTTTGTTACTTGTATTGAAATTGTTATTTTTTTATTAAAACCTTTAAAACCCGTTTTCTTTTAGTCACGGAAGTAAAATAGCAGGCTTTTAATTGCTTTAAATGTATGGCTATCCAATATCATCAAAAAATATTTACAAGTATGTAAGAAAAGGTTTACTGTAAAAATACTTTATTTGTAACAAACAGGAGATAAAGAATTTACAAACGGCTCTCCGCACGTTTCAGAACTTGGACAGCGTCATGAGTTATTTTTTAAGCATTACTTAAACATTTTTCTCATCTCACCATATCCACAGGTACAGAGTCATCATATACAATAAATCTGTGAGGTAGCATTTAAAAACATTTAAAAACAGATGTGTCATAAAGTCCGTTCACGGAAGGGAACTTTGTTGCCTTTATAGTTTGTTTCCGGCGGACTATTAAACAGTTCCCACTGACCTGAGAGCTGTGACAGACAGCTGAGCTCTCTGATATCGTTCATGTTGTGCGTTCATGTCAAATATGTGAGTAATCACGCATATTGTTACATCTTTAGCACCTTGTGCCTGCTATTGTGAATGTTCTATGTAATGCCAGTGTTTATATATGCAAATTAATCTGATATGTATATTAGCCATGTTAGCATTGTACACGCTGATGCTCACGTGCAACCATGTGCTTCGCACTATATTTAATAACTGTTTGAGTTCATGTTATATACTGTTCATTTACTTAACTTAACTAATAGTTATGTGTAATGTACATGACTGTTTTAATAACATAACTGAAACTTAACTACTGAAGTGAATGTATACAGATTTATTCATTTATATGTTTATTTTACAGACCACAACGTAATTCATTACTCTCCATACTCCTACCAATGTATATGGCTATCATTGCTTGGCTGCTTAATTATAATAAATAGAAGTGTGAGGAATTACTTCTCCATTGACTGATTCTCTAACAGGAATCTTTATCCTTATTTATCCGCTATGAGAACAGCGAATTAAACTAGATGTGGGAAGGCTTCCGCATAAGATGCATTTGTTTAAAGCAAACCATTTATTTACTTACCAGGCTGCAGGTGAAGCAGCTCTTTGTGCCTTCTAACGTCTTATAATCTGTCCTCATTTAAGTCCAAGAGACTCAGTAATAATCTTTTACATTCAATCCTTTAATCTTTCATATTTAAAAGCGTTCTTGTGCTGCTGCGCATCCATGTGTGTGATAAGCAAACCCACATGTCGTCCCGTTCATTGGCGCATATTACTAATGCGCTCTTTAAATAACAAAAAACATATTGCGTCATTGACTTTAGACTTCAGAGCAGGTTTTTTGTGGGTCAATGGCGTAGTCTATTTTAGTTGCCTCAAAATAGCACACCTCGTTTTCAGACCAGAACGCCCATGGGCACAAAAGGGGGTGCAAATCCATTTGCTATTTAAACAACGTGGCGCTAAACATGAAAATTATAATTGCGCAGGGTGGAAACTAGCAAAAGACACTTGCAACACGCATTGCGCCGGGTGTAAGATAGAGCCCTATAAATTCATGTTTTTATAACTCATTATAAACTTGTTAATATACCTGAATATGTTATTGTGTCATGTAATAAAATAAAAATAAGCGAAAGATTAAACTCTATTGGTATTTTAATAATCTAGGCTTGTTTCCCATTATTTTTGGGCATACAGTATAAACAGCAACTAATATATTCAGTAATCTGAATATATTAATTAATTAACTTTATTCACGATAAAAAAAAGGAAACACGGCGCACATGTCACAACGTCAAGCAGCAGGGTAGGGTTGCACCAGTCGTTCGTAATTTCTTACTTAAACTGGGACGTAAAGTCAAAACTAGAGGCTTAGTAACTACTAGCTAGTTTATAACTAACTCTTTACTTTTTTCGGTTGCACCATTTGTTCTTAAGGCAGAACGTAGCTAGTAGGTCGTAAGCGCTCCGTAAAGTATTGCGTTGTCGCATAGAATGACGTCTATTTTTCTTAACCCAATCACAAGCCTTATAATGGGTAAACAGGAAATAGTCTGAACAGTACGTAATTTCAAACTCATTCTTGAATCGCCTAAACTGAAAGTTAAAAAAGACGTTAAAGCAAACGTTATGGACCTTAAAAACATTACACTTTTAATTGAAAATATCTATCCCACACATGGAGGAGAAAATAAACAGGAAGAAATTTTAAATCTTATTTTAATTGATGGATACACAGAAAATTAAACAGTTCTTGAAAACTCGATGACGAATTTGCGGCTCTTCATAATTTATACGAGCTCATCGATGTAATATAATCTGTCTGACATCTTATTCCAATCACTATTCATGGACAGAGGCTTCCATAAATATTTAGTTACTACATATTGTTACGTTTAAACTAAGTTTAATGGTGCAACACAAAAACATTTAGTAGTGCGTAAGTTGTAACTTAGTGCCCATTTACGTCGTAACTAAGCTACGTTGTAACTTACGCACAGCTGGTGCAACCGGCCCCAGGAGTCCAACTTGACGGCACTGTCTTCAACTCCTCCCTCGATTGCAAGCGGCAAACCTCACCGATTGGTCTGTGCAGCGCCGCATGAAAACGAAAACACCAATTTACTTAAAACGAATTACTTAAAACTAAACTAAAACAGTGCATGTTATGCTATAAACTCTTAGAAATGGGAATGAATATTAACAGATATTAACTCTTTATGTTGCATCTTCCCTGCAGACACCAGCAGAGCCGTGTGGTATCTTCATGTTTCTCTTGTCATTTGCCCAAACATCTGCCTTTTCTTTGCCTTCTTCATCTGGGGTTTTATTGAAGGTAAGTAGGCGTTTCAATTGTTTTGTAATAATTAGGGGTGCACCGATAAATGCAGATTTACACTAATAATATGTGGCCGATAAGTATTGTGAATCGCACAGGTGATATTATTCACGGCTATTTCATGTATTACGGCTTTTGATCAGCAAGTCCTTATCGATGTTTTGGCCAGTTCCTGGAGCTGCGTGTCATAGCTGCGCGTTTATGGTTCTTCGCCTATGGTGCATATTGAGTTTCTGCACGAGAGCGCCCTCTGGCTTTTGGATGTAGCGGCATTTCACCATATTTCATTGAGAAGCATAGCAAGCACCATCAGTCGATATATCGGTGCACCCTTAGTAATAATATAAATGACAATATTAATAGTGAGGCAATGTAGTACTAATTTTTGTCAATGACTCAATGTGTTGTATTGTGTCCATGTTTTCTTTTATGACTAGATTCTTTAACATGTTAAAACAACACAGGTTATGTCATACATTATGATATGTAATGCATCATTGAATTGATTTCAGGATTTCTGGATGAGACCATCCCTTGCTGTGCTCTTTATATTCTGAGGACCTTTATGTTGCTTTGGGCCGTGCCATATTTAAAGTATCTTCAAGGTATGTTTTAGTTTTTTCTTAAGCGAACAAGTAACGGCATAATAAAGCTGTGATCCATAAGTTTCCTTTTCTATTGCCATTTATGTTTGCAATTATTTGTGGACTAACTTTCTATATGTGGGTTTTGTTACAAAAATTGGATCTGCTGTGTACATAACTGTTTTTAAAATTATTTAATTATCTAAATTATTACTTGCCACTTTGAAAGGTCAGGAGCAAAAGAGGTTACATTTTCTGATGTGCAATGCAATGCTGGGGTATTTCCCTTTATTGAGTCTTGAATTAAATCATTTGTGATTATATTTTCTTAACTAAATGAAACGTGCCCGTTCAGCTTCATGTAATAGTTAACCACTTATGTACAGCAGTTTCATGCAGTCTTAGCTGAGCCAATGAAGGCAATGAAGAAGGATACAGTTTAGTCAACTAGACAGCGCTAACAATTGTTATGGCAGTGCTTTACAAAATACTAATATGGTGTATTGAACCCTTTCTGTTTACAGATAACCATACAACTTGGATTGAGTTTTCAAATATGCGAAGAGAATTTGGTATTTTTTCAATTATTGTTTATTCAGGTAAATCTACACAACATAAAGTCATCACTATGATATTTAGGTGCTGTATGCTATATTACTTATTTTGATAACTTATTTTATAAAAATGTATTCTTTATTAAGTTGACATCCTTTTAGAGTTTTTTTTATTATTGTATCTTGGATTTAAAGATATAAATATTTTGTGTATCACCCCAGCCTTAGATCATTTCATTACCTGTTAAATTTTTATATTCTTCATGCAGTTTTATTTGAACATGCCTGGAAAGAGCTTGGTGAGCACATAAACATAGACCTGGACATTGGACCTCTTGGAGTAACTTTTGGAATAGTGGCACTGCTGAGTCTCATTATCATCGTTTTATGTAAGACTTTCAAAAATACTTTTTCAAGTTTAAAATCCTGGCAGATTATGAAATCTGGTTGCAGCACACACATAAGGAGAATCAAACAAAACTGTCTGCACAATTTGTGACCACTCAGGGCCAGAGTTATATACTTTTAAATACAGAGTTTAGAAAAAAAAAACATCAAAAAGTGCCTATTTATTTTTGTGTTTATTAGAGGACTGACAACACATAAAACCATGTTTAGCACTTTCAACAGTGTTTTATGTAATTTCAAAGGGTTTCCTGTAAAATGATACCAAACTTTTGAAATTGGATAGGCCAAATCCAGGCGGAAATCCCCAAAATAGTCCCAGAGTGTAAGAGGTTTTTAATTTTAACATTGTTCAGTTCAAGTTTATTTATCCCTTAGGAAATTCATTTTTTCCCAGGTGATGCACATCACAAAAAACACTCACATAAAAACACTCACTTAACAAACTCGTATAACAAAAAAGAAAATAGAAACACTCATGGTTAATTATTTAACATTAAAATAACAGTTGGTATGTTCGGTATTTTACACTTAAAGCCTTGTTTTCATGATGAAATACAGTAGAACGGTTTTGACTGAAATTTGGACATATGATGCTGGCCCGAGAATTTTCGGATGTTTGTTGTATCACCTCCCACCTCTACCATGGCTGTATAGGTGGAACAATCCTTCCTAAAATGCATTAAACTTTCGTTTACAAAGACGTGAAAGGGGTGTTCACTGATATGCTCACACAAAAATCGCTGCAAAAGATGCTTTCCAACAGGTGTTTTAGCATTCGTTGTAAAGACTATTTTTCCAAAAATGTATTAATAAATACTTGTGCAAGTATTGGTAGTGTGCGGGATCTCATACTTTTATTAGTATTCGACGGTATTGTTCAACTACTTTTCCTAGTAGGGGTGGCACGGTTCACAAACCCTCGGTTCGGTCCATATCACGCTTTTCGGGTCTGTACGGTTCTTGTTTTTCATTTATTTGGCAAAAAACATGTATTGCCATCTACATGAACTTATGTGCCTTTTTAGCACATAAAGATAACTTGCATTTATCAAACTGCCAACTTCAGTGTAGCTCTAAGATTTATCACTGAGAGGCTGCCTAAATATTGCATAGAGTAATTCATGTGTTTTCATCGATCGGATCGCAAGTGGACGAGAGAGACACATAACGTTCACAGTTACACCTGTTATATTTAAATCCATCTCTTTTGTCCACTTTTAACCGCTTCTGTCCTGATTACTTTGGGGGGGGGGGGGGGTGGTCTGTGGGCGAGTCTCTCTGTTGTCATTTAAACGCGAGCGGGAGTAATGATGAGTTTATATGGACGTGAACTAATATTATGTCAGAGTTCGCTGCTTGTGCAGTCAGTAAACATGCTGCACAGTGTTTTGTACATGTATGTTCTCTAATATTTTAGTGCAATTGATGAAATAAGATCATCAACTTTCACACGCTAGCAAAATGACACTACGCGGAAATCAGCTGCTTTAGTTTTATCAATAAAAGGCTAAAAATAGTGCTGTACACCGTGTGCTTGCGCCAGAAGTTAGAAAAGACGTAAAACATTGTGTTTAGTACATCAGATTAGATAAATGGGCGGAGAGAAGGCGGTCTCATTTGGCTGTTTGAACACATTCAACCCACAGACTGCAGTACTATCTATTGTTTTATTTCTGCTGTCATCATTGGTGAACATGAAATAAAAAATGTTTCCACACCAGATTTGTACGACTCTGGCGCATCCTCCAATTCCGGGCAGACTTCCTTTTCTCTCCCACTTGCCATTTCTACACGTAACATGACCTGCAGCAACTCCACACCGGTCACCTCTTCTTTCACGCAAAAAGGAAACACGCTATCTGAGGTCACATACAGTGCACGAGGCTACATTGCGCATGCCATGACCTGTCGAACCGTGCGACGCACACGCGCTCCGAACCGAGACAAGCGAACCGAACGGTTCTGATTTTTTTCATGTACTGTGCCACCCCTATTTTCTACGCACCTCTGGTTCTTCAGGTGTGCTGAGTTTTTTAACTTTAAGTCTCTGAGTGTATGATAGGGCCACATGTCTTCCACAACCACAACTATTTTTTTCTGCAATGTATGTGATGAAGAGCCTACATCTGTTTACCAGCTCTTTTACTTCCCTCTGCTGCACAGTTCAAATCAAAGCTTGGCTAAAACATGATTCTGTCAGATATCTCTAAGGATGCTAAAAAGTAGTGAAAAATATTAACAGTAGCTCTCAGCATATAGTGTAGAGAAAAGCAGACTATGAGAATTTTATAATTACACTGAAGACTCATTTGCTTAATCAGGTGGAGTATTGAAAACACCATAAAAAATGCAGCATTTTTGTCAAATCAACATATATTTTATGTTACTTTAACTTATTGTTTAACTTAATTAGTTAAGTTATGTCAACTTATCACAAGTCAAATCTTAAAGGAACAGTATGTAGGATTGTGGTCAAAACTGGTATTGCAATCACAAAACTTGTGGCTAAAACTGGTACTGCAATCTCACAACTGGTCGCCAATACACAAAATGACAACATAAACATCAGTTGAGGGCTGCAACTCCATTTTTTAAATGACAAGATCCTGTCCTGACCTCTGTTGTCAGTGATATAAGTATTTGAAATGAACATGATTTCTTAATGTCTAGTGACATATCAGGGCAATTTTATGATTAATTGATATCAATTTCTTACATACTGTTCCTTTAAAATAGTAGGTTGAATTGACTTGGAAAACCAAGTTGTTTTAACTTCATGCTGCATTATTTTACAGTGTATTGTAAGGAAGAATTTAAGAAATTGCCTTTCCTCTCACATAGATTTGACCATACTGTCTTGCATGCAGCTATATTTGTATCATTGCAAATATGTTACTTACTATTGTTTTCTTTTTTTCAGATTTAAGATTCAAAAAATCATTTACAATTTTGGTTGCTTTGCTGTCTTTGGTTCAAGCTGCTCAATTATTTGCATTTGCATTTGAAATCAAGGGTAAGTGACACCTAAGTACACATCTCTTGACTGTATGTATAATTTATTACCAATTATGAACCAAAACAATTAATAAATAATTTTCTGTAATACTCCCTTATGTAAAGACACTCCCTTATTAACATCCTATTAACATTAACATTCCTATCAATTAATAAGAGTACATAAGGATTTATCTGGGACTTGCTATAAATCTATAAATTCCTGCAGATTTTTGGGGTTAGGTTTGGGAAAAGTTAATCTGATAAAGTTGTTGTTCCAGGACCAACCAAATTTTTTTTTATCCAGGAACATGTGTTACTCAAAATCATAGTGATCATTGGATTACTTATTGTGTGAATATGAGTCAATTTCTGATAAGATAATCACTGTAAGACTTACTGTTGAAATTATTTTAACATTATTATCTTGTTAAAATAATTTAACTTGTTAAAATAATTTAAAATAATAAAATAAGGTAGCTAAACTAGCGCGTACCTTCTCAGGAGCTGTTTCACAAGTGTGAAATAATCTGCTGACACTGTAGCTGTCTTTAAGGTTGTTTTCACATATGTTGGTGCGCACCGTGGTGCGGCCTCGGAGCGCACCAAAATACATTGTATCATTTTTCAGTTAGTGCGGTCCGTGTTCACATATATATATATTTTACTTTACTCGAAATGCCGCACCGTACACCATGTGACAACGGTCAGCGCTGTCATTGGTCTCTGACAGCTCTTACCGTCTCATGACCACCCCCACGTTTCCACGACAACCAGCCTGACAGGGAGAGCGCAGCTATCAAGATGTGGAGATAAACGATGCACGTCTTTGCGAAGTTTCTTTGTTTTAACGCGAAATTGCGTAGCTGTTCTATTAAAGCCTTTCTCACGGAGCCGTTTGCTAAAAAGCCCGTAATGTCACTATTTGTGTGTGGAGGACAGCTATGCATTTATAAAATCATCAGCTCAAACGTAAAGGAGACAGCGAATCTCTATGCAACGGACCAGGATTGGCTTGTTTGTTGTTAACCCACAATATAACACCCGGCTCACGTCACAACGAAAGCCCAGTGGCTCAAACATGTGGAGAACTTCCTGTATTTGGTTCGGCCCGAGGTCCAGCAGTGTTCACACCACAGGTGGGTCGCCCCAGAGTTCGGCAACAGCAGCTCCGAGACCACCTGTTTAGAGCGGTCTCGGAGCGGTCGTTTAGTGCGCACCCGAGTGCGGCTGTTGTGTTCACACTGACCCAAACGCACTGTACTCGGAGCGACACGTCATTTGGGTCGACCTAAACAGTGTATATGTGAAAACACCCTAAGACTCGGCTAAAAACCTCTCTCTTTCACCATTACCTCACTTCCTAATAATGGACTTACTATCTTTCTCTATTTAACTTTCTCTTTATTTCTCCATTTAAAAAAAATACTAACAAACTCTTGGCTATGTATATTGTGTTGGACTTGATGAGACTATTTCCGGTGCACTTCTGTATTGCTGTTCTTGTGTTGCTATAATTGCTTCTATTGTTTACCTCACTTGTAAGTCGCTTTGGACAAAAGCGTCTGCTAAATGACTAAATGTAAATGTAATATATTCAAATATTATATTAAAATAATGTACCATTATTTTCTTTATTTTTTAACCATGATAGATCTGTTAATGTTCCATGGTGTACTGGGATTTATGGTTTTTTACATTTTTCTGCTACAAATATTGAAAGGTACGTGTTAAAATATATTCTTATTGTATGTGTGTATCTGATCAGAGTATCCAGTAATATTCATTCTTTTGTGTATTTTGTGTTTGTTGTATTTTATCATTATATGAATTTGAAGTTATTTTAAATATTATAGTATTTCACGAGAATAAAAACAATCAATGTAAACAAATTTGTTAATATAAGATGAATCCACTAGAACATTTGTTTATGCAGTATAGGTTTATAAATAAGTAGTTCAGCTGTGTCCAAGGCCGCGTTATCCTAATGGGCAACATGGGCTGCAGCCCAGGGCCCCGAACACTAGGGGGCCTCCGAGACAATTCTATTTTGAGTTTTTAAAAACATTTTGATTGACGTAATTATGCAATAGTGCTACCTAGAGCAGAGGCCCCCAACCACTGGGTCGCAAGAATGTTCTGAAAAAAATTGTATAATAGCTACGTAATAGCTTATGGGATATTTTGTCCTTTAAGAGCCGACTTCAAATAACATCGATCATTTCCACTCTTGTACAAGGCCACGGTCTCTCTCTCTCTCTCTGTCTCTCTCTCTCTCTCTCTCTCTCTCTCTCTCTCTCTCTCTCTCTCTCTCTCTCTCTCTCTCTCTCTCTCTCTCTCAGCGCATCGGCAATCACATTTCTGTTTTTAGAGTTTGAGTATACAGTACTTCTAAAATACAGAGGTATTATTTATGAATCATTTGCAAATGTACCTCGCAAATCATGTATACGTGAAGACGTCCAACCTTGTAACATCGCAAATGACTGAAAAGTAATTTCAGAATTATCCAGATCAAACCATGATAAATAAAAATAAACTCTTTAACTGCAGTTATAATATTTTAACGGGTACACTTTTAACGTAGCTTTAGGAACCTAAACAGTCCTGTGTCAATCATCATTAAAATCATATCGTAAACGGGAGTATGTGCCTCCGCGCCCAGCCGCAATTCTTCTGGCATCTCTCCTCATCATCTCCTCCTTCATTTAAACTTGGGACTCGAACCCGACCTAACGTCGAGCTGCCTTCAAAAACAGCAAGCCAAGTTCGTTTACTGTTAATTATTATGACTAAATAGGCAGGGAATCTCGTGAAACAATGAAAGTAAAACAATCCGCCAAAATATGATTTAACTACTTGATTTTGATGATTTAGTCGAGGAATTCTCTTTAAAGAAGAGCAGAAAGAAGCACTTTAAGTTGCTTAATAAATGTTATTTTCTGTGCTGTTCTGATTGTAAAATTATTACTTGATAATATTGTTTAATTAGTTTTAATAATTTTAGCCTATTTTTTAGAGCCCTGCATTTCAGCCCGAACCCGACGGGGCCCTACCTGTTTACGCTAGGGGTGGGCGATAAACCGGTAGACAAAATTAACCGGTAGAAATTTGTCAACCGGTAGAGATTTTGGACTATCGTTTCTATCGAGGTTACGTGCCCACGTCACGCTCCTGTGCGTGTGGTCGCGAAAACGTAATGTTTGTACACGTATTTAAGCACTGCAGTTTTAAAACAAGTTATTTTAAGCCATTGAAACACAGACAACAGATCTGTATGCGTGCGTTCTTTCTGTGTGTCAGGAGCGGACAAGTCGCGCAACCGCTGCTCTTTCTGTCTGTGAGGAGCGCGCAAGTCGCGCGACCTCTGCTTATTAAGCTCGTGAGCATTTTTCCCGCTTTATTGGCCTTAAATACACATATGCGTCAAAATTCCCGTCTTTGCAAGCATCATCATAAACACGACCAGTAAGGTCTTAAGAGAAAGTAAACAGCTAAAAGAGAAAGCGCATGTGTAACAGTGTATTGGATCCGGACTTTGGTCTTAAAGGGGAAGTTACCTAATTTTGCTCCTGTCTGTCACTCGTGTTAATCAAACAGCATTGAGAAAAAAATCTCTCACTGCTCCTGATTAAATCACTTTTCTACCTTAAATAAAAATATATATAGGCCTATACATACATGCATAATTATTTATTATCATTCTTATTGACTGTGTATCTTCAGAGAGCTTGAGTTTTGTTTGTTTTTATCTTCTTTCTATGCTTGTATATGTTTTTTGTGAGAATTATGAACATTTCTATGGTATTAAAGATTTAAACCTTATTAAAACATAAAAAACTCTACCGTGATATATATCGTTATCATGATATAAAATTAATCCTATCGTGATAGAAGATTTTGGTCATATCGCCCACCCCTAGTTTACGCCCTTCGGGTTTCGGGCCAATTTTAACGTCACCGCAGATACGCGGGCCGGACCTCGGGCTTATTTAGGCTTCTCCATCTTTTTATATTTTTCAATTTAATTAAAAGAACCTTTTGACAGACATTGATGATTGCAAAACAAACATAGGAAGACGTTTTACCTATCGCACGAGTCCGCTACGCACAGCCACACATTTACAATGCAGCTGTTGCGTATTTAAACAGCAGGACCTTCAGCGCACCAGGAAAAATTATAAATGGAGTACTAGATTAAAACCTTGGATACTGTACATAATCTATGCAGACAGCATCCAAGACATAATCTATTAAAGACTTCTCCCTGTATTAATTTCGTGTAAGAAGGCTGTGTCTTTATTTCTTGTTTGTGTATGGATCGACTTTTTTCTTAGTTTAACTGTGCAACCCTATATCACGCAAATACGTGACTATTTCACGTATGGACCAACGTGAAAATGACACGTTTTGCCCGCGTTTGAACGTGAGCATGTCACGTTTCCTTTTTGTGTCACTTTCACGTTTTGGTTACTCAACTTTTTTGTCCTATTTTCAAACCATTTTCGCTCCGGTTAAGGGTTAGATTTGGTGCTTTTGTTATATGTCACTTTAAGTATTTGTCACTTTAAGTATTGGTTTATTAAAAAAAGATACAAGACTTATTCTTTTATATTTTCTAAACTTTAACCAATTGTCCCCGACGCTGGGGTTAGAGTTTGTTTAGGTAAGGATGTCATTTTATGTAAATCTAACCCTAAACCGAAGCGACAATGGTAAGAAATTAGGACAACAAAGTTGAGTAACCAAAACGTGAAAGTGACACAAAAAGGAAACGTGACATGCTCACGCTCAAACGCGTCAAAACGTGTCATTTTCACGTTGGTCCATGCACTGTTGGATGGAAACATGAATAGCAGCCAGCAGCCATCTTCTGTGGTAAGTCCTTATTAAAAAAATGTATATGCAAAAGCGAAGTTGTAAGATAAGGCAACATGCATGTTTATTCGGTTTCATGTTTATTTCGTTTCGTTTTGTATAGCCCTTTTTATTCAGAGCAACCTGCCTTCGCTTTTTAAAAATAATATGTGTTGATAATAAACGTTTAAACTAACATTGTGATATGCTGAAAATATTTATTTTAAATAATTGTTATTATAGGCAAGTGAAGTGTTGATTTGAGAGGCTCAATTCATCATACATGTCGTCAACTTGCTGTCGGCCGCTAACCACTAGTTATCATAAAAACTTTAACAAACAAAAACTGCTCTAAAATGTAAATAAAAAAGAAATATAACTATTTTGCATTTTAAAACAAAACTGAACTGCTTTAATTGCTGCAAGAGTACAGCTGTACAAGCTGTTATTTTTTGCTATTTCTGCGGATTTCTTTTGCAAAATCTATGCGGAATTTTGCAGAATGATTTAAAATGTTTTAAAACGATCCGAGAGAATGTGTGCTGTGAATATTACAAAAAATAAAATATTTTATAACATGTTATACATTTTATTAAAGGATTACCCTGAATTAAACTAGACCAACATGAACCAACAGATAATGGATAATGTGCTTTCACGACCATAGAGTTTATATAATATAAATATATTACTGTCTACAGTGTAACAGTAAAAAGAAAAGGCTTCTCATAATAAATGTAGCGTATATTGAAAGATAATTTCATCAGTTTAACAACACAATGTATATATATTTATCTTGTAAATGGATTTGAAATAATAAATAACTGTCGCGTCACGTAGCAAGAGAGACGATAGAGATCTCATTAACTTCTGCGCAGTAAGTTTTATTTCAAATTCAAGTTTTACATATTAAATAGACTATTAAAAAGTTTGTGCTGCTCTCATGAAAACCTCACTGCAGACAGCACAGACTTCTACTCACAAACATACGCGATGCAGTAACTATATCTGCGGAAACAGATTCCTAATGGGGAGAATTAAAAAGTTCGGACTCGGATCGGACTCGGGCTGAGAATTCTGGGCTCTACTACTTTTGCGTCCACTTGATTTTAATAATTTAATTGAGGAATTATATTTAAAGAAGAACAGACAGAAGCACTTTTAGTTGTGAGTTGCATTTAATAAATGTTATTTTCTGGGCTGTTTCTGATTGTAAAATTATTACTAGATAATATTGTTTAATTTATTTAAATAATTTCAGCCTACTTTTGCATCAACTTGATTTTAATGATTTAATTGAGGAATTATATTTAAAGAAGAACAGACAGAAGCACTTTTAGTTGTGAGTTGCATTAAATAAATGTTATTTTCTGGGCTATTTCTGATTGTAAAATTATTTGATAATATTGTTTAATTTATTTAAATAATTTTAGCCATTTAATGTTGCACATACGCTGTAAAAAACACTGGATTTACTAAAAAAATATAGACAGTGCATCGTTTTTGCATCCCCTTTTTTTAGTAAGTTTTACTAAAAAAATTTACGCAATGGGGCACTTAGTAAATCCAGCCTTTATTTTTTTCAGTGTTGGGGGGGGCTCAAACCAGCATTAGCCCAGGGCCTCACAAAGGCTTAACCCGGCACTGGCTGTGTCAGATCTAAGATCAGTTGTTTGATATGAACTACAAAGTTATATTGAATGCATATTTTATTTACAGCCTTCCAGAAGATATGGAAATTACCAATAGGACTCTGGGATATCCTTCTGTGGATAATTTTCACAATAATACTGCTCGATATCTCTCTAGAGACATATATACAGCGAAAAATTTGGGAAAGTCAGACAGGTATACTTATCTCAATAATTGTTACCACTGTTAGAAAAGTTTTTGATGTTCATTGAAGTAAATGTGTCATGGGGCAGCTTAAATAGGATTTTATTTATGTGATTTTAAGTGTTTTTGGGCCAGTGTTTTATTACAAAATGTAAGTCATGTATTCTGGTTTCAATGATTTGCACTTATTCTTGTGATAAAAGCCCAACTTTGGCTAGCCCTTGAACAGTAATGACTACCGGTAATCATTTTAAACAAGCTTGTCACTGTTTTTTAATTGACTAATTGTGTGCTGTCTTTATTGTTTTAACAGATTTGTTAGGTTGGATCTGTGTCATGTGTTTTATTGCCATCCTGAAGAGGATTGTACTCTTTGAACACATTTTTCTTGGTATTTTCCATATGATCTATATCTCAATTACAATGTTGCATGCTTCCAACCCAAACATAATATTAACCCCCCACCACAGGTTGGTACAGGGGTCAAGCCCAGAATAGGTCTCGAATTCGTTTTCTTAATAATATTTTCCCTTTTCTTTTTCTTCCGCCATTGCGTTTATGGCAACCCGTTGCAGCGTACATAGGAAAGTTATAAAATTTTGCACACTGATATAGGTCAGTCCAAAAAGCACCACAGTAGATTTTGAGTCTCTATTGCAAACCCACTAGCGCCACCAAGAGTCCAAAATTGCACTTACGCTTTTGCTTATAACTTCTGACTCATAAGTCCTAGGAACGAAATACTTGTTTCCTTTGATTTCTTGGCTCAAGACAATTCGATTGGACCATATGATGTCATTTTCCATCATGATTTTTTTTCCTCCATTTTGAATTATTCGTAAATCTTATCCTAGAGCTTTTGCACGATTGCCACGGAAATCGGTATGTAGCATCTACAGACACTCAAGGCAAAAAGTTATTAAAAGAATTTCGATGCACCACTCCATTGTCATATACCGTGTCAATCAATTTTAAGTAGAGTGCCAAAAAACAGATTTTTAGCTGTATCTTTGACAAACTTATGCCTATTGACATTACACTTGGTCCTTGTGAGGAACTGAGGTTCCATGCACAGTCTCATCGCAGCGCCACCTAGTGGTCAGACGAATGTATTACACGCTTATAACTCTGGCTGTGGTCGACGCATTTTCACAGAAAATTGATTTGTAGGAGTCCTGACTCATTGCCCAGTCAAATGATACTATACATGCCAGGTTTCGCCTTATGGTAAGTCCTGCGCAGCAAAGTAGTGCTTAAAAAACATGTGCGAATATCTCTGTAGCGTTATTCCGATCTTCTCGAAACCACCATAGGAAGAACAATGCATTACCTCGTGAACAAAAAACTCTATTGGATATATTTTAAAATTTCCATCAGAAATGGCAGAAAATTGCAAAAAAAAAGCAATTGCAGCAGTGTCTGTGGCCACCCCCCAAAAATTGTATGCTTGCACCACTAGTTGGCCTTATAATTGAACAAAACCTTTGATATCGAGCAAGCCCTATGGTCATTCAACTGTTTCTTCGCTAAACTTAAGTGTATATAGTCATGAAACTAGCTATATGTAACACAGTCATGAGGTTGCATGCACAATTTTGACATTGCGCCACCTAGTGGTTTTGAGATAGAAAAATTTTAATTTTTGCCTAAAACTACTGCAACAGTACATCTAAAACCATGATTCATCATGAATTATTCCTTTAATAGCGTGGAGTATAATCATTGGTGGATGTAAATTCACACCCTAGCAACCAATGAGAATACCTTATCAAGTTTTTACAAGAGCTATATCTCTGCATCAGAACGTCGTAGAGACATGGGGGTGGGCTCTATTGAGTATATAAAGGAATGGAGTGTGACTGCTTTACAGATACTGTGTTGTGTTAAGACATACTGTACTGCTAACACAGCATAGTATCTTCAGTTCAATACACTGTTAAAATGCAGCATTTTTGTTAAATCAACATGTTTTTCTAAGTTAAAGTAACACAAAAATATTGAACATAAAAGTTGAAATTGTTTAACTTAATTTGCACAGGTCAAAACTTTAATTGACTTGCAAAACCAAGTTGTTTTAAATTAATGGTGTATTTTTTACAGTGCAGAGATCGTTTTTGCTTTGATGGTACAGTGGATTAACCTTCTTCATGTGGTACCTACTGTCAATTTTCTTTCATCTTCATGTTCTTCTCATGCTTTCTGAGATAAACTCTCCTGAGAACTTTGACATCAAGGTATTTGAGTTGAGCCAAATGAGCCTTTCTAAAAATCAGATAAAATGTTGGAACAGCTTTTTTAACATAGCTTTTTATGTATTACTTATATCAGATTGAGCTGTAAGCCACAACATTTTTATTACTATAAAATAATTTAATCTGTAGGTTTACTTGGTTATTAATGGTTTCTTAGTTACTATTTCTTATTTATATATTGAAATTGTGCTTTTAGCATTAAATCTACATTCTCTGATAACAATTTTTACTTCATTTTGCTCACAGAGGCCAGATTGTTTTTAAGAGGGCTGGGACAACAACCCACAAAAGCTGTGGTAGCTGATAAAAGTCTGCAAGGATCAAGTTCATGTAATTACTCAATTCTTTAATATAAATGTTATAAATCCAATGTTTCAAAAAATGAAATGCATTTTAAGTCATGAAACTTACATTTGAGATGAGACCAGATTTTATTACACAATTAATGCAACTATGTGATTATTTGATGTAATGCTTTGTTTTGTATGTTTGCGTTTTAGGGCTTCTCTGCAATGTAGTAATGTACATGTTTGGAGCAGTTGGTGTGGTCTTGTTGAGTTCTGTTGCCCTGATGGCAGAACTTGTTCTAAAAGCAAGTAAGTGAAAACATAGTTTATTTCTCCAAACAGGAAGAGGCTACATTAGATTGATGAAACTCATACAGCACATGCCTAGTTAGCCCCTCCTCTATTTTGGAAGAATGTATCAAGCATTATAAAATCATATAATTTCAATGAGTGTTTTCTTGGCTTCTGAAAGGCGCAGGCTAGCATGTGTCAGAGTAAGTATGAGTTTTATCATGACTGTCCATAGATATGTACACTAGATGCCGCCTTGGCTACGGCAGTTCATTCGACCGAATGCGTCAAATAGAGCCGCCATCTTGAAACAGGGGAGCCCAGGATCAGCGTCAAATAAAATCACCATAAATCGTCATGGATGCAATTTTCTTGGTTTTCTTTTGGTTCGTTTCAACAGTCAGACATGTATTTAGCATTGAGTCCAGAATTTTTTGTTTTTGTTTTAATATTATGAAAATCTACTTTTTCTAACTATAATGCATAGTGCTAGTAGGCCTAACATCCATACGCAGCATAAAAAATCCGGCATCATCCATGAATTCGAAGCAGAGGCGGAGATAGCACGTTTACCTTGCTACTTCCTATGACAAGAGCCCTGTTCCAAGATGGCGGCGGTTTTGACGCATGCTTAGAACCCCAAGGCGACATCTAGTGTATATATCTATGATGACTGTCAGTGTAAAAATAAACAAAAATTGCATTTGCATAATAATTTGGAATGCAGTGTAAATATGAATAAATTTTACCATTGAGAGAACTGTGGTATACTCACAGCATAATAAATGAATTAATAAATGTGTTAATAAAAACTTATTTCTGGGTTCTTTGGCTTGTTAGCTGTACATATTGTCACACAGCAGCTTTTAGGCATTATTCAGTTTTTTGTTATAAGCCAGAAATGACAAGGAGGCAGCTTCTCACAATACAAAGTCAATGGAGACGGTTGGATTGCTTTCCCCCCCGGTGGGCGTGGTTTTCAAATTTGCATAACTGCGCTCTGTCTTTATTATCTATAATGAGCCCCGCCCCGCTCCATTGAAAAGAAGAACAGAGATCATCCATATTCATTAGTCAACCTCACAGTCAATGGACACTCCATTTCTGCATTCAGTGAGGTGTTGAGTTTTAATCCGATTGCTGGAAACATGACTTCTAAATTGTTTACTCGCCCCTGTAACTAAAAGTTATCTCCAGACAGACACGAGTGTGTGTGCTTCGTCAGAAAGTGTAACGCTTCGACGTCCAAACGCACACACAAACAAACACACAATGCCCTTAGCCTATATTTAAAGCGCTTTATGGTATTCTTATAAAAGATGCAATTGCAAACATCACATCTACTTGTTTACTCGCGCTCTAAACACATCTAAAACATTGTTTATTCGTGTATATCTCTGCATAGTAAGTTTATTTAACATAGGATCATGCATGCATGGGAAGGCATTTTTTTGTGTTGCTTTCACAAACAAACATGTAACAATAATGGCGTCTTTTACATTACTGCCTAAGGGCCCTATTTTAACATTCTAAGCGCATTGTCTAAAGCGCACAGCGCAACGTCTAAATGGGCGTGTCCGAATCCACTTTTGCACTTGTTTTTCACTTGTATTGAAATTGTTATTTTTTTATTAAACCTTTAAAACCCGTTTTCTTTTAGTCATGGAAGTAAAAAAGCAGGCTTGTAATTGCTTTAAATGTATGCCTATCCAATATCATCAAAACATAATTTACAAGTATGTAAGATAAGGTTTGTACTCTAAAAATACTTTATTTGTAACAAACAGGAGATAAAGAATTTACAAACGGCTCTCCTCACGTTTCAGCACTTTGGACAGCGGTTTTTTTAGCAAAGAGTTTTTTTAAGCATTACTTAAAAATGTTTCTCATCTCACCATATCCACAGGTACATGCGATCATCATATAATAAATCCTTGATGTAGCATTTAAAAAAAACATTTAAAAACAGATTCATTTGTTTAAAGCAAAGCATTTATTTAGTTACCAGGCTGCAGGTGAAGCAGCTCTTTGTGCCTTTTAACGTCTCATAATTAGTCCTCATTTATGTCCAAGAGACTCAATAATAATCTTTTACATTCAATCCTTTAATCTTTCATATTTAAAAGCATTTTTGTGCTGCTGCGCATTCATGTACTTTGTAATAAGCAAACCCGCGTTGTCCTCCCGTTTATAGGCGCATATTACTAATGCACTCTTTAAATAAGGTAAAACACATTGCGCCATTGACTTTAGACTAGGTTTTTGTTTGTCAATGGCGTAGTCTATTTTAGTTGCCTCAAAATAGCAACGCACCAACAATGCGCCTGAACACACCTCGTTTTCAGACCAGAACGCCCATGGGCGCAAAAGGGGGCGCAAATGCATTTGCTATTTAAACAACGCGGCGCTAAACGTGAAAATTAGGGTGGAAACTAGCGAAAGACACTTGCGTCGCGCATTGCGCTGCATTGCGCCGGGTGTAAGATAAAGCCCTAAAGGTTCATTATGCAAGTCTTTTGTTTCCTAAGCTGTCAATCACAGATTTTATATATATATTTATATTTATATATTTATATTTATATTTATATTTATATTTATATATTTATATTTATATTTATATATATTTTTATATTTATGTATTATACATACACAAATATATTGCTCATTCATTGTTTGTCAATGTTAATAAATTTATATGAGAGAATAATCCTGCTTTTTTTACATATCTCTTCTGTTGTCAGAAATAAAACGAATAGACTATAAAGTAGTAAACACAATCCAGTCACCTTGTGTTTAATCCAACCAGCTGTCACTGAAATCCTGATATATAAACGCGATTTATTAAAAAAAAAAAAAAAACGCGATTTATAATCGTCTGACAAAATCACCACATTACATTGAAGCCTTACTGCTGTTGCTTTTCTCATCATGTCTTGTTGTCATGCAACATGACAGAGAGCGCGCACAGTGAATTAAGCCGAACATTAAAATATAAATGTGCGCGCTCAATTGGATAATTGTAAACGCACAGTCAAAAAAACATGCCATCGTAGAAATAAGATAAATAACATATTACTTGTCTTGAGGGCTATTTAGTTTGTTTAATAAAATAGCAAATTGTTCTCTGGCGCTATAAAGATAATCAAATAAAATATACTTGACCTTCAAGGGGGCGGGTCAAGACATTAGAAGGGCGGGGCGCCCGCCTTATATAATGGTAGGGGAAACACTGTATTACAAACACTTTGAGAAACTGAAGAAAATGCAAGACCATTTTACAACGCATGTGATCAACTAGACTGCGCGCGCATCTTGGCAACAGAAGTGGTGTTGTTCCCCAGTGGTTCTAACGTGTAAGCAACTCAGAAAGTTTATTAAAATGGTTTCCCAGCATGAAAATGTCTGGTTGTTGCGTTTGGTTGCACTAATATAATATACTAATATACGTATATATGTATCTGGCCACTTTATATTTCGACATCTGTTATCGTCTTCTATCCACTCCACTATAGTACACGGATTTGGTAGCTTTGTTGAAAAATTTGATAAAGTCAACTTTACAAAATAACTTTCTGTCTGTGTTGCTTCACTGCTGATTCTTGCCATACTTCCGTTGCCAATATGCGCGCGCATACGTTGCCACAAGGGTCTATAGGTAAGGACATATACAGATACACTCCATATTGCTTTATTATAAATATCATTAATGTTTTACCACATAGTTTTTACATTTCCTTGTTCTTATAAATTCTTTTCATTTCTTAGGAAATGGGGAGCGTGTGATAAATGATCTGAGATTAATCGTCTTTCCTTCTGAGTGTGTTTTTGCCTCGTATTGGGCTGTTTTACTAATACATGCTTCCTGTAAGTATCAGTTTTGTTTATTAAAGCACGATTTATGCAGTTAAACCTGTAAATATGATTGCACTGATTCATGTATTGTAGTGACTCTCCATTTATCCACTTGTTATGCCTACTGGATGACTTTAAAAACTTGAAAATAATTTCACATTAAGGTTGTATTTTTTGAAATAAGTTAATGCATTAGCTTACATGAACCAACTAACTAATGTTAGTTAATGCCAATACAGTTATTCATGTTAGTTCATTGTCCATTAACTTTTGTTAACTATTACAACTTTTAATTTTAAAAATGTATTAATAAATGCTGTAAAAGTATTGTTTATTGTTAGTTAACTTTAGTTAATGCATTAGCTAACATGAACGGACTAATAGTTAATTTAGGATAGGCTAATTAACTAAATAATAGAGCCTTATAATTGTTAAGTTTAAACGTCTCATGCATTGAAACAATGAAATTTTCCATAATGACGAGTTAAGCTTGATTCTTGTTTCTGGAATGTTTAAAAATTTAAGAAAGTGAAAACAGTGCAAATTATTATTTGTGACTTAAAAAAGTACTTCACGAAATCCAATACATACAGTAGTGCGGAGCTTTCTCTCACCAATGTTGCAATTCTGCAAAAGCAAAGTCCTTTTAAAGCTGATGTGTTAGCATGCATTGATTAAATATTTTTGACATTGTAGAGTCAAATTGACAATGATAAATTAATTTTTTCTCTCTCTCATCCTTTCTGTTCCTATAGGGAAAATTTTAAAGACTGAGTAAGTTTTTATAAACCACCTTTTACGAAACAATTATTTTAAAGATTTGAATAATGCACAAATCATTGACTTCATATGAATTATGTTTCACACACAGTTTGGTACTCAATCAAAAGAACTCGCCTGAAAAACTCGGGATCGAAGGGTAACAGTTCCTCCAGATATGAAGTGTTTGGTTCCAAAATGATATTGATATTCTTGATATAATATAAAGTTTTGTCAATGTGTACTGTAACAAAATATTTTTTGAACACAGGACTGAAAAGAACCAAATGAAATGAAGACACTGTCTGAACATGATACTGGCGTTTCACAAACATTTATACTTTGACTGTTTCAGCAAACAAGCTGAAAATGAGGACTTATATACAGTGTTGGGAAAAGTTACTTTTAAAGTAATGCATTACAATATTAAGACACCCCCTAAAAAAGTAACTAATGCTTCCGTTACTTTTTAGTTACTTTTACATTATTTTTTCTTGACTAAGACTTGATCTCTTTCAGGCCCTGCAGGTGTTTTTATGACTGAAAAGTTCTGCATTCAGAAATTGCATATTTCATTACAAAATTTTTGAGCTCGGGCCTGCCATCTCAGTTTCTGACTTAATCTGTTCCCACGCAGGCGTGTACGCATAGAGTGCATAATGTGACTATGCGTTCAGTTTAAATCAGTAAATCTTTTTTTATCAAATCAGAGGTGGGGACAAGTCACACATGGTCAAGTCTAAGCAAGTCTCGAGTCTTAAAGGAATAGTCTACTCATTTTCAATATTAAAATATGTTATTACCTTAACTAAGAACTGTTGAATCATCCCTCTATCATCTGTGTGTGTGCACGTAAGCGCTGGAGCGCGCTGCGACGCTACGATAGCATTTAGCTTAGCCCCATTCATTCAATGCTGCCATTTAGAGATAAAGTTAGAAGTGACCAAACACATCAACGTTTTTCCTATTTAAGACGAGTAGTTATATGAGCAAGTTTGGTGGTACAAAATAAAACATAGCGCTTTTCTAAGCGGATTTAAAAGAGTAACTATATTTTATGGCGTAATAGCACTTTTGGGAGTACTTCGACTCGCCTGAAAAGTCCGCTCCCCTTCTCACTCTCATAATGGGAGAGGGAGGGTGTTACTGCGCCAAGTCGAAGTACTCCCAAAAGTGCTATTACGCCATAAAATATAGTTCCTCTTTTAAATCCGCTTAGAAAAGCGCTATGTTTTATTTTGTACCACCAAACTTGCTCGTATAACTACTCGTCTTAAATAGGAAAAACGTTGATGTGTTTGGTCACTTCTAACTTTATCTCTAAATGGTACCATTGAATGAATGGGGCTAAGCTAAATGCTATCGTAGCATAGCAGCGCGCTCCAGCGCTTACGTGCACACACAGAGATGATAGAGGGATGATTCAACAGTTCTTAGTTAAGGTAATAACATATTTTAATATTGAAAATGAGTAGACTATTCCTTTAACCATCAAGTCTCCAGTCAAGTCTCAAGTCACAGTTCAGATAAATCAAGAAAGTCAAGGGTTCACCCCACTGATCTATATAAATGATTGGATTGCGCATAGAAGGCTTAAAGGACAAGTTCTGTATTTTACACGTAAAGCCCTGTGCACTGGAACAATCCTTCCTTAAATGCATTAAACTTTTATTAACAAAGATGTGAAACTCACAGAGTGGTCAGGGGTGTTAACTGATACAGTATGCTTACACAAAAATTGCTGCAAAAGATGCTTCCCAACAGGTGTTTTACCATTCGTTGTAAACTTGTGGACCTATTTTTCCAAATCCCTCACATCTGTACATTCTTCTGCTGAGAGCTTGAATAATAGACACTCCAGCCCAGTTGGTGGCGATACTCCACCTTTGCCACGGTCCAGTTCAAAGTCTTTATAGCCAAACAAGACATTACTTGTTATAGCCTAACGTTTATAGCCTAACGTTACTGTCTGCCATGTTTGGCGCGGTTTGAATTGTGCCGCGTTAAAGTCCAGATGTGTCCAGTCTTCCACATCAAGTCAAGTCTCGAGTAGCTTGTTCTCAAGTCAAAGTCAAGTCAAGTCATTTTCATACTTTAATCAACCAAGTCACAAGTCCTGAAAATTGTGACTCGAGTCAGACTTGAGTCAAGTCATGTGACTGGAGTCAGACTTGAGTCAAGTCATGTGACTCGATTCCCCTGAATCAAAGTAAAGTAAAAAAGTAACTTGCATTACTTTTTTTTAAAAGTGACTCAAATATTAATGTGTACATTTAAAAAGTAATTCGTTACTTTACTCGTTACTTCAGAAAAGTAATATTATTACGTAATGCACGTAACTTGTAATGTGTTACCCCCAACACTGCTGATATATCTGTAAAGCAGGTGGTTTGGTGACATTTTATTGTCAGCTAATTCTATATTTGCCAAATCACTTCATATGTAAACTGTGCTTTTTACGCTTGTTTACAGTGTTATATAACAGCTCCATTATCAAACAAATATCATTTGTAAATGTACACACACACCGCTGTTTACTAGGATGATTATGTTTAACAAACAGAGAGGCACATTAGCACAAAATATACATGTGTTTGCATATGCTTGACACATTGCATTTACAAGTATATTTTATTAGATCCTGTTTGTGCGCACACAGGTGCTTGACTGTAGCATAATTGCAGTCAGCTTTTTACTTTGTAGCGTCTTTGTACTATTTCAAGCTTAAGTTTGGTGTTAAGTCTGTTTTTTAATAGAATATGCGAGATACTTGAATTTAAGAATTTCAGTTTAGGCTTATACACAATGTAAGCTTATAATTGTAGGGAAGATCATTAATGAAATTATCACAATTTTTTTCAGAAGATGATTTCAGAATGTTACGAGCTGAATGAAAAGTATAGAGAGAAAGGAAAGATGGCCTTTTTGATGTAAAGAATGAGATCATTAGATAAAGGAGAAAATAATAATTCTGGAATATATACTATTCAGAAAACAATAAACATTAATCTAAACAAGTGTTACCAAAATATTTCTTTTTCATCTGTATTACAAAAATCAGGCAGCCATCATGTTGTTGGGTGAAATGCAAATTATCCAACATTTATATATCAACTATTATAACCAATTTCATATATAATCTCGAAGAATGATAAGAAATCTGTATTTTTTATACCCATTATGCTGTTATAAACCAGTATTCTTTTATACTCCTTTTACTGTTACAGATATGTATTCTTTTATATTTTTATACTGTTAAAGATATGTATTCTTTTATATTCCTTATAATGTTTTATACTCCTTCACGCAAAGTATTGTAATCACTGAGTTGGAAAATATGCATGACAACTCTTAAATTGCATGTTTTTAAAGAAGAGAAGACACGTATGTGATTTTAGATTATTTTATTTAGAGTAGAAAGATGAATGCATGTATTAGATATAACAAAGTAAAAGAGATACATTACATTCTGACGCATGATTTGCAGACCGGTCTTCGTCTTCGATGGAGAAAGGACGAAAATGCTGCTGAAGAACTTATTCAGATCTGGACACTGCAGCCAGAATCTCCGTTGTCTGACATCCTGAAATCTTGTGTGCTCTAGACTTAGTATTTTTAAGACTATGTATTTTTGTTTTATTACTTTTTATCCAATTTGATATTTTATTTCTTTTTTTATTCAGCAAAACTTGTAAACGCAAACAACTGAATTGTACTAATAAATTTTATAAAAGACGAGAAGAAGTCTGCTTTTGTGAACTTAGCTCAGATAATCAACCATGGGCAAGTCTTCTGAAAATTATATGTGAGTATGATCTAATCTTAGAGTATTACTTTGCTTAAGGTATTGTGATTGGTTTACTTAGAGAAATAATTTCAGATTCGACTATCCTTGCCTAACCCTGAATAGAAAGAAAAGGCAAAAGGTAAAAATGTTCGTACCATAAAACATGGTGCCCAATTTGTCCTTCTGTTTTCTTAAAAAAAAACGATTACGAGTTACCTTGCCTGGGGAAGAGTTAAAATAATTTAAATCCCGTAAGACCTCAAAGAATTGTTCGAAACGAACTATTATACGACCCAGAAAGGGTTGTGTGCGCGCACAACTTTATATATTATTCACCTGATGGGACACACTTAGCAAGTGTTAAAATGTCAATCAGGTAATGGCAGCAATTTGCACCAAAACGTATTCGTTTTTCATTTAGGCTATACTTAAATATATATATTTTTAAGGTTTTCTTTAAATAAAATGAACACGTATACAAATAAATAAATAAATGATCATTTAAAGAATATTATCTACACCTATCTGAAACTTTCAGATGCAGAATTCTTTGCGCTTGTAAAAAAATCTTAATTTTGTGCATGTAGCTTTAAAGTAAACAGTAAGTTTATTGTTTATGTAGTAGTCCCTGAATAAACGACACCATTAGTGTTGTTTTAATGTTATAAAAGCAGTTACATATGTTTTACAAAATACATAACAATGTTTGCACCAATGAAATGTGGAACACTTTCCGTTTTACTACCAAAATATGTAAAATCCATTTATTAACTTACAATTAAAAGTTTGCATCCAGAACATGATTCATGACGGGATACGCTTAGCCTTGAATACCGCTTCGAAGTGGTATTCGAGAAAGTGTGGGTTTAGTGTGCGTTAAGGGCACTGCAAGTGGGGGTATTTGGACGCGGCCTACGTTGCGAAGTTATGGGTGTGTCTCAAGCAGCTCCCTTGTTCAGTAGTCAGGGCACTGATCAGGGAGTCGGCCATTTTAAGGGCTGTCTCAAGCGCAAAATCCTTCCAGTGCACTGGAACGTTCGTTCCCTAAAAATTCCCACAATGCAAGGCAAAAACCAGTGAGCATCCATGGTCCCTGGCTGCGTCCGAAAACTCAAGGCAGTGACTTGTTGCCTCGCTGCCTCGTGTGGCAATGACTTCAGAGGCATGAAGGCAGCTCAGAGAAAGAATTTCGGACACACTTCAAAGGCAGCGTGTTTGAAATATAAAAACAGAGCGCCTTTGTGATAACTAATCACATATTTGAAAACTACAATACTAATTTCTCCCTAGGAATGCAATTAAAAGGTGTAAAAAGTAAAAATATAAATTTAGTTGCACTTAATTTGGGCTCCAGTTGTTTCCTTGCCCGCCATTTTATTTTTCGAACTCGACCAGGCTCGACCTATCAAATTCTCATTGTACGCCCACGCATAGAATTGACAGGTCAATGGAGGTATCTCAGGAGACAGGAAGTAAACCTAACATTGAATTCGGACATGCCTTGATGCCTTCCTGCCTTGGAAAGCTGCCGCATGAGGCAGCAATTTAGAGTTTTCGGACACAGCCCCTATGTTCCCTTACCGGAAATCACGTGACCTTTTCTGAAGCTCGCCAACCGAATATCACGTGATCCAACTTAATAAACTTCATGAAATGTGACAGAACTTTTATAAAGACAAACGTTTATTTTAGTTTTAAATATAAACACACATCACCACACAGTAAGGGACCACAATCTACTCGTTATTTAAAATAATACTTATTTAAAATAGTAAAAAATATATATTTATATATATATATCGTGTCCAATGCCGACTTTTCTTCTTAGCAGCAGCCATGTTGAAAAGCAAGGAAGCGGATGTTACGCAAAGCCTAGACATCATATCTGGCGTAATTTCAAGCGAAATCACAAGCGTGGCTTATCCAGTGCAAATGCACTAAACGAAAAACAGATGTCGGGGGTACTTACTAATAGTGATCGACCGATATATCGGCCGGCCGATACATCTGGCCGATTTTAGCAGGTTTTAGGTGTATCGGCATCGGCCGATTCGCGGCTTGCGTTCGCCGATAGTTTTCCCCCGGCATTAATTACAGACAGGCGCCCACAGGCAGCTCTGTGTTGCTGGAGGCTGCCTGCAGCCCGTGCATTGCCCCTCCCCCCACTAGCAGAGCGGAGCGCTCCAAGCCCGTGCTGGTAAGTTTTAAACTTCAAAGCCTCTTTTAACTGTTTGACTGAAATATTGCCATATACTTTGAAAGTGTTAACACGTTGCTCTATATGTGCGTGCAACCATAGCTAAGAAAGTTTGGTGGTCCTAATGGAAAACGCGAATGCCTATAAAACTGCTTGCCATTGTATTTAGGGAGCTTCAAATAGCTTTTAGGCTAACCGTATGCATACGGCAGCTGTTACGAACACTGGTCATTGGATTAAATAATGCTGACGTTGTTCCGTGATTTTGTGGTATTTATAGGAGTTTTATTCAGCGACCACCAGTCTGATGTTTGGACGCGACGCGTGCTCATAATGCCGCAAGCGAACGCAGGTCATGTGATCAGCCGAACAGCTGATCATAGCTGGACACAGAGCCGGCGCCAGACCATAACTAACGGGGGGCAATCGGCTTCCAACGGGGGGCACGCAAAAGCAACAATAACTTGCAAAAACAAGACATTAAAACAACAAATACATCAAGCACGCACTCATACAACTGGTACAGACTGTCAGCTCATTTCCCGTATAAAGTGCAAAAGACCACAAACTATGCGCAAAACTATTGAACTTCGACCGCGGCGTGAGCGCAACCTGAGCTCCGCTGCGCTCGCGCTACTCGACGTAACAACAAACCGACCTCGCGCGGCGCAAGCCATTGAAATGAATGGGTTTCATAGCACAGCGCACACCGCGTCCTAGCTTTAAAAAAGCCGCTTTACCATAATCACGTCGTAATGCTGTTAACGGTCTATAGCCACACTTCACATTTAAGCTTACGTAATTTAAAACAACGCTAACTTACCTTTGAAATAGCTGAAGACGGCGTGTAAGAACATTAAACTTCCTTAAAACAGTGTCCTGTAGATTTGTAAATTCCACCTCGACCTCTAATCTCTGAGTTTGTGCCAGTCTGTGTTTTCATGAAGTCAGATGAAGCAGGCGGTGCTGGTTCGTTCTAAATGTTCTAATATCCATATTTTACACAATCCATAAAATGCCGCGAAAAAACACGTTGCTAGTATCAAGTCACAAATATGCTAAAGACTTAAGACGGGTGAGACGCGGCAATACATCCAATCAGAGAAACTGGTCTATTTTAATTAAAGAAAACATATATCAACTATATTTTCCTCATTGGATTACAGTATAAGTCATGAAACATTCAATGTTTAATTTATTTTAATTATTCTTGATATATATTAAATTAATAAAAAACTTTGTAGGGGGGCACGACAACCTTTCGGGGGGGCACTGCCCGCGAATGCCCCCCCATGACGCCGGCCCTGGCTGGACAGGGTGGGTTTTTAATTCTCATCTCCATAAATATATGTAGTAGTAAAAGGCTAAAAATCAATATCCATTGCTGATAGTTTCTCGTCATTGTGGAGAGCGCAGTTCATGGTTGCATACGTTTATGGTTGTTAACGTTGAGTTTTCGCGGAATTTTCGTCAGCGAAAAAAATTAAGAAATTCGACCCAAAGCACTTAACGTTAGTTCCAAACAGTTCCCACATGACTTTTATGTGACCGGAGAAGTGTTGTTTTGTAAGTTTTGTCAACATTTCCGTTCACTGGGAGCGCAAAGATACATGCACTCTCTCATCCATGTCTCTCTCACTGCACCTCTCCCACGTGCACGCGCTCTACTATCTGACCGAAGTCCGTACACAAATCCTCATGTATTTGTTCAGTTTTATGCGTTTTAAGCGAGCTGAGGCAAACTAACTATCCCTCCCATTTAATATAGGGCACTAGAGTGTGTGAGGTACAGAAGTGGGGCAATTAGCATGTTATTCAGAATTCTTTTTAAGTTGTTTTTTGATCAGTATTGCTGTCTTCTTCCTTATTCCTTGTCTTCTTATTAAAGACATTTGCTCTACAAAAGATTAAGTTAAGTGCACTAAAACTTAAGACCTAAGCATTAAATAGGTTGTAAATAGTTGGTTACTTTCATGGATAAAGTAAAGTGTTCGCCTTGTTATGCTGCTTGGTTGCTGCTACTGTGTGCAATGGTGTAATTATTATTTTATTTATGTATTTTAAGCAGCACTGAATTTTTTTACTTGTTCTACCTCACCTTTTTTTTTACTATTTGTTAAATATAGTTCAGTAAATGTTCCTTTTTTAAATTAAGAGTTGTAACATTTGGTTTTATCATTGTGTCATTTTTATGATATAAACTGAATAAGAAAAAGCAGTATCGGCTCCAAATATCGGCTAAAGAAAATCGTCAGCCTGTATCGGTCATCGGCTAAGGCTGATGGAAAAAAATCGGTATCGGCATCGGCACAAAAAAAATCCATATCGGTCGATCCCTACTTACTAAATCACACGAGGTCCCCAGATAATACTAATACCGTGCGAATAGTACATAAGTTGTTATTGTCTTATCTCTCTGTCTTTCTTTGTATTTGCATAATAAAAACAATTCTAAAAAAACATCATTTCAATGTTGATTCACTGTTTGTCTGCTTTCTGGGTAGTTAACTCTTCATTTTAAAGGGATAGTTCACCGAAAATGAAAATTCTGTCATTTACTTACTCTCATGTTACAAACCTGTATAAATGTCTTTGTTCTGATGAACATGAAAGAAGATATTTTGAGGAATGTTTGTAACCAAACCGATCAGCGGCACCATTGACTTCCATATTAGGAAAAAGAATACTATGAAGGTCAATAGGGCCTCTGATCGGTTTAATTACAACCATTTCTCAAATATCTTCCTTTTGTTCAGGAAAACAAAGACATTTATACAGGTTTGTAACAACATGAGAGTGAGTAAATTATGAATTTTACATTTTTGTGTGTACTACTATGCCTTTAAGGCACATACATTTTTTACCACTCTCTTTCTGATTGGACGGTAAATGTTATCACACGATTATAAATAAAAGTTTTTTTGATTTGTTGTCCGTTTAATTATTTTAATGTTCAATAGATCACTTTTCTGACACCTAAAGAATTCTTGCTTAAGAATGAGACCGTATATATCTTATTTTTTATACAAAGACAATCTGCACGTATGATTCAAGACAACACCATTACTTCCATTGACTTCTGTTTGGATCAGTGTCCATCAAAACTCTTGATGCAGCCAGTCAGAAACAAGGTGGTCCCATTTTTGTGTTCAGTTGTGAGTTTAATTTGCCCATCTCTTTACCACCAGCGGTAGTGAGCGTATGCCCGGTTGGCTTCAGCCATCTTGTGAAGGTCGTGTTTTCGCTTCACTACGTTTCCTTCATTAGCAAAAGCAGCCAGCAGCTCCTGTGAGAGTTTTTCATACATGTGTGTGCGAATATGTTTGTGATCTCTGCATTCTGCGATCATCCACTTCATGGCCAGAAAACGCCTTCGATTATCTGTGAGAGGAACGGGCACCTGCGAGAAAAACACATGACTGTAAGTATCAAGATTTTATTGTATGGTGTTAAATGTTGATGATTATGCATTCAGATTTGTTTTAGGGAAAAGATCAGCCATAACATTTTTACCAAAATCTTTGAAATGATACAAGACTAAGTAAAGACAATTTTTGGGTAAACTATTACATTTTAAGTACATGTATTCTAAATTGTATAAAAGTGTGTGTTTTACAGACATAACTTTGTGAAGGTCAAATGTTAAAACATGAATATTTACCTGGTAAAACTTTCCCCTTTCTGAATGCTGGCCAGACCAATGATGGGTTTGCAGTTTTCTAGGGCCTGATGGAAGATGGCGTATGGATTACATTCAATGTCTTCTCTATTAGATGGAGATTTGTGGTATTTCTCCACTTGTCTCCTCTTTATGGTCTCCAGTGTCTAAACGGATACAAAAAGTTTTATTATGTCAGGCAGTACATTAGTCTTTACATTATGTGTATTTTGCACAATGGTTTCATTCAGACCTGGTTCATGATTCCTCTAGCAAGGGTTTTATTGCCATCTTGCATCATCCTGTTGATGAACTTGCTGTTGAGGAGTAAGATAATTCACACGTGTTAGATGATCTATACAGAGATTATAAATGATGATATTTACTGTTGTTGGTTTACCTGATCACAGGGTCATTGAAAGGAGAGCTCGTGGCGCTTGACCCTGCAGCTTTTATTGGCCTCACTGTTTTAAGTTCTCTCAACTCTTTCTGTTCAGGACTGAGATCTGATTCTGGATCAGTGTGAGATTCTTCACTGGGATCAGGATCCAGATAGTATTGGTTATACCGACTCCACCGAACAAAACACAGACTGAAACGAGATATCAGAATGTTATAAGAAAACAACACAATGTGATGTCAACGCAAATTTAGGTAACGGATGTAAACACGTTTGCTATTGTTAAGAACACCATAAAATATTTAAAAACAATGAAAACAACAATTAAGTAGCACAGTTGTAAATAAATGATTTAGATTTTAGATGGGAAATTAAGGAGAAAAACAAGTAACGTTTTAAAAAACGTCCGATGGAGGCAGCCATCTTTAAAATTCTGTAAAAGATTGGCCTTGGATCAGTTTAAGCGACCCAAACTGTAATGTTTACGTTGGAGCGGAAGCGAATCACTGATCTGAGATCAGACGTTAAACATCAACCTGATGCGACCGTTATAGGACCCCTGGTAAAGAAGGCTGTCTAAATTGCTGCCTGAATAAAATGTCTTGGATTATTAATGTGCATATTGAAAATAAAAACATAGTTTAATGATTTTCGGTTATTAGCTTTTTACATATTTATATATATTTTTTAGGTGTTGGAATTATTTTTCAATATAAATATTGATTAGGCAGTTTCTGTGAGTTAATGCGGTTTGAGTCAAACTAAACCCTGCTTTATACTTGCTTATTTGTACAAAAGCAGGACAAGAGCTAAAACATTTAAATGTATAGATTATATGTATATATTTGCTCTGGCAACCTCGCGCCACTTTGCATACTGCGGAAGCGGAGCAGTGCATTATGGGAATGGTAGTTCGTTGGGCCTTTATGACAAAATACATCTAAAATATATTTTCTTTCAGGTTGCTTAGCTTTCATTTGATAGTCAGATGATAAAGTTAACCTAGTGTGCTCAGTATGGACTTGTTTAGCGAAAAATGGATATAGAAATAAGTAAATCCTGGTCACATGACTGACCCAGCCCTTACCACACAATCAAAAGTGAAAGTAAACTAACTGAAAGTACAATGTGGTCTGCCGACATTTTATGATAATTACGATTTCTACATCAGAGAAACGTTTTTACGATTATTTATAGTAAACATGTATGGTTGATTTATCTTAGGGTATTTAAGATGCACGTGCTTTACTGTATTTTTATTTCAGCACTGCTGAAGATCGCTAATGGTATGTAATGTCTGTTTATCACAACTTCCTCAGGTATCTTTCTCTGTCTATATGTCAGTTGATATTTCAACAATTTTGTTTTTACATTAATGTTTTGAAGCATTACATTTCACTCTTCCGAGGTTAAAGGTTGCATTGCATTATACACCGTCTAACTGAAATTGAGGCAATAAGCTATGTAAAATCAGTATAATGCGATTTACTGTGATCTAATTTCTAATGATATGTGGGGTTAAATGTTGCTGTCAGCTCATTCTGGGAAGTTTGTGATTATGTAAAAAATGCAATTTTTTTAAATAAAGGATAAACCAATGGGACTTCCTGTCATTTACAGTAGCCTCCAGCATTTATCAGACACACCCAGTTCAGTCTCTTCTTATAATCTGATGATTTGAAGCTGGTGTGTGATGTAGACAGATAACATGTGAAATGCTGGGAGCTCCAGGACGGAAGAGAAGAACTGAATCAGGTGTACAGCTGATCCCAGTTTATCTACTTTAAACTGTAGAAACATCTAAAAGTGAAACAGAAACAAGTCTTTAATGAAATTAAATTTGTACAACAACCTGGTGTTATTTAAGCTTTATGTTTGTTCCACATTTTCACCCACATATGTTTTAGGTTTTACAGTGAAGGGTCCCTCAGGTTCTCTGGTTGTTCCTCTGGGAGGTTCAGTGGTTCTGCCCTGTTCTGTTGAGAGACCCTTACCACTGGAGGATCTGGAGGTGGATTGGAAAAGACCTGATACAGAGACTCTTGTTCATCTGTATGAAGGTGGAGATATTAGACCAGAGGCTCAACATCAGGATTATCATGATAGAGCTCATTTCTTTGCTGAAGACATTAAACATGGAAACTTCTCACTCCTGTTGAACAATCTGACAGCTGAAGATGAGGGACAATACACTTGTAAAGTTTACACCGGACAAGAGTCTGGAGAAACTGTGGTGGAAATTAAATATGGTGAGTAAGAATAAGACAAATTCACGTGAATAATTTAACAAAAAATTACATTCTATGTTGTGAATCTATTCTATTCTGTTAAATCCTTTCAGAGCGTTTGATTGTGTCAGGATCAAATAAGTCCATATCTGTGTATGCGGGTGAGGACGTAACACTGAGCTGCTCTGTGGACTCTCACATCAAACCTGAAGAGATTGAAGAGGTTTCATGGAAGAAAAGAGATAAAGATGATGAAATCCCGGTTCTGCTCTATCAAAGCAATGAAACTCTACCAGAATCATCAGATGAACAATTCGGAGACCGAGTTGAGTTCTTCACTGATGAAATCCACAGAGGAAACTTCTCTCTCAGACTGAAGAGAGTCAGAACTGAAGATAAAGGAGTTTACATCTGTCAAGTGTTTGCTGGAGAATTTTCAGCAAACACAACTGTAAAACTGGAGAGCCTGGGTGAGCCAACAAAAAACGACAGAAAAATATTTGGTGTAGGACTACACAATTTTAAAACCAAACTGAATGAAGTAATTAATGACCATGTCAATATTGGATACTGGTCTTCTATAAGAAACACTTATTAAACATATTAAGTCAGTCAAAGTGTACATTATATAACGTGTGTGTGTGTGTGTGTGTGTGTGTTACAGGTTTCTCTGGGTTGCACATATTGGTGTTGATTCTCTGTAGTCTTGCATGTGGATCTGCTCCTTTATTGAGCTCTCTCATCTTCTGTAGATCAAACAACATAGGTATGTCTTATTGTTATTTAGAAACACAAATGAACTGAACACAAATCTGAAAGTGTAATATTTTAAATACGATGACTGTGGGCGACAATCCGAAAATTTGTCGGCCGAGAGGCTCAGCAGGGGAAACTAATTAGCCTTTCGCCGAGCCCCGCCCCCCTTAGTTACTGTTGCTACTTCCGACAAACAAATGACCAGCGTGACAGATTGCCATGACGGAAAGGGATATACCCGTGTGTGTCAGTGACATTTTTTGGAGCAATACCGCCTCGCTTTCCTCCAGATCGAGGCAAAAGGGGTTACAGTATGCAGTGGAGGGATATATTCAAAATATAAAAATATGCAATGAAGGAGACACGACTGCTATCGAGGCTAATGCTTACCGGTCTCACGCAAGAAATGAGCACAGCCTTGTGGACCAGTCATGCTCTTGCACTGCCGAGTAAGTTATCTTTCATATGGTATAGTCTATTAATGTCTATTGGGAGTAGCTATTTTGTTAAAATACAAGGGTATGTTGGCTAGCTAAACCTACATGCAGTTTCAAAGCCATTCAAAGCTAACTTACATTTCTCTCTCTGTTGTTTTGAGGATAGCCGTTTTGAGAATCATAATGTTTTATTTATGGTGATAGATTTCACAAATAGGAAATTGTTTTGTCTTAAAAGTTTCAGGACAGATAATATAATAAATAAAACGTAATATAATAAAATTGCACAGCATTTACGGGATTGGGAAACTCAGGGGTAGGTTTTCCGTTCATAAAATGCTACATGAAAGATAAAAACAAATTATTTAAAGTTGATTGTTAAGGGCGCTATGGTCGACTTTGTCGTAAACTGACGAAAAATAAAGTTGGGGAGCTGAAAGTCCCAACACAACAGCAGCTAATGTAGCTAGCGTTAGCTAACATGTTAACTAATGTTGGCAAAATAACTCAATAAATTTAGCATAGAGAGTAGGTTAACATTCTGGCAATTATATTCATGGTAATCATAGCTTTGGTCCAATTTGTGTTCTTGCCTCTAGTTAGTAGATCTAGACCACACTGTAACTAGTTAGCTGTAAGCCTTACCTTTGTGCAGACGTATTTATGCTTCATAAATGTTCGACACATTTAACTGAATGGGGCAGTCCACAATGTTTTATCCATTGAATGGGCAGTCCACACTGTTTTATCCATAGTATGCACCGCTCACAAACGCTGCGGGCGTGAATGGTTGTCGGAGGTGCTCGCATAGTAACGGTTGCTGTGATGTGTGATTGGACAATGGCCGTTTTGTGGGAGGGGCCGGCGAAAGGTCAATTGCCAGACGCACTTCCTCAATAATAATGAATCCAAAGAGTTCGTTTTATAGATTTATTTGCGTGAGAAACAAACAAGGTTATGTATCCAATACATTCCATAATTATTTCACTTGCTTATGAAATCGTGTCCGAACAGCATTAGAATTGCGTTCTACAGCGGTCAACAAAAATAAAACTTTTCCAGTCACCCCCTCTCTCCAATCGTGAACCACGCACCACCTCTTCCGCCACCACCAGGTGCTTTAATTACCGTAAGTGATCAAAAAGGTGTTCAGAATAATAAACCCATTCCTGGCTCTTACAATGATGACTTTAGTTTTTGCCTGTCTGCCACAGTTCTTTGATGGCAAACATCTAACACCCATCACTATGTGTTCAACCAATCTTTCGAATAGGTCAAAAACTAGATCTGTACATATTCTGAAGTCAAAATTGTCACACTCCATGTCTCTACAATGTTCTGATTTAGAGATCTTGATCATAGGTAAATTCCAATCAGAAGTTATCATCCCTATACCCTGTTGCCTTTGAAGGTCAGAGCTCTTGATGTGTAAACTCTACAGGAAGTTGGGCAGTAAAGTTGATTCTGGACATCATAATTTACAAAGGTTTGGGTAATGAAGTTTAAAATCAGCTTGAATGGTTTAGAAAGTGAATTTTTGTTTAGAGCCCCTAAAAGTGCATGGCCCTGCTAAATGTGTTATGATTGAGGATGGCAGGTTAAGTGGTCATAAAAATGATCTTATTTGCATTGTAGCGTTTGGTTATTGTATTGTGGTGTTTCAGTAAAGTTTACCAGTAATTTTCTTTAGATTTTTATTATGTTTGGGTGTTTTTAAGTGGCGGCTGGTGCCTTCTTTTACGAAGTGGTAATAAAACAAAATATGTGTTCGGGGTGTCGTGTGTGTGTGGCTGGCCATGTCAAAATATTTGTTCAGTGTATCATGGGAATCTATGTGCATCACGTGTCATATCAAAATACGTGCCTGCTTCATACATGTGCATAGGGTTCATGATAAAAGAGTCACGTCTCGCAAGACATTAGGTGTGTTCGATCAGCAGCTGACTTGAAGCAGTGCATGCCGGTTGGTAATTTTGTCTGACTTGAGCTGGCGCTGATGGCATGTGATGGTGACGTATGGTATAAAAGCCGGTATGGTATACTGTCAGAGCGTTTCGAGAGCAGCCGCATGGAATTCTGATGACAACACAGCTCTTCATGATTGGTCGCCTCACTGATGACAATGATCACGTGTGTTTCATGTTTAATCCAACCTTCAGTTTCACTAATAAATTCCTGTATTTGACGGCTACGTATTCAACCCCTTTCCTTGACTGCAAGCGGCAAACCTAGCTGATCGGTCTGGAATAAAACATGAGAGAATATCTTTTATCATAAGCCCTTACAAAGCATCTGTAGCACATACAGTGAGGAAAATAAGTATTGGAACACGCTGCTATTTTGCAAGTTCTCCCACTTAGAAATCATGGAGGGGTTTGAAATTGTCATCGTAGGTGCATGTCCACTGTGAGAGACATAATAAAACAAAATCCAGAAATCACAATGTATGATTTTTTAACTATTTATTTGTATGATACAGCTGCAAATAAGTATTTAAACACCTGAGAAAGTCAATGTTAATATTTGGTACAGTAGTCTTTGTTTGCAATTACAGAGGTCAAACATTTCCTGTAGTTTTTCACCAGGAGGTTACACACACTGCAGGAGGGATTTTGGCCCACTCCTCCACACAGATCTTCTCTAGATCAGTCAGGTTTCTGGCCTGTCGCTGAGAAACATGGAGTTTGAGCTCCCTCCAAAGATTCTCTATTGGGTTTAGGTCTGGAGACTGGCTAGGCCACGTCAGGTTATCCTGGCTGTGTGGTTTGGGCCATTTTCAATGCTCTAACTGAGGGAAGGAGGTTGTTCCCTAAAATCTTGCAATACATGGCCCCGGTCATCCTCTTCTTAATACAGTGCAGTCGCCCTGTCCCATGTGCAGAAAAACACCCCCAAAGCATGATGCTACCACCCCCATGCTTCACAGTAGGGATGGTGTTCTTGGGATGGTACTCATCATTCTTCTTCTTCCTCCAAACATGTTTAGTGGAATTATGACCAAAGAGTTCTACTTTGGTCTCATCTGACCACATGACTTTCTCCCATGACTCCTCTGGATCATCCAAATGGTCATTAGCAAACTTAAGACGGGCCTGGACATGTGCTGGTTTAGGGTTATTATAGTAAACGAAAACTATCACGAAAACTGAAACTAGTAGTGAAAAAAACATTTTAGTTAACTGAAATAAAATAAAAAACGAAGGTTTATAAAAAAAAACTAAAACTAAACTATAACTAAAATGTGGACCTGCAAAACTAACTAAAACTAACTAAAATTTTGAAAACCAAACTTGCGTTTTCGTTTTTTAAATGTTATTGGATCAGCAGTTGAACATGGAGTCACTCATATTACCGGATCATAAGCAAATGTTCAGCAGGGGCACGTTCAATCTCACACCGGTGCGCAATGTTTTGCTACTGTTTCATGGTTGAACGACATGTTTCCTGGAAATGGTGTGCAACGGCGTGCAACAGGTTTTAGAAGCGTTTTCTCTTGTTTGGTGGGTGTGTCAGAAGTGTTGGGCCAATCAGCGGCAAGATGTATAAACACCACTTGGTAGTAAAGAGACAGCTCGTTCAATGCGTTCAAGTTGGAATGTTGTCTTTCATTCTGGACAGCAAGGTCAGTGACTGTAACATTGAGGGTATTTTACAGTATTAAACACACATTTATAAAATTTTTATCAGGCTTCAGAAACATTTAAAAAAGAACACAAAGAATGGCCTCTCAGCTACCGTAGTTGCAACTCTTGCGTCATCACAACAGGGTGTTCAATGCATCACCGTTTCAGTTTAATAAACATTGTGCAACGTTTTGTCGGGGCTGAACGCAGCCCAGATGTTGCTGAATCATTAATGACCAATAGGTGGCAGATGATTCTCTGAAGACGAAGCACTGCCGCATGGGCGGAGTGATCTGCTCGCAGCACACGAGAAGCCCCTGGTGAGGAGCAGAGAGTTCGGTCAGAATTGTGCAAATCACTCCGCCCATGCGGCAGTGCTTCGTCTTCAGAGAATATAGTTCTCAGTATGTATACTGTTAAAAGATCGCTGTGTCTCATATCACCTTGTTATTTGTACACGGTTTGACTATACAAATCACAACACATAAATAGGAAAATGATGGCGTTATTTTGTCACTTATTGGGAGCAGTATGCTAGCTAAAGCCACCCACTTCCAGTCTTTGTGCTAAGCTAAGCTAGCGGGGGCTGCGTCAGACAGAGTTACAGCACGCACGGAGATGAGAGAGGTATGTATGGACTTATCTAACTCTGGGGGATACGGTGAATAAGCTAAATTCCCAAAATGTGGGCGTGTTCCTTTAAGGGAAACACTTAAGGTGCTTTATGCAACCGGGCCCAGAATTCTAGCTGATAGACAGGTGTTCAAATACTTATATGCAGCTGTATCATACAAATAAATAGTTTTAAAAAATCATATATTATATCCTGTGATTTCTGGATTTTAGATTATGTCTCTCACAGTAGACATGCACCTAAGATGACAATTTCAGACCCCTCCATGATTTCTAAGTGGGAGAACTTGCAAAATAGCAGGGTGTTCAAATACTTATTTTCTTCAATGTATTTTTACATGACGTTCAATGCACATAAATTCACATGATGCACAGAAAACATACGTTGACATGACGATCCACACACAACGATGTTTTGGCGAGTTCATGATTCGTGCCTCCGCGGAAAAGAAGTCACGAGCCGCCACTGGTGCTTTTACATAATTATATAATATCATGATATGGTATTAAATTAATTGTAGCGATACAGCTTGTGTATGCTTTATTGAAAATGACGAAGATAAAAGACTACATAAAACAATAATATACTTATTTGAATATGTGTATGAATGTAGGTTCCCATCACTATTTTGACTGCACAATGCATGTTTGCTATAAAGTCTTAGAAGTGAGAATAAATGTTAACAGATATTACCTGTTTACGTTGCATCTTCCCTGCAGAGACCAGCTGCCCCGTGTGGTATCTTCATGTTTCTCTTGTCTTTTGTCCAAACATCTGTGTTTTCTTTGCCTTCATCGTCTGGGGTGTTATTGAGGGTAAGTATTAGGTCTTTCAATTAGTTTTGTAATAATATAAATCACAATATTAAGAATGTGTCAATGTAGTACTCATTATACATGTCAATGTGGTGTGGTATGACTGGATTCATCAACATGATAAAACAACACAGGTTGTGTCATACATTATGTTATGTAATGCATCATTGAATTGATTTCAGGATTTCTGAATGAGACCATCACTTGCAGTGCTCTTTATATTCTGAGGATCTTTATGTTGTTTTGGGCTGTGCCATATTTAAAGTATCTTCAAGGTATGTTTTCGTTTGAAAGCTTTTCATTTTTTTTCAAGCATATACAGTAAGTAACTGCATATTAAAGCTGCAATTCGAAACTTCTGCTTCTCTATTGCCATCTATGTTTGAAACAAAAAGTTGCAATTATATTTGTGGGGTAATTTTCTATACATGGGGTCAGTTGTGCTTTGGCACTGCTGCTCTGCGTGAAGATGAATCTACTAGTATTCACTGCATCAATACGGATCTGTCATTTGTATATCAACAGTTACAAATACATCTTACATGTCCTACTGTATATCTGAAGAAGTTTTCTGTACAAATAATATATCTGCTGTGTTAAAATGAAAACATAAATGTTTCAAAATTATCTAATTATCTAAATTAATAGTTGCTGCTTTAAAAGGTCAGCAGCAAAACAAGCTTATAGATTGCTGAGCTTCATGCTACAGCGTTTGACTGATGTGCAATGCAATGCTGGGGTTTTTCTGAAACCCTTATTGAGTCTTGAATTAAATCATTTGTGATTATATTTTCTTAACTAAATGAAACATGCCCTACCAGCTTCATGTAGTGGTTAACCACTTATGTACAGTTTCATGCAGTCCTAACTGAGCCAATGAAGGCAACAAATAAGAATACAGTTTAGTCAACTAGACAGCGCTGACAAAGAATTAAAAATTATGGCAGTGCTTTACAAAAGACTAATATGGTGTATTCAACACTTTCTGTTTACAGATAACCATCAAACATGGATTAAGTTTTCAAGTATACCAAGAGAATTATCTGTTTTTTCAATTATTGTTTATTCAGGTAAATCTACACAACATAAAGTCATTACTATGATATTATAGGTGCTATATGCTATAGTACATATTTTGATGACTTTGAAGAATTTCAGAAGTTTAAAAATAAATTATTTTAATTTAAAAAGTATTCCTAATTAAGTTGACATAATTTTAGAGTTTTTTTTATTATTATTGCATCTTGAATTTAAAGATTCTTCAAATATTTTGTGTTTCACCCCAGCCTAAGATCATTTCATTACCTGTTAAATGTTCATATTCCTTTTGCAGTTTTCTTTGCATGTGCCTGGAAAGAGCGTGCACACGACACAAGCATTGAAGCTCGTGTAGCTTTTGGAATTAGTTTTGGAATAGTGGTACTGCTGAGTCTCATTATCATCTTCATTAAATGTAAGACTTTCTAAATGACTTTTTCAAGTTTAAAATCCTGGCAGATAATGAAATCTGGTTGCAGCACATACACACACACACACACACACACACACACACACACACTTGACAGATAATCTTCTCTCAAATCTAAAACATTTTCACACTACACTACAGGATTTGAAAATCATAGTGTATCACACACTACAGGATATTATTAAGATTATTGTGCCAAAGCAAGGACTTCACGTCACCTCAGGGGAAGTGAATGTAAAGGAATGGAGATTGTTTTCAAAATTATTTACATTTGCAGCTTTCTTCACTTACCTGGTGTGATAAAAACCTAGGCGATCTCTCCTCAGCTCTTGTTTATGAGGCAACGATCCTGATATGTTTTAAGGACGCATTATTTAGGCAGTTGTGTTGTTTGATGTAGATGCGCGCAAATTTTAGCAGAAAATCAATCTCCTCCTCATGCAAGATGGGACAGTTTTAATAGGGTAGCCCAATTGGAAATGTTTACATTACTGATGGCTTTGGACAAATATGTCATTTAATGTTAAACTTACTGAGTGTCGATCTGAGGCACAGCTGATTCTCATTTAATGCGCATTGCACTGCAGTGCACTTGAATGAGGTTCCAACGGATCATTTATATTCTGAATAACTAATTGCGTGATAACGTGATGATATGATTGCAGTTATTTCAGAATGATGTCAAAAAAATTCAAGCATGTTATAGATAAAGTTAATTTTAGTTTAAGTTTAATGTTTCTCACCGCCCTAGTTCTGTTGCGCCTATTTGCCTACATGCGGGTGAACAACAATGCATGAATGATGAGCTTGCACCTTAAATTACTTTTATGGTTATTTTTTGTTATACAGATAATAGTAAAACATCATTCGAAACTATAAGTGGTGTACTTTTATTTGTGTACACTCATAATAAGAACAAAACAGCGTACTTCTTAATTTGCACTTCGAAGCCAATCAAGGTCCATGACCCGATTTTCTCTTAGATTTTTGGGAGGGGAAATTTGGGTAAATATAGGCCAATAATCCTGTAGTGTTAGGCCGGCATAAGATGTGAATTGTTCTGGATTTGGACATTGCAATATTTTATTACCTTTGGGCTTAAATAATAAGGCATTATTTCATGTAATGTTAAATGGTCCCTTATTGTATATTTAAATCCATGTATTGGATGATGTAATATGTTGTGATGGGCTAATATGTAATTGTGGGACATTCATTGGTGGGAATTGTATGCGGGATCTCATACTTTTATTAGTATTTGACAGCTCTCCTGATTTTCCCAAGTGGTTGATCTCCTCAGGGCCACATTATGTTGACCTTGGGACAATATTTTGACTACTTTTCATACGCACCTCTCGTTCTTCAGCTGTGCTGAGTTTTTGTTGATTCACTTTAATTTAACAACACACAAACAATTATATTTTTAAGCGTTGCCTGGTGTTTTTGCATTGGGTGTTTGAAGGAGCCCCATGTCTTCCACAACCACAAATACTTTTTCTGCAATGTATGTTATAAAGAGCCAACATCTGTTTTCCAGCTCTTACTGCCCAGCTTAAAGATAGCAGCCCCATGTGCCCAAATCAGTAGAGTTCAAATCAAAGCTTGTAAAGGTTGGGCTACAAATGACCGTGTCAGATATCTCTAAGATGCTAAAAACTAGCAGAAAATGTTAACATTAGCTCTCAGTATACAATGTAGAGAAAAGTAGACTATGAGAATTTTATTATTACCTGACTAAGTAAATGAGTCTTCAGTGTAAAGTATTTAACGTTGCAAGGAAGACTTATCCTTCCCCTTTCTCATAGATTTGACCAATCTAGGTAATATCTTGCATGCAGCTATATTTGTATTATGTTACTCACTACTGTTTTCTTTTTCAGATTTAAAAAAACAAAAAACCATTAGATGTTTGGTTGCTGTGCTGTCTATTATTCAAATCGGTCAGTTAGCATTGTCATTTGGACTTATAAATCTAGGTAGGTGACACCTATGTACAAATCCCTTTTATGTGTAATGTATTAACAGTATGGAACCAAAGCAACTAATAATATTAAAATAATAAAAATATCAACACATTCAACAGTGCTATAAATTATATAGTGTTCAAAGTTATTTTTTTCTATGAAAACTCAACCAATAATGTAGATTTAAGGTGATCATGATTTCATCAAGAATAAAATTCTCCTTTATAAACATCCTTGTAACAACATTCCTATCAATCAATCAGAGTTTGTCAGGATTAATGTTGGGTTTATTCTTATACACACCATCATGAATCTATAATTTCCTGCTGATGTTAGGGTTAGTTTATGGTTTGGAAAAAGTATATTTGATTGAACTGTTGTTCCAGGATCAACCTACAATGTTCATCCATAAAACACATCTTTCTTACTTTTTAATATGAAAATAATGGACCATAATGCTCTTTATTTTTAGCCATGTATTCTCAGTTTGTGGTCCACGTTGTACTGCTTTGTGTGCTTTCATTCATTTGTTTACTACAAGGTAAGTTCAATACACTCTTATATGTGTGTATCTAATCAAATAAATCCAGTAATATTTATACTTCTGTATATAATTAATTTGATCATTGTATGTAGTTATTTTAAATATTAAAGTATTGCATGAGAAAGAAAATAAATCACAGTGAACAAATTAGTTGATAGCTGATGGATCATGGTATAACATTAGATACTATATAAATGTTTACATGTAAATAGTTCAGCTGTGTCAGATCTGAGATCAGTTGTTTTATATGAACTACAATGTTGTAATGAATGCAGAATGCCATTTGTGTCACAGCTTTACAGATAACAGGGATGTTATCATTAAGACTCCAGGAAATCCTTCTATGGATAATATTAACAATAACACTCCTGGATATTCCTGTAGTGATCATTCTTCATCTAAGCATTTTGGAAGAACAGAAAGGTATACTTCTTATTTCACCAATTGTAATTTTAGTCATTATAAAAGTTTTTGATGTTCAATCAAGTAAATTTGTCACAGGACAGCTTAAATAGGATTTTTTTATTTATGCAATGCAAATATTTTAAGAAAAGTTCCTAGTGTTTCTCATGTATTACTATGCATTGTAGTCATGTATTCTAATGGTTTGTTATTCTTGATGTAACTTTAATAAGCCCAACTTTAGTTAGCCATGTAATAACTAATCATTTTAAAAGAGCTCATCACTGTGTTTATTTAAATGTATTATTTGTGTGCTGTCTTTGTTTAACAGATTTGTTGGGTTGGATCGGTGCCATTTTATTTATGGAAGTCCTGAAGATGATTGAATGCTTTGAACACATTGTGCACGGTATTATCCATATCTCAATTACCGTACTGATGCTTCCTAATAAGAGAGACTTTTTTGGCATTTTTGCTTTGATGGTCCTGTGGACAAATCTTATTGTGGTAGCTACTGTACATTTTCTTTCGTCTGCATGTTTTTCTCATACACTCATCTGAGAACTTTAATAACAAAGATCTTTGAGTAAAGCCAGATGTGCATTTCTATAAATCAGATAAAAGGTTGCAACACCTGGGTGTTTAAGGCCTTATTTAATTTAAATGTACATGTATTAAATTTGAGATTTGAGCCTTAAATCATCATTCTCTGCTCACCATTTGTACTTTTTTTTGCTCACAGAGGCCAGATCTTTAAGAGGAAATAGACAACAACCAATTGAAGCTGTGGTAGCTGATACAAGTCTACAAGGATCAAGTCCATGTAATTTCTCAATTCCTAAATATGAATGCTTGAAAATAAATCGTACATTTCATATACCATATATAAAAAAAAAAAAAAAATGAAGTCATCAAAATTTTTTGATGGGTTTCATATTGGCAGACCAAAAAATTCAAAATCAAACCATTGAAAATCTATGGAATTGCGCTTGCATGTGCACCTTGCATGTGTTTGTGAGCAGTAGCTGTGTTGTCACTTTGCCGTGACAGTTTTTATTTTAATTTTAAACACAATTATTTCAAATCTGTTTGCCAGACAAATGCTTTTGTTATGTTTAACTTAAAGTTATATTTTCATTGTTTTAAGAAATATTAAATTATTTTGATACACAGTAAATTCATGAGGATAACATATTTACACACTCTTTTCATTTTCCTATAACACTATAGATAATCATATTTTATATACAAAAATAATCCTATGGCCTCACATGTGCATTATCTGTTATTTTGGTTCTGTTTAATTAAGAGGATTCATTTGGATTTTTATTGTAAGCCTTATATGAAAGAAAAATATTTTAGATTTAATGTGAAATATTTATAGCTCCCATTTTCTCAGATCTTTAAAAATCATTTAAAATCATTCAGCAGAATTGCACAGATTTTGCCCATTTTTTTCTGCATAAAAAGCAAAAAAATTCTACATACTCCAAAACATTTAACAAATAAAAAGTGACTTTGTGGCATAGCTTTGCGTGAGGAACTGGACAAAGGTTGCTTCACATTTGAGATAAAACCAGGTTTCATTACAAAATTAATGCAACTTTTTGATTGATTGATTGATGTAATTTTTTTTTTGTATGTCTGTGTTATAGGGCTTCTCTGCAATTTAGTAATGTACATGTTTGGAGCAGTTGGTGTGGTCTTGTTGAGTTCTGTTGCCCTGATGGTAGAACTTATTCTGAAAGCAAGTAAGTGAAAACATCATATGGTTTTTGAGGTAGGGAAAGCAGGCACAGTTGCAACATAGTTTATTTCTCCAATCAAGAATTAGCTAGATTTATGAAACTCATACAGCACATGCTTAGTTAGCCCCTCCTCTATTCTGGAAGAATGTTGAACATTCCTCTTTAAAAAAGTATGTTTCTAGCTAAAGAAGAATTTTTGTTTAAAGTATTGTTTAAACATTAAAGTAATGTTTAAAGTGTTTGTGTAAAGCATTATAAAATCATATAATTTCAATGAGCATTCTCTTAGCTTCTGAAAGGCATAGCTTATCATGACTGTTGGTGTACGGACAGTTGCAATCGTCCCAATATGCTATTGCAACTGTCTCTGTAAAACTTGTCATGATAACATAATACATTTTTAATGTAATTGATTAATAAAGAACTCTTTTGATAGACAGGTGCCCATGTGGACATTTGAATTTGTCTATTCAACTATTAGTTGTATGTATAATATCATATTTAAGTATGCAACAGCGGTGTGGTTTATATGTAGGTTTAATCCATTAAAGTTTGGCTTCTGTTACAAACACTCTCTGTGAAACTGAAGAAAAGGCAAGACGTATAAGTAAAGACATGTATACACTGTCAAAAATAAAGGTACAAAGCTGATACTAGGGCAGTACCCTTTTAAAAGGTCCTAATATTTACCATTTAGGTGCAAATATGCCCCGTTTAGGTACCAATATATTTCTTTAAACTACCAATATGTACCTTTGAAGTACTAATATGCACTCTTTGGGTACAAAGGTATACCTTTTTGAAAGGGTACTGTCCCAGTGACAGCATTTGTACCTTTATTTTTTGAGAGTGTACAGATACAATCACGATTTGCATTATTATAAATGTCATAAATGTTATACCACATTGTTTTTGGATTGTGCTTTTAAATTCGTAGGAAATGGTGAGCGTGTGATGAATGATCTGAGAGTCATCGTCTTTCCTTCTGAGTCTGTTTTTGCCTTCTATTGGGTAGTTTTACTCATGCATGCTTTCTGTAAGTATCTTTATTTTATTAAAGCATGACTTCTGCAGTTAAAACTGTAAATATGATTGCACTGATTCATTTATTGTAGTGACTGTCTGTTATCCACTTGTTATGACTACTGGAGGCCTTTAATTACTTTAATATCACATTTATTAACATTAGTTAATGCATTAGGTAACACAAACCAATAATGGACAATATTTTTTGTTAATGTTAGTTCATTGTGCATTAACTAATGTTAAGAGTTACAACATTTAATTTTAAAAATGTATAAATAAATGCTGTAGAAGAATAGTTTATTGTTAGTTAACTTTAGTTAATGCATTAGCTAACATGAACTGACTAAATAGTTCATTTAGGTTAGGTTAATTCATTAAATAATAGAGCCTTATTATAAAGTGTTACCCAAACTTCTTAAGCATTGTAACAATTCCATTTTCCATTATGACGAGTTTAGGTCGATTCTTGTTTCTGGATTTGACTTTTAGAATGTTTAAAAATTAAAGAAAATCAAAACATTGCAAATTATTTTTTGTGTACGTCACCTACGCGTACAATGTACGCAGGGTTTCAAAGATCTGACGTGAAAAAACTATACTTTTTTACGCTTTTAAAGACTATACTCCGGTTTTAATAGTATGGTCTGCTGGAAGTACACAAAGGAAATTGTGTCACATGCACTGTAGGCGGACCCTTGCATATGCGTAAAATATTGACCATACTTCGGCCTTTAGACCACATACTTGTTAAATATTATTTTTGCTGTAAAGTGTGCACACAAATTTATCTATAGATGTGAAACATAGACATAGGGCCAAAAGAAAATAAAGAAGGTAGCGCCCTCCCTATACACAATGTCACCCCCATTTGTGGTCTTCAGTACTTTTCAAATATCTCCAGCCTGCAATCTCCTGTCTACTGATTATATATTGTTTTAGTTAAATATGTCACTTACTGCATGTTTGTCCTGCTCATGTGCGGAGCTTCCTCTCACCAATGTTGCAATTCTGCAAACGCAAAGTCCTATTAAAGCTGATGTGTTAGCATGGATTGATTAAATGTTTTTGACATTATGGAGTCAATTTGACAATGATAAATAATTTTTTTCTGTAATCCTTTCTGTTCCTATAGGGAAAATTGTTAAGACTGAGTAAGTTCAGATTTTTATAAGCATTTTTTTTTTTATTAGAATTATGCAGACATCATTAACTTTATATGAATTCTGTTTCACATACAGATCGCTACACAATCAAAATAACTCTTCTCAAAGACACAGACGTGATCAAAGGGTAACAATTACTCAATATTTGATCTCCTCCAGTATTACTCATGACATCTTAAAGTTTTGTCAATGTATACAGTAACAAAATATTTTTTTAAACACAGGACTCAGAAGAGCCAAATGAAATGGCGACACTGCACGGCACGTGATACCGAAGTTTCACAGACACATTAATGAGGAACAGACTCGTTTTTCCTTTAACTGTTTGCTTTCTCTGTAAAAGTATGAATAGTCATAGCTTACTTCTAAGCAAACGAGTTGAAAGTGAGGACTGATCTACATCTGTAAAGCAGGTGTTTTGGTACTGTTTTATTGTCAGCTAATTCTATATTTGCCAAATCATTTCAAATGTAAACTGTGCTTTTTTACTGTTGTTTATATAACAGCTCCACTATCAAACAGATATAGTTTGTAAATGTGCACACACCGCTGTTTACCATGATGAGTATTTTAAACAAACAGAGAGGCACATTAGCCCAAAGTATCCGTTTGCATATGCTTGAAACATTGCATTTACAAGTATATTTTATTTGATCATTTGTGTGCGCACACAGGTGCTTGACTGTAGCATAATTGCAGTCAGCTTTTTACTTTGTATGGTCTTAATACTATTTCAAGATTAAGTTTGGTGTAAAGTTTGTTTACAAATAGAATATGTGATGTACTTGAATTTAAGAATTTCCGTTTAAGATTATAAACTCTAATAATAACTCATTGAAGAACAATAGGGTCCTCGCACTTGGTGCTTGGGCCCTAAAAAGTAGAACGTTTCAGAATGTGACGAGCTGAATGAAAAGTATAAAGAGAAAGTAAAGAGATTCTTTATGATACCAAGAATGAGAGCACTAGAAAACAGGGTTCCCACGGGTCCTTGAAATCGTTGAAAGTTTGTGAATATGGGGGGAAAAAAGCAAGGGAAGTTTTTGATAATACATGCATAGATACAGGTGATTGAAAGTGCTTGAATCTATTTTATGCTAGAAGTTTTCTGGAAAAAATCCATATTATTCCCTGTGTAGTGTAGGATAATATTATAAACTGTTCACTTTAAATGCTTATATCTTTTTTTATGCGAATGTTGATTCATACCAAAATGCTTTTTTGCATTTGTGTTTGGCACATAAAAACGTCTCGGGTTACATATGTAACTGTTGTTCCCTGAGAAGGGAACGAGGATCTGCGAGGCTTGCCGTCTTTGGCTATATTTTAGCGATATACTTCCTGGCTCCTGCATCACCCTGTCTTTGTTGTTAAGCCTCACCATTGGTTGAATTTGATATACACATTCAGACGCACTTACCCCTGGAGGCGTCCCCAAAGTGTCACCGCAGTGACGCAGCGCGAGTTCCCTCGAAAGGGAACTGTAACAATATCTTTTTTAATTGTAACACGATGTTCCCTTGCTCTCACTTGAAATGTGTCCCTGGCACATTTTGTCCTTGAATTTGAGGGTATTGGACCTGGAAAGTCCTTAAAAGGTCCTTGAATTTGAAGTTAACTAAGGTGTGGGAACCCTGTAGAAAAAGGAGAAAAGAATAATTCTGGAATATATGCAATTCAGAAACAACAATATAAACCTTATTGTAAAGTGTTACCAATATATTACTTTTTCATCTGTATTACAAAAATCAGTTAGCCTTCATGTTATGACATATTTTTTTAATGAAGGAATATTTTACAGGTTAATAAACTGACAGAAGGATGGAACTTTGTTATATTTTTATTTTTTTGTAGATATCCTTTTAGATATATGGTTTGTATTATATTTACATGCTTTTTTAACACCGTTTAAATAAAGTGAGAAAATATAACATATCCCTCATGTTGTATAGTCTGCTTAAAATCATCCTCACTGAAATCCTCTGTGAACTTATTGACCAAAAGTGTATTTCTTGACCAGAGCCAATTTAAAAGTGAAAGTTGCCTGCCAGTGATGTAAACTGTCAGAACAAAAATAATGGTTATAAAATTATTTTGTCTAACTAAGATGATGCTTTTTTCCAACTTTCTTTTTATGTCAGTCCTAATGATTGCTGATGGGGAGTGATAAGGAAGTGAAGGAACGTATACTGTACGTCATTGAATTGCAGCATTGATCATAAAAATTCATAAACGCCTGTTCCTTGAATTATAAATTATGACTATTTATTTTATGCAATAGACCTGAATATAAAAATGTGAATATAAATTTTAAGGCAAATAAAGTGATTACAGAAATGTTGTTTTAACCAAAACTCTGATCAGTGAAAATATGACCTGTTTTAAATTTGTACAGAAAAATAGATGTATGCTATTAAAGGATTATGATCATTTATTTCAATGTTGTTTTCCACATCATGCCACTTTCATTTATTGTCTAAAATCCATTTTTCTTATACTGGAAAGTTATCTGCTTAAGTTGTTAAACTCTTATTGAGAACACATCAAACTTTGGCCTTTGTCTAATCAAAACACATTTCTCATAAGTTTCCATCAGGTATTTATTACTGCTAATATTTATATTAGCAGTAATAAATTAGTAAAAATATATAAATAATATAAAGGCAAGTGTTTTCAGCTTAGATTATACCAAAATGATTTTCTCTGTAACACACTCATGCAGACTGACAGCCAGGGCCCGTATTCATGAAACGTTTTAGCGCAATAAGTTGCTATTGACAAAATTCTTTAAAATGTTGGCGTTAAAATAAAAAAAAAATTCTAGTAAGGAAAGGAGTAATTCAGAAAACATCTTAACCTTTAAAAAAGCTCTTAAGGTCCAAAATTGTTAGGAGTATTGACAGGGACGTTTAAGAGGCTTACCCATGAAAGTGGACAAAACACAAAGAGGGAGACAAAAAGGTATACAATCATGACAGTAAGTTAATAAGACATACATTAGATCATGCAGCGATTAGAGACATGCTAACATTCAAAAACAGATCGTAGGTCATTTTATTTCTACATTACTGTATGTTAATGACAACTTCTCTTAGTCTGGAAAATCTAAATCAGTTATTATGACATAAAGTGACAAGCACTGGAAGATTAAATATTTATGCTTCAGTCCACTAGATGGCAGCCGTTCTGTATTTTTAAAATGAACACTTAACAAACAGATAAAGTCCAAAACAGACAATTACAAAGATAAAGTTTAATATATAATATAATCATTTATGAATGCAGTAAACAGCAGTAAACAGTTATACGGTAAAACTTTATGTGATGGTAAAACATACCACCGTGCTGTATAAATAGTATTAAAAATAATGCAGTTGCCCACATCATAGTTTTTTAAGTGATTCAGCTATGTTGCGATAATGTACATTATTTTATATTAATGATGTTTGCATCACTATAAGCTTAAAATTAAGATACGCACGATAGCAAATTCTTATAACATGAAAAACTTTTATTATGACAATGGAATATAACTCGCTGGTCATATGATAAAGCTAACGTACTGGGCTCAGTACGCTTATTCTAGTGCGCAATTTCCTTCAAATAAATATTTCCTTATCACATTGACCCAACCCTAATTTTAAAACGAAAGGACAAAAACCAAAACGAAAGTAAATGTTCCTCTGCCGCCATTTTACGAACATGATCGTCCGTCAGCAGCACTGATGTCTGCGAGAATTTATACAGTAGGCCTGGACATGGTTTTTTTGTTTGTTTGTTATTAATTGTCTATATCTGAAGATGTACCTGCTTAAGTTTCTTTTACTGTCAGTACCGCTGATGATCGCTGATGGTGAGTGATCCATTTATTTACTGCGCTCTCTCTCTGTCTGTCTGTCTCTCTCTCTCTCTCTCTCTCTCTCTCTCTCTCTCTCTGACTCTATAGTTTTCTAATTAATCTATTTTCTTATTTTAATATTTTAGAATATCTAAGATTTTTGAGATGTGTAAGCCCTATGACAAATGATACCGTAGAATATAATATAAAAAAATAAGTGGCTGAATTGCATATCCAAAAGCTGTCACTAGGGTTGTACCCTTTTACAAAGTACACCTCTAACTATAGCATTTGAGTACTGTACCATTGGTAAACCTATTATGTGTATACATATCTGTACCTAAATGTTGCATACAGTATTAGGACCTTTTATATGGTATCGTCCCAGTGACAGACAGATTTTTTTCTAACAAAAGAAAAAAATACTTACAATCAAAGAAGAAATTGTAATCTCTTTTCAGATCAGTGACGAATGTGTGCTGTCTGTTATTCCTTATGTTATCACTATTATTTAATAAATACAGATTAATGTTTTTAGGGTTTACAGTGAAGGGTTCTTCAGGTCCTCTGGTTGTTCCTCTGGGAGGTTCAGTGGTTCTTCCCTGTTCTGTTGATTCACTCTTACCACTGAAAGGTCTGGAGGTGGAATGGAGAAGATCAGACTCACAGACTCTCATTCATCTGTATCAAGATGAAGATATTAGACCAGAGGTTCAACATCAGGATTATCATGATAGAGCTCATTTCTTCACTGAAGACATTAAACATGGAAACTTCTCCCTACTGTTGAACAATCTGACAGCTGAAGATGAGGGACAATACACATGTAAAGTTTACTCTGGACAAGAGTCTGGAGAAACTGGGGTGGAAATTAAACATGTTGGTATGTTTGATTACATAAGTCTCTGTGTAATGCTTAAAATTGTTGAAGGAAAAATATTTTACTATTTAATTCATTTTTTTTTTTTTCAGAGCGTTTGATAGTATCCGGATCAAGTCGCTCCATATCTGCATCTGTGGGTGGTGATGTCACTCTGAACTGCTCTGTGAACTCTCACATCAAACCTGAAGAGATTGAAGAGGTTTCATGGAAGAAAAGAGATAAAGATGAAGAAATCCTGGTTCTTCTCTATCAAAACAATAAAACTCAATCAGAGGCATCAGATGAGCGATACAGAGACAGAGTTGAGTTCTTCACTGATGAAATCCACAGAGGAAACTTCTCTCTCAGACTGAAGGGAGTCAGAACTGAAGATAAAGGAGTTTACATCTGTCAAGTGTTTGCTGGGGAACTATCAGCCAACACAACTGTAATATTGCAACAACTGGGTGAGTGAATAGATGAAGAAGACAAAATACTTGAAAAGTTCAAGTAACACATGAGTTCCATTAGGATGTAATAAATATTAAGTCATTATTTCCAAAATGTACACCAAATTTAAGTCTAGATATTTTTATAAGCATCCTGAAAAGTATGTAGTTTTTTAAAATAATATAAATATCGACATTGCAAGAAAATGCAGATATGTAGACAATAATGTAACAATATTAGGACTGTGTCAGGTCATGTTAGTAAAAACATATTGACGAATATTTACACTGTTTTTTCAAATACACAATAAGCAGATAAACTGGGAGTAAAAAGTGGCCCTGGACTTTCTCACCCAAAGCGGCCCACCACACCTTGCTGGCAACACACCATAGCACACTGGCCCAACATAAATGCTACTTACACTTATATAAAATAATGCATTTGAATTATCTGCCAATGACAACATGAGCACATGAAATTAAACTTTAGATTTTTTTACTCCAATGTCACCTTAGGGGCTCGGTAGTCTTGCATATGTAGTTCACTCCAAAATAGGCCAGGGGTATTTGTACATTGTCACCCAACTTCTGCTGCTTGATCATTAGTGAACACTGACACCACTTTCCTGTTTAAGTAAATTTCTGTCATTGCTCTCTCTGCATAGCAGATGGTGACTCAATCGGAGGTGGTACATGGTAATTTTGTTTAGATTTTATTAAGGTTGCCATTTAAAATGTTTGAAACCGCTGCTCTAAAGTTTAGCAGCATATTTTATGTTTCACAATATTTTGTTCACTGTGTGACTACTCATGTATTGACATTCAGTGTGTAAATAATTCTGTTATTTATAGAGAGCCACAAGGACTTAGCATTTTAGCACTTCCGCTTCAATCATCCCAAAATCATTGGGTTTTCTTTGGTTAAACGGCTCAAATAAGACCTTATGTTAACATAAGCCCAAGATATTTTCAAAGTTAGGTTAGCTTCTAGTAAACACATAGACTTTGTTTTCTGGTATGTGAATTAAGTACTTTTTGCCTTCTATTCAGGGTAGGCAAGGAGAGTCAAATCTGCTACCGTGGTTCATAATGGTCGTATAAGTTGCATCTTACACAACAATTACAAAGTTTAAAAACGTTGTTCATAGAGTATAATTTTTGCAATAATCCAAGAGTCTATGGGAAAAATGAATGGGCTTTTTGGGGAGGGATCCAGAGTCCTGCTAACTTCCGGGTCGGCCTACAAAAATGCATAATTCTTGCAACACTCTATTTCTACATCCTATGTACAGTAACTGGTTTGTGTGTGTGTTTATGTCACAGGTTTCTCAGTTTTACACATATTGGTGTTGATTCTCTGTATTGCTGCATGTGGATCTGCTCTTCTGTTCTGCTCTCTCATCTACTGCAGATCAAACAATACAGGTATGTTTACAATAAATAAATTCTTTAGTTCAGAGAGTAATTCAGGACTTGACAATGTCGAGACAAATTTAAAAAAAAAAAGTCAAATTAACCTCTGTGAGGGCCGTTTCTAGACATAAAGCTCTACTGGGGCACATGCCCACCCCATATTTGTATTTTGTATGTTTTTTTTCAAGAATATTTTAACATTTCAAGAAACCAGTCATTATATGACTGCAACAAAAATAATCTCCGTTATAGTTACTGCCAATGGTTTATGTAGTGTCCTAGAGCTAGTGAACTTAAATACTAATTTTATAACTGAAAATACAGAACAGCACACGACACATAGAGACAGAGCGCCGATATGCAAATTTGAAAACCACGCCCACCGGGGGGGGAAACAAACCAACCGTCTCCATTGACTTTGTATTGCGAGAGGCTGCCTCCTTGTCATTTCTGGCTTATAACAAAAAACAGAATAATGCCTAAAAACTGCTGTGTGACAATATGTACAGCTAACAAGCCAAAGAACCCAGAAATAAGTTTTTATAAGCTGTCGAGCTGTAAAACCCAGCTTTTAAGGAGAATAAAGTGGATCGCCGACTACGTTTCCCCCTAGTGGACGCAGTTCTACTAATAGAAGTACTATGAAAAGTTGCCTGTTTCCACTTTTGTTTCTTTAAACGCTCGTTTTATGAGGTCGACAGCTTAAAAAAAACTTATTTCTGGGTTTTTTGGCTTTCTAGCTGTACACCTTGTCACACAGCAGCTTTTATGTATTATTCTGTTTTTAATTTTAATCTGTAAATAAGTTTTTATAAGCTGTCGACCCCAAAAACGAGCGTTTAAAGACACAAAAATGGAAACAGGCAACTTTATATAGTAATACTATTAGTAGAACTGCGTCCAATAGGGGGAAACGTAGTCGGCGATCCACTTTATTCTCCTTAAAGACAGGGTTTTACGGCTCGACAGCCTATTAAAAACTTATTTCTGGGTTCTTTGGCTTGTTAGCTGTACATATTGTCACACAGCAGTTTTTAGGCATTATTCTGTTTTTTGTTATAAGCCAGAAATGACAAGGAGGCAGCCTCTCGCAATACAAAGTCAATGGAGACGGTTGGATTGTTTTCCCCCCCGGTGGGCGTGGTTTTCAGGTTATGACGCGCGGCGCTCTGTCTCTATTTGTGTGGATTTTCTTAGCAACAGTGCATTCTATAGACTAAAACTAAAACAAACGTTTGTCTTTATAAAAGGTCTGTCGCATTTCATTAAGCTTGAGTTGGCTCGCGAGATTTTGCAATTGAGACAGTCCTTAAAATAGTCAACTCCCTGATCAGTGCCCAGACTACTAAACAAGGGAGCTGATTAAAGGCACGCCGTACTTTCTTAACTCCCTCAAACTCATCATCTCTCATTTCTGCTTCCCTTTCCCTGCTTTGCAAAACATTTCTGATGTCCATCTACAGGAGCCAATAGTGATTGAGTCAAAATAATATTAAGATTATTATTTAGAGACTTACTTTAGTTTTGTCATGCTTTCATATAAAGCTAACTCAATCGCGTGTTGTCAAGAAGAAAGAATGGAAACACAGACACAGGATTTCTACATGTATGTGTCAGTGCTACTGCGTCAATTACAGTAGGTAACTACGTTGCATATACAGTGCCCAGCATAAATGAGTACACCCCCTTTGAAAATTAAGATTTTTCTACATTTGGTACTAAATATGAGACCAATTTGCTGTATTTTTACACACCAGTTTTATAAAACATTTATGTTTCTTAACATAAGAGTGAAAGTCAATTACCACCTTAAGGATACGAAAAATAACATATTTAAATCAAATGAGGTGATGCAAAAATGAGTACACCCTACAAAAATAATAAAAATATTTTTATATAAATCTAATATTTTGTATGGCCTCCATTCTTTTATTAAAAACAGCACTAATTCTTCTAGACATTGAATAAACAAGTTGACAACAGTTACATCTTTTATTCTCCATTCTTGAACAAGGACCTCTTTCAGATCCTGGATGGAAAATGACGTTCTGCTTGTCTTTTTAGATTCCCCATACCTCAACCTGGATTGAGGTCTGAATCACTTTAACCCTGTGCTTCTTCTAAAATGAATTAGTGACCTTAGATGTGTGTTTTGGGTCACAATCATGTTAAAAGATTGCCCGGTGACCAACAGCACAGAGTGATGGTAGCAACTTCTCTTTAAGTATTTCACAGTACATCTGTGTAGTGTGTGAAAAATTGATTTTATTTCTCATGTCTTGAGACATTTCTTTACCATGTGGTGCTATTCTGTCACCATCACATGAGAGTGGATTTTCTCTCTTAAATTCCATCCTCAATTGCCAGTTATCCTGTGGCCACCTGTGTGATGATTCATTATATTCATAATTTTCTAGTGAATTCGTGTTAATTACACTTTATTTAATTTTTTTGCTAACCTTTTTCATCAGGGTGTACTCATTTTTGCATCACCCCATTTGATTTAAATTAGTTATTTTTGTGTCCTAAAGATGGTCAATGACTTTAACTCTTTTGTTAATAAAAAAAAAATGTTTAAAAAAACTGTTTTGTAAAAAAGAAAGCAAATTGGTCTCATATTTACTAACAAATGGAGAAAAATCTTAATTTTCAAAGGGGAAGTACTCATTTATGCTGTGCACTGTAGATCGTTTTTTGCAACAATTATCAATAAAAATGAATACACTGGCAAGTAAACTGCTAAAACTTAAACTTGAGATTTACACTGGGGCATAAGCCCTAGTAAAAGGTAGACCCAATCGATGTCTATGACCTCTATGATTCCAAATCTGCACTTCTGATAAACAAAATATATAACTAGGGATGTTAACAATTAATCGATCTTCGATTAATTGTCGATAAGAATTAAATCGATAAAACTTAACGATTGTCGATTGTCGAAAAAGCAAGCACGTGTGTCTGGCGCCTGCGCAAAGCACATACACAGCTGGTGAAAAAAACTAACCAAGCGCGAAGAAGTTAAACTAGCCATGAACACAACGGTGCTCGATGCCAAACACACACTTGGGCTTTTTAACCTCATTCGATTCGAGACGAGGCTGGCTGCTAACGCAACGAAATGGCATCCGCGGTGGATCTGAGAGAGTCCGATGCCGAAAATCTAAACACAGTTAGGATACTGAAACCAAAGACTGTGCTTTACACAGGGAAGGAGACCAGAAGCCGTGTTTAATAAACAGATTAAATAAAATGTAAAATTTTAATCGTTACACTCTGAACGCCCGCAACATATATCATTGATCATCATTATTGACTGCCTGAGGCGCTACACGCTAAACACTGTTGCGGGTTTTCTAAAGGAAGTCTTCATAATATAAGCATCTTTGCTGAAAGTACGCCGCAGGTCTAAAGCTGAGGTGACGAGTCAAGTGCCCTTCGTGTGCTTCTTGGACATAATTACAACAAGCGGTGTATCAATGACTCCGAAAGCTTGGTGAACAACTAGAAAAATAACACTTGATGATAATGAAACTTTTATTTTGTCATGGACAAAATCCGACTTTTATCGGAAACTTTTATCCGACTGTGCGGAGTGCCCGTTATGAGGCGGAGTTTACTGTGTCTAATAGTCATTATATTTCATTACGAGATTAAATTGATGATTTTTATCAAAACACCAACTACATTGACTCATTTTACAATCCAACTAGCATGTTATTTAGACAAAATAAAACATTTAAAATCACGTGAGGAAGCTGGGTTTTTTTTGCCACTGCTGTAATGGCTTTTTGCACTATTACTGTTAATGATTATTTGATAATGCAAGCACTGTAAATCTGCTAATTGTCTGCTAATTGTCTTAGCCAGTGTGCACAGTTATTAAGATTCATCTGGTTTGGAATCGGTAAATGGTGTTTGGAAAAAGACTGTGATCAAAAATTCAATGTAGCTACCTAATAACTCTGCCCACACTGTATTTTATTCCAGTGTTATCCCCATAATTTTGCAAACAGCCGTTGGTCTATCACTTTTGTTGTTGACTAAGTTTTATTAAGGGGATATCTAACGACAGTGTTTTAAAAGCAGTTCTGCTTCCTCCAGGTCCACTCGCTCTACCTCGATCGTCTCTAATTACTTTTTGGACAAATGTCAAATAAAAAATAACCAATGGGCTGCTGATTATGTGTCTCATGGGCCAGTCTGTCTGGAAAAAAAAACATCTTACACTAACTTTTTTGAAAAATGCTTTAAACCGCCACCGTGCCTTGCAGCACCATCAATGAATTAAGCAAAAGAAAAGATAGAAAGAAATGGGCAGCAATGCTTGATGTACAGGTATGAGTGTTATGGGCTGGTCAGACAAAATAAGTATGAGATGTATCGGCCCAAAAAGTATGTCGGCCCACCAGGAAATTGCCCGGTTGGACCCTGCTCCCAGGATGATGTAAATGAAATGCAGATCTGCAACTTCTTTTAACTTGTTGAACTGCAGATGTGCACTGAGCCAGCCATCTGTAACTTCATACTACAAAGTCTTAATACACAGGGCATCTCTGAAGACATACTGTACAGTATGGTGCTCACGGGCCGCTGCTATGATGGGCCAATACAAAGGAGCAGCCACACTCTTTCATGATTTCAATATTAACCCTAACCTGACAGTTATTCACTGTATGAATCACAAGCTAAATGTCCGGTCCATGATCAGATTATTTTTTAGCCAAGTGGATTTTGCATGCAACCTAAAAAATGAAACATAAATTCATCTGTTACTTTGTTTTATTGCAAATATGATCAGTTTATAATTTTTCTGAGATTTTGCTGTTTTAAATACGTGCTTCATTCTGAATGCAATAAAATGCGGCAGTGGCTCAGTGGTTCATGTAGGTTGTCTACAAACCGGAAGGTTGATGGTTCAATCCCTGGCCTCCACCGGACCAAGTGTCGAGGTGTTCTTGAGCAAGACACCTACTGTAACCCCAGTTGCTCCCGACGAGCTGGCTGCCGCCTTGCATGACTGACACCGCTGTCGGTGTATGAATGTGGGAGTGAATGGGTGAATGTGAGGCAAATTGTAAAGCGCTTTGGATGGCCATACGTCTGTTAAAAGCGCTATATAAATGCAGTCCATTTACCAATTATTAATAAATTATAAAAACCCATGCAACATTCGCATTGGCTAAGTTTACATGCACAACATTTTGTCAATCTGACTAAATTTAATTAGATTGCAGGTTGCGACAGTACAGTTTAGATGTACCCTAAACATTGCAATCTGATTCTATATAATCCGAACCAAATGTCTGCGCAAGTGCACAGCCATTCATGTATCAAATCGGCTTATGGTGCATGGTGCATTAAAAGGTTTTGATGTATTCTATAAAATTTTGTCCTAATAGGGCTTTAGACAAGATGTCAGACTAAAGCCCTATTTGGATGGCAATTGTTTATAGTGGGGACATGAGGTATTTTCATCGTTTACAATAGGTAGTGCTGTCTGAATCCAGAATGTCCAGTGTTTTTCTCTGTCCACCTGCATTAAAGTTCCCAGCCGAATTCAAATATATTTTTTTTCGGAGGCATGCAAAAATTTTTTTACAGACATCCTCATGAGAAACAATTACCATCTGAATAGGACTATAGCCTATTAATTGTTGAATTGAGAGTATGTTGTGATTTGCATTTTTTCTATTAAATATTATGATTATAAAATATAAAGTATTTTGGGAATGCTGAAAGAAGGAACAAATTCTGGCAGGTTCTGGAATAACTTTATTTGTACGGTTTAAGAAAAAACTTAATACACAAAATAATCACTATAAACCTACTGTGGTTTGTAATGTATTTTCATGAGTAAAAACTTCATTTAAATTAAATGTCAAATCTTTTTCAGGTTTCATCGTGAAGGGTTCTTATAAGTATAATCTGGGAGATTCGGGGGTTCTGCCATGTTTCATTGATCCTCATTTGATAAAGAAGGGACTGAAGGTGGAATGGAGAAGATCAGATTTAAAGAATCCATTGTGTGTGTATCAAGATGAAGATATCAGACCGGAGTCTCAACATCAGGATTATCATGATAGAGCTCATTTCTTCACTGAAGACATTAAACTTGGAAACTTCTCCCTCCTATTGAAGAATTTGAGAGAAGAAGATAAGGGACAATACACATGTAAAGTTCACAGAAAATGGATGTCCGTCTTTTCAGTCAATGTGAATTTGGAAACGCAAAGCACTTGTAAGTCAACAGATTTGTGTCTTACTGACAGTTTTGTGCAGTAGGATCTGAACATCATATAAACCATATTTAGGAAACCGCATCAGAAAATGTTTCTCTAAACTTAAAAGTATCAGATGTTCCAGTATTGCTGACATGAACATATTTGATCACATTGTCACAGGCTTCAAACATTATTATGCATAAAATATCTTTTACTTTTATTTTTCCTTAACAATGATTTCACTTCAGATATTATATGTCTTTTCAGGGTTCATTGTGAACTTTACATATGATCAGGTTGTTCCTCCGGGAGGTTCAGTGATTCTGCCCTGTTTTAATAACCAACCCTTACCAGAAGAAGAAGGTCTGAAGGTGGAATGGAGAAGATCAGACTCACAGACTCTCATTCATCTGTATCAAGATGAAGATATCAGACCAGATGCTCAACATCAGGATTATCATGATAGAGCTCATTTCTTCACTGAAGACATTAAACATGGAAACTTCTCCCTCCTGTTGAACAATCTGACAGCTGAAGATGAGGGAGAATACACATGTACAGTTTACAATGAAAAGAGAACTTCCAGAAGTAGAAGTGGTTCCAGGAGTGATTCTGGGAGTGATTCCGGAACAGATGAGTTTACAGTCAGCACAACGTTGGTACCAAGACTACTAGGTAAGTCAACAGATAGTACAGACAGTATTGAAGACTACTGTAGCTTTAATCATACGATTAATTCATGTAGTTGTTTATTAAGTTAAATTAAATTAATCAAAACTATTACCACAACATCAAATCAAACTTAGATATTGGCCAAAGGTCAAAGGTTTGAAGAAAACATGAAGTAAAGCGCTCTCTTAACACTGGAGCCCATCATTATGTTAAGTCTGTGTTTTTTATTCTGAGTCGTTTGGTGCACGATAACAAACAGTCCTCTGACATGCTTATCATTTCCTAAGTTGATCTGTGGCGTGTGCAGCTCAGACATTCACATGGTTTTTCTGAAGGCAAAAAATCTGGCGCGATTTGTGATCGCACTGTGTGTTTCGTGCCTGAGCCCAAGTGAACCGGGCCCAAGCCCACCTCTGCAAGCCGACCAAGGTGCAATTAACCAAACTGCGCCCGGAAACTGTACGGAGCGATCACACTAGTCAAGCGAACCAGGCTTTGGGGGTCAAATGTGCTCAGGTGCGGTTTGGATATAATGTGAGTGCGCAGTAAATGTCCCGGCTCTTCCGAGCTTTATAACGGTAGAATATAGGGTCCACATCTTTAATGCCCATAAAGTGCATTCATTCTTCATCCACTGCGCATCGTACACTACATCCTGCGCAGACAGTTTCTGGTGAAGGCGTATTGGATGTTACCGCAAGCTAGTTATTTTCATTTGTAACGTTTTTAATATGCATATTTTTCTTACAAAATCACATCGATTACCCTCAGAAGGCCTTTATTAACCCACTGGAGCCGTGTGGATTACTTCTGTGAATAATGGATGCATTGCTTTGGGCTTGAAAGTTGTGGACCTTGTTTTCTTTCGTTATAAAGCTTAGAAGAGCAAGGACATTTATTAAAATAACTCAGATTGTGTTAGTCTGAAAGATGATGGACATAATGTATCTCTTCAGGGTATCAGTAAATAGGTATTTAGATGGCTTAGGGTAAGTAAATCATGGGCTATTTTTCGCTGAACTATCTCTTAAAGTCAGAGTCGTAACGATAGGTCTGTGGCTGAGAATTAAACTTGTACTTTGTGTTTTTCCCTGCAAAACAGCTTTGGGACAGCTGTCATATCTCATCCATGTTCTGATATTTTTAAACTGTGCATTTGCTTTGTAAAATGTTCCTGGGGTTGCCAAATCCATCAGAAGAAGCAGAAGATTAGTCATGTGGGTTTAATGATCGCTGCATCAGAATTTTTTCGGCATATGCGTTTCCATCTTCCATCATTATTTGCATGAACTGTTTTCGCATCAAACAAAACCAAAAAACTGAAAAATAAAGGGTTGCTTATTAAGCGATTTATATTTGAAATTTGGTGTCTCCTTCACTTGTTTCTGATGTGATACTTCAATATGTGCATTTAAAGAGGGTGATGGAAACATAGCTAGTCACATAACAAGTTGCATCGTAATTCCCTTTGGCTGTTTTAAGCTTCCTTAAAATTAATTTAACTCCACTACAGATGTCCTTTCTCACCTTTGTATTTTTACTTTTCCCAAAAGCGAAAAACAACTGTTTACACAGTATGCAAAGTTTCTGTGACTGTACACCCAGCTCTTAATATGAGCTACACAGTTTCTGATTGGCTGTCGGTTGCTAAGCATTGAGTCATAACAGCCTACCCTTACAAAAGATAACTGGAGTTTTTTAAGTAATACTGCAGTCTTTCTTACATGCAGTTTTTTGGACACGAAACACTGTGATTTGCAGTATATAATAACAGATCTGCAATACATTTAAAGTACTACTACAATACAACTACAATGTGAAAGTGAAAAAGTGAAAGTCACCATAGTCACAACCCGCCGGCCTCGAACCGAGAAGGTCCTCACTGCAGAGCACAAGATCCAGGTGACGAGGTTGGACCCAGATCTCCTCCCAATTTATAAACTGTGTTCCACTGGAAGAAGCTGCAGTGCATAGTGCATACATGTTCATTTTAACATAGTTTAAGGTATCCGTAAAATATAGACTATTAATTAAATTATCAAATTGTCAGTAATACGGGTAGACGATCGCTTATCATCCACCCTCCTTATCCCATTGTCCCACTTGTGCCGCGTCTCGACGTGGGTTTAATGACTTTTAAAAAATTATATAATACACTTTTATACTAATGTTAAGGTACTTAGCAATCAGAATTACTTGGCATTAATTTTAATGCGGTATTACTTGCCATTAATGTTTTAAATTAAAAACAACCTACAATCTACAATAAACAGAGAGAGTTAGATAGAGAATATGGTCTGAGAAGATCCAGCAGCTCTATAATGAGTTGTCTTGGGAGGCGAATTTTTTTTTATTTAGCCACGTCAGGCAAATTGTCAAAAGGTTTTAAGTGTTGTCGAATAAAAAAAAATTGCCATGGACTAAACGGTTACGTTATCTTTATTGTTCTTGATTGTAAGTCAATTATTTTTACAGTATGAATCATATTATATCTATAATATATATTTATTATGTATGGAAACATAACAGTTTTAAAACAAACAGTATAGAAAAAAAAAGAAAAAGACAGGCTGTATGTTAAAAGACATAAAACTGTCAAATATGAAATATTTAATAAATTGTATAATAGAATACATGATATTATTGCATTTTAGTATAACCAATTCAAATCTTTAATCTTTCTAAATAAATTATAAATGTAAACGCTATAAACATAGAGGGAACAGATTTCGATGGGAAACAAACATCGACACAACACCGGTGCCGTTTTTGATTCATTAGTTCTGATACCAAATAAAGTCAACTGCATAAATAGCCCTGTATCCATTGCAAACATATTTTATTATAAGTCTTAAAATGTCCATAACATAAAATCATTGTCAACATACCATAGTTTGACTTGTACTGCGCTGCGCTGATTTCTAAAGACTGCGGCGATAGCGTTTTGCGCTCAAACAACGCAAAGAGAGAGCTTACGAATGGTCCAGACCAACCTTACGAAAGTGTGACTTACAGAAGATATACTTAGCGTACAAACGTTTTGGGAATCGTGCCAAAGGAAAGAGGGGTTAAGGAATAGGTTAAGAACTACTTAGCGATAAGAACGTTTTAGGGAAACGGGCCCTGGTTGTTTCTATAAGTTGTGCATAGTATTTTCTTTATTCCTTACTTCAAAACTGTCTAAAAGGTAATAGGGGAGAGCGGGGCACAACCTAACGCTTTTTGGTTTTGGCTCAATAATTAAAAAAATATTTGAGTTTGATTCATTATATTTTTACACAAGCAACACACACATCTCTGCTACAAATGAACATTTGAAGTTTTTTTTTTAGTTCTTACCATTCTTGGACAATTACAAACGTGATAAAAGTGCAACATTGCTGCTAAAACTTAAGTTTGCAGGCAAATATTTAATACTATTTTATTTTGTCTATATACTTGAAGTGGATATTGTTTATATATGTGTCTATAATAGACAGGTATCCACAATGTTCATTCATCCAACCCTTTTCTAACAATAGTTTAATTATAAATGGATACAAATGTGTAAATATGTGAGAAAAAGCAGCACAATTATGACAAAACATTTTTATATGTGACCCAGTCTGGAATAACCATACTACAGTTTCTAAATCAAACTCTGGGATTAATGAGCATCAAAGTCTGATTTTAGCCGTTCATTTCATTATGATTTCAATCTTTGACATGACCTTATTAAACCAATATTAAATATATGAACAAGCACATTTATTTTGTTGGCAGCCAGCAGTCATTCATGTGTAGGCATGGGCCGGTTACCGGTTTCAAGGTATACCGAGGTTTAAAACAGTCAAGGTTTCAAAACCACTAAAATGTTCTGTGATACCGTCTCCAAGGTATGAGCTGTGCTTATACAAAATTCATTAAATCATGAAGTTATGTGATTGATTTGATGTTTACATTTAATATACATTACGAAAATATTATATGTGTTGAAAGCATATTATAATTTAAAGGCTTTATTGTACCTGGCATTTAAAAATAACACATTTTAGTGTTGCAATGGCAAAACCGCAACACCGTGAAACCGTGGTTCCCTTTCAATACGGTTCACTTCGCATTGCGTCAGTTAGCTGACGCTATGGGGGAAACTCCTGTTTACTCCGTGACTGAAGCCTATTGGTTAACGTCTGTACAAAGTACAGACCAATGACGTTTGAACCCGCGCGCGGGAGGAACGCGTCCTTATATAAGCGCGGTTCAATCTTCAGGAGCTCATTATTTTCTCCTTCAGCGCGAACCTCTCGCTGCTCCGAAGAAAAAGAAGAAGCCTTACCTCGCCATTGACAAAAGCCCTGCAGCGGAGTCCAGGCCTAGCGTCTTCCCCTGCCGTTTTCCGGCTGAGAACCGAAGATAGCAGAGTCCAGGTCTAGCGTCTTCCCCTGCCGCTTTCCGGCCGAGAACCGAAGATAGCCTTCGCTTGCCGTGGTTCGAGCCCTGTGCAGCGGACACACGCCTGACGAGGTCTCCCCTGCGGCCGCCCGGTAAGATCAATATTTTTAATATAAAGCTATAAGCTAAAAGAGCAGGCGCTGTTGTAATAGCGTCCAGCACAGCGGCTCGGTGAGCCTCTCTGCTATGAATTTCCTCCGAGCGCGTTACCGGTCTGGCACCTCCCACGCCGGGACCGCGCTTATGCTTTGGTTGTCTTATCCATGTTTCGTGCTCCCCCTGCTGTTCCTCTCTCGCCGGGATGAACACACGGCGAGCCATGAGACTAGATGGATGCATAGACAAGCACACACGGACTAACCCCCCCTGTGTTCTGTCACACCGCAACCGTTCATGCTTACAGAGTCCCTTCGCTCCTCACACATTCAGTGGCGAGATCTCTGGCACATATATTAATCCCCCGAGTGCATCGGGTGATACCGTCACGACGCATGGCTGTTCTGTCTGTGTTGCTGCTCCCCTCTGCCGTTCCTCTCTTGTTGAGATGAACAAGCGGGGAACCGTAGACCTGGATAGATGCATACGACAAGCAAACACGGGCGGTCTGCCCCTGTCTCTGTCGTAGCACAGCCACTCGTGCTCCACGCTCGCGGAGTCCCTCGCTCCTTTCCCCACAGTGGTGAGGTCTCTTAACGGCTTAGCTAGCACGCGGTATTACGGCTCGCTGCCTCTAAATGCAGCTGTCCAGTGTTCAACGATTACAGAGCTTCATGCCCCTCCCCTCCTGGAGCGGCGCGATCTCATTCGTCTGCTCGATAGGGCCGATTCGCCGCTATTGGAGCACCAAGAACACTCATTATAAGAGAGCTTCATGCCCCTCCCCTCCTGGAGCGGCACGATCTCATTCGTCTGCTCGATAAGGCGGACACGCCTCTATTGGAGCGCTAAAACACTTATTATAGAGCTTTACTGGCCTGAGCCGATCTCACTTCAGATAGCTCATTTTTCGTCTGCCTGGTAATTTCTCTCTGGTTTAGACGGAATCAGAGGCAGAACGAATTTGTTTATAATATACTGAGGCCCGAATACCTCCCTTTATTCAGTCCCGTCCTATATCAGTGCGCTGAATATTGGTACATTCTTATATATATATACCCGGTTTTTCTGCCCTTTTAATAAACGGCAAAACCGCGGGCCTCGCGGCAGACTTCCTCTCTGCGATGGGTTCAGTCTGACATTGAACTACCTAGACATACTACCCTGCTCCGTGAGCCGTTCGGTCACCGTCACTACTGAGGCTTGTGCACCTGAACGGCTGAGCTCTGGTCTCCGCAGCATAGCTGCATCAACAGAGAACGAAACTGTCTGGGAAAAAGGGGTTATGTCGCGCCTCGGCTGGACTGCCCTGAAATGTTTTCTGTGTGCTGTTTATCCAAACATACTGTGTAATACTGTCGGCTATGCGACCTCACTATAGTGGCGAACGGTATTTAATTCCTCTAAAAAGAGTAATTTCCGTGCTTACTATACTGTGTATTGACACCCACGGTTGTACGGTGTCTCTAAACACTTATCGCCTTACTGACAAGCAATCAGTAATACGCACACACGGCCCGCTGTCCATAATTCTATCGACGCTAGCCGAAAAAACCCCGGTTTGGCCATATACTGTGTATTGACACCCCACGACTGTACGGTGTCTCTAACACCTTTCTGCCAAATTCGCTCGCAGCCCACCTCAGTTTCTCCGCTACGATGCTGATGGCACAAACGAGCACGGTCTTACGGCTGTTATTCTCTCTTCCTAGAGGAAGGACAGCCTCAGACTTTTGCATGGCTCCAAGCGTTTGAATCGCGCCCTCTCCGGACGGCCACTCAAAGGCTTACAGCCAAGCGGTTTATGACGTTTTTCGGCCATATAGCTGATTTATATTAGCGGATCCGAAGACGCTCACACCTCCGCTCCAATACTCGGAGATATTAAGGGTAATATCAACCTCAAGTGAGCTTGCTACCCGCCACAATAAGTTTCAAAGCTTAAAGCGCGCGCACAGTCAGACGCGCGCGGCATCTCGTTTAAGACGGGCGCACGTACCCCCTCTAACGAGCCTCAGAAAGCTGAATATCGTGGCATTGTTCATAAGTCCACTTCAGTTTGACTAAGCAAAGGTCCCGCCCCGAGCTGACGGCCGGGAAGCTTGCTTAAGTTACACACTGCTGCATGAAGTGCTGTCATTACGAGCTAGCCCAGCATTTGCTGTGGGTTGAACACGCTTTACGACGGCAATCAGTCTTCGGCGCGTGGAACGCCGTTTGTCTCATATAAATCACCTTGTACTGTGAATACGGTACATTAAGAGGATGATTTAGCACTGCAGCACTCTCGACCGTGTTATTGTGATAATGCGGTCGGGCAATCTACGGTGGTTTCATTATTTACCGAACCAGACTGAGATCTCGCCCCCTGAACAAGCTGACGAGTCATCTCCTTTATAAACTCATTGCATCGCTTTATAAGCTATGTTCAATCAGAGTGATACGCATCTCATGCTTAAACTACCAATATTAACCCATTACGAGGGGCGTGCGGAGATGGCATCCGTGGGACACGACCTACATTACGTGCCTTATGACACATTGACACAAGCTGCTAGGACCCCTTTCACGAGGCGTCCTTATGCAAAGTCTGATCCATTCTGTCTAGTGACATTTGAAAGTCAATACCCCCCGCGAATCGTGGGTGGAACACTTTTCTCCTCACTACAGAGGCACGGCGGCTCTCTCCCCTACCTATATCTATGTGGCCGTGATAACAGCGAACCACGCTTTTACGACCGACCATTCATTTAATTCACAAGCCTGTCATCTCTCAGATGCGGACGGCGGCGGTAACAGCGAACCATGCTTTTACGGCTGGCCATTCACTTTATTCATAAGCCTGTCATTTCTCAGATGTGGACGGTGCCCGAGGCACAGCGCTCTGGAACTGTCCAAGGTCCTGGATGACACATACGTCTGACGTACATCAGACGATCAGCTGTTCATCTGCGTCACAGATCACTCACTAGAGCACCTGTCAATACAGGCTATTTATGGATCGTTGACGTTATCACCTCCCGTGACAATTATGCTCACTTGTCTTAGAGCATGGGCATGGTCTTAGAGGTTTCTCATTTGACAATTGTGACACGGCCGGCTGGTCCCCGCCGTCCACGTTGTCAGTTTACAGCTTCGACACCCTGCTTCGCACTACTGAGGTTTGTTGCATTAAAGGTGCGCCCATTAGCTCACCTGTATGCACGATATGGTTTTTAATTATATGCGTCCACCGTGCGCTTAGAGAAGCTCACATGTACACGCTATAACATTTTGGTATACAATAAGATGCGCTTGGGAAAGCTCACCTGTATACCCAGCTGTGTTATGATTTGTGACACATACATTGTTGTTCATCTGTGTACGTTCACGGTGCGTTGGGTGCCCACCGTTACGTTCATCAATCATATTTTTACACATTCACGGCGCGTTCTGTGCACTGATTTATCACGCATTCACGGTGCACTGAAGAGTTCACCCGTGTGCGCACAATTTATTATCAGAACACATGACGGCGCGCTCAAGAATCTTGCCGGCCTGTGCATTATAACACTCTGATTCATCTATATGCATTCACAATGTATTCAAGTGTTCACCTGTGCCCGTGCAATTTATAGTCAATACACATTTACGGCGCGCTTGGAAAGCTCACCGATCTGTGCACTATAATACTACCTATATGCATCCCGATGCGCTCGAGGGTGCACCTGGGTTCACACTATTGTGGTATCTGTATAATCCCACGCTACGAACCGTTCTGCCGCATATTATAGTCAGATCGGCCGTTCGTGAGCTTCGCAGATCACTCACTACGTATGTCTGTTGCTAACAGTGGTTATTTAGATGGATCGTTGAAACCATCGCACTGGCTCACGCCCCTCTATGAGCTATGTCCTATATAGAGCCCACTCTCTGCGAGTTTGGCTTCTTCATGAACTTGGTCTACAGGGGTATCTATATCTATATTTGATATCTGCTACGCGGCCGGCTGGTCTTCGCCGTCTACATTGTCAGATTGTACAGCTTAGACGTCCCTGCCCTACGAGCGCAGGTTCTCTCGGCTCAATCATGCACGCTCATGCGTTTTATGTGTACACCACGGTGCGCTCAGCGAGCTCACCAACGTGACTCTGAATTTACTTATCTCGCACAGCCGCGGCGCGCTCGGTACCTCGCCGTCTTGTGCTATGTTATGTGCCCCCGGTGCGTTTAAAACCCCACCGTGTGCGCGTCAACAATTTATATGGTGCTTACACATTTGCTTTTTAAGCTGTGAATATGCCGGGTATAGGGCCACACGCAGTGTCTCTCCGGTAAGGCACTTCAGTACGTTGTGTATGCACGGCGTGATGGGATTACGTTCCCCCATAGCGTCAGCTAACTGACGCAATGCGAAGTGAACCGTATTGAAAGGGAACGCTTAGGTTACTCACGTAACCCCGGTTCCCTGAAATAACGGGAACGAAGCATTGCGTCTCTTGCCGTGCTACAAACGTCTACGCAGCGAGTGTTATTCGGCTGCGCGCTTCAGTCGAATATAATGAGCTCCTGACGATTGAACCGCGCTTATATAAGGACGCGTTCCTCCCGCGCGCGGGTTCAAACGTCATTGGTCTGTACTTTGTACAGACGTTAACCAATAGGCTTCAGTCACGGAGTAAACAGGAGTTTCCCCCATAGCGTCAGCTAACTGACGCAATGCTTCGTTCCCGTTATTTCAGGGAACCGGGGTTACGTGAGTAACCTAAGCGTATTTTTGCTAAAGGTTATCATACCGCCAGAATCTTATACCGGCCCATGCCTATTCATGTGTAGCCTATTTAAAACAACGGCAAGAATTACGCTAACGACGTTAGCGGTTTTCATATCGTAAGTAGCCTGACGTTGTCATACTCAATTCTAGTCAGAATTTGAGTCTGATACCGCTCCATTGAGCTATAATTATGAGGCGTGTCTCAACCGAAAAATGCCTCTGCACTCAATTGGATAGACCACGACCAATCAGAGCAACGGGGTGTGACACGTATGTTGAAATGACGTATTTGCAGCTTGACCGAACTGCTAGTTATTTCGTTACAATGACACACACTACAAGTCTGAGTTAGCGAACGTACATCAACACCTACTATGTTTACAACATTTCATTTGTATCACATTAAGTCATACAGTAAGACTATCTCTTACCATTTGTACATTAGTTGAACTTCATCCATGACGATACCCATTACGTTTGCTTGAAAAATATCCGAGCCTAGCATGTCCCTCCACGATTCCGGGCTTCTGAAAAGAAGCTGGCAACGACCGCTAATTATATCCATCTCGTCGTGCACACCAAGTTGCATCGCCGTGATACCCATTTCAGTTGCTTCTTTAACTTGATCCTTCATAAGTGCAACAACTTTTGCCGAATCCCGTAGGAAGGACGGCAAAAACATCATCAAATGCCTTGCTCGCGTTTCTCTGTTCTTCTTTTAAAATCAATGCTCAGTCGATATCTTTTAGAACAGACTCAATGTCAGAATCCACACATCTGATTTCTACCGCGGCAGCCATTTCGTTGTAAACAGATTCAACACACGCGCTCTTTGGTGACGTGGTTGATACGTTACTGTTGATCATCTGTCCATCATCGTATAAAGCCCGCCCTCACAATTTGATTCGTCGGCCAGTTTTGGGACTCGCATAGTAGCTCCTCAACGGTGAAACCCCAGACCGATCTTCCCATTTCTCAAAATGTTGTGGGCGGGGCTAAGATCGGCTGGCACCCAGGCTATATCGTAAGTGCTTACGGGTTAGTTAACACAGGGTTACAATTAACCCGCTGGGTCAAAATATATTTAAGCCCACCAAAAAAGTTACTAAGAGCTGCAGACATGTTTCAAAACAATGCTATGTTTTAATCAACAAGACACTGATTAATATGACTTATTACACAGCTGTCTGGAATGCTTGATTCTGATTGGTCAGTTGAGACATTTGCAGGTTCGTTCTTTTCAAATAATAACCGCTCCAAAGTAATAATAACGCATAGCCGGTGCTACTTGTGTGTTTTTAAATCCCTCCGCGCCAACAAAGATTACTGTTTGGCGCCATCTTGTGACAAACACTGGACAACCACAATTAAGAATGGAAAGTTTGGCATTTATTTTAACATGTACGGAAAAAACAAAACATTTAAACAGCGGATAGAAGGAAGAACAACAACGACAAGACACAGACAGAGAGCTTACTGAGACTGAACTTGACAAAATAGAGCATGACAGCTACGAAGCCAACACACAAAAAAATACAGAATGGGCATTAAAACTTCTTAAAGTCTGGCTAAAAGAGAAAAAATGGAGACAGACAAGTATGAAGCAGAGGATCTTAATAAGGTATTACGATCATTTTATGCATCTGTGCAAAGTTTTCGCGGAAGGATAAAAATGTTAATCTAAAACAAATATGCCAAAAAATGTTTCAAATTCATATTCATGTCCAGTTTTTTTCTTATGTGGCAAATAGCCGTGTAATAAGCGGGATAATGTAGAGTCAGCCGGTAGTTATTGGGAAATAAGCCCCTTCAGTGTGATACAAGACCCTCCGCTTCGCGTCTGGTCCTGATCACACTGTCGGGGCTTATTTCCCGATAACTACCGGCTGCCTCTACATTATCCCATACATAACATTTGATTTGGTATCTTACACACCCACACACAAAACATATGATGAAAAAATTTACTTACTGTACATGCCACCAAAACACTCGTTCATCAATAACTCTCTGGAAAAACATTATACATTTTCAATAATTTGCAGGAGATCTATGGAAGGTATTTTTGGACTTTTTTAAATTAATTATTTAAATTATAAAATAATTAATTAAATTATAAAATAAAAAATAAAATCGGAAAATATGTCCCAAATTTGAAAATGAAATGCTAAAATAAAAACTAAAACATTATATTAAATTATTTCATTTTCATTTTTAACGTGATGAAGCATCATTCCGGCCAAATTGAAAAATTAAATTAAATTGATGATTTCACATTTCATTTTCAATATAATCTTGAGTCAAGACAGACAATAATAAAAAAAATTTAAAGGCTTTTTATTCATGCCCAAGCAATAATAGGGACAAAATTAAAATGTAAAGTTCAGTTTTAATTCTATGTTCTGTTTTTCTTTTTCATTTTCGTGTTCACTTTTATTTTCAACTTGTATGCAAATTCAATGTTAATCAGTGGGTGGGGTTTACTTGCTAAAAAAAATGGGATTGGCTGAAGTGTTGCCAACTCAGCGACTGTGTTGCTTCCCAACTTAGCGACCTTATTGCTACATCTAGCGACTTTTAAACCCATTTAGACAAACTTAGCGACTGTTTGGATGAATCTTAGCTTCATATCTGCACATATAGGCTACTGTGTCGCTTGTACCGGCCCACGATTGCTGGGTGGCGCGGTCACGGTGAAATGTGCGCCTGGCGTCTACCCTCTGTGCATTTTCTGAGCAGTGAACAATTTAGACGGTACGAACTGACGCTTGGATGAGATTCGCATGCATTGTTTACATTTCAAACACTAAAAGTGTCTGGTCCGCTGTTATGTATGTGTGTATTTTCACACATCTGATCCAGTGAGGCGTCAGTTTAACGAGCTGAAGACATACACCGACCAGTCACTTACTTTTATATGAACATTATCTGTTTATTCAGCCTATGTGTTGTCTTTACAAGTATCGTATCAGGACTTGCGTCCTCTGTGAAATGCAAGTCTTTCAGGGTCTACCCTGTACACTGCACTGGACACAACATACAGTTCTGACCATAGCTGAAGCAAGCACATAAAGGCTGTGACGATAACGCGTTACTGCATCACCGCAGTAGTCGTTTCACATGGTACGCGGCAACCGCGAGTGTTTAGTTCTTTTTCAATAGGAGACGTGCGGAAAGCGGCAAAACGGGGGCGGTTACAGAGGGGAAGCGGAGTTGGTCCACACGCCTTGCTCGTGCACCCAAAATCCTATTCCTTCTCCGGACATGGTACTTCATGACAGGCACCGTTGAAGATAAACATATTTGCACTAAATGCTGCACAAAACGCTTCCAATACAAGAGAAAAGCTGAAGCCGCTCGGCGATTTTGCCGCTTACCGCGTACGGCCATACGTGAGATGCCAGCTGCGGTGATGTCACGGCCGCAACCTTCTTAAACATGAAGCGTGTCATGCACAGGTGATCTGATTTCTTGTACCGACTCACTCCCTGGTTTTAAACCCCTGCGCGAATAACATCATCTCTGCAAGGAAATGTCAGTGCAATGCAAGTTCATGTGCAAGGAGTCCGAGCCACGCGCATTATTTCTCGTTCAAGGAGAAGCTAACACAGTCTCACCCCATGTCGTCAATATTTGACGACACTTGACCATTCGTCAATATGTGACGCGGAGGGTATACCTTTCGCGTCATTTTTTGACGAACTGGGGACTTCAATACTATAACGTCCGTTGCATTCTCTTCTCCTATTTTCTTACCATTTTCGCCTCGGTTTAGGGTTAGATTTACTCAAAATTAAACAGTGTACGCGAAATTAAACAGTGTACGCGAAATTAAACAGTTGTCACCTGGCGTTGGGGTTAGAAACAGTTGTCACCTGGCGTTGGGGTTAGAGTTAGGTTTGGGTAGGGATGTCATTATGTAAATCTAACCCTAAACCGACACGAAATTGGTAAGAAAATAGGAGAAGAGAATGCAACGGACGTAATAGTAGCCTATTGAAGTCCCCAGTTCGTCAAAAAATGACGCGAAAGGTATACCCTCCGCGTCACATATTGACGAATGGCAGAAGCAGGCACTGTGTGTTGGTGATGATAATAATAGCATAATAATAATTTTAAACTATAATGGGCAAACATGACAACTATCGTTATGAAGGCAGGTGAGCGCTTACCGACAGCGCGACTCGTTATTTGGTTGAATGCTGTGTTTATATGGAGCTGCTGTAAGTGAATTTCTCCAGCTCGGGTTAAAAAAAGTATTATCTTCTTGATGATGTAAATGGACAGCTGAAATTGAAAGCATTGATTGGAGTATCCATAAGTTTTGCGCAGTTATTTACGGAATGATGCAATAGGCTATTTCGTTTTGTATCCACTTTGAAAAAATCGAATTAAACATACTAATCATAATAACATTAAAAACTATTTATTTTCGATATCTTTTGAGTTTAATATCAATTATGGAACCGTTTTTGTCATTGTTTTTAACCCATTTTTTGTACAATAAATTATTCAGCGTTTCAACAAGTTTGGAGAAGTGCGTTTCTATCAACGGACAGTTAACCGAAAAACAATGTCTAAAGAAATAGGAATCAGGTTTTGCACAACTCACCAGAAACAATCTTAAACTGCATATTCTTTCTACAGCTTTTCAGGTTGTTTTTCTATGAAATGTATTGTATAAAATGGGCTATAAACGGTGACATAAAAGTTCTATAATCAATAGTATATTCAAAAGATATAAAAAACAAAAGTTAACATAAAGAAATACATATTATTTCATGCTGTTATTGCTAATATAATTTGTCGTTTAAATAATTTATAAGATTACTGCTTTCCTGGGGTGGGTTGTTGTGCTGTAACCGCGTGATTTTGTTGCTTCTTCACCGCGGTAAAACAAAATCATGTACGGTCACAGCCCTACTCACAAATCAGCGTAACACATGAGGATGAAGGGTTTAAATTGGGCCGAAGCTGAGCCCCGTCACAAAGGCTGAAGGTCTGTTCTGTACCAGTGTGCCCGCTGCAAAAGTAAGTGACGTGTCTATGTATGTCCATTCTCATGAAATGCATACAAATAACACGCAGTGTGATTATCGTGCTATACATAAGCCAAATTCCAATTTTGCCAGCATATGATACGCCAATACTTTCCGGAATTTGGCATATATATTGCACGATAATCACACTGTGCTATGTGTATGCATTTGATGAGAATTGACTGACGCCTCACCGGATCAAATGTGTGAAAATACGCACATATATAACAGTGGACCAGCCCCTTTTTATTGTTTGTTCCTCCTTTCAAATGTAAACAATGTTCGCGAATCTCATCCACGCGTCAGCTCGTACAGTCTAATATGTTGCTGCTCAGCTCCATGTACAGAGACACCAGACGCACATTTCACCGAGACAGCGCCACCCAGCACTCGTGGGTAGTGATGTTAGGTTCTTGAACGAATCGTTCTTTTGAGCCGGTTCTCAGGAAGTAACCGGTCGAGCCGGTTCGCAAATCGAACTGAATCGAACTTTAGTTTTGGGCATAGGTTCCGGGTTGATGACGCAGGACGCACAGCCGAAATAGCACGTCGGACTCGTAAAGACCCGGACGAAGTTTGTCGATGATTGCCGAGGCGAGGATTGCCGACGATTCTGACAGATGAGTTGCTGACACTGCGTGTGAATCACCGAGGATTTGAACGAGCCTGATACGCGAAGTTTTTGTTAGTTTCTTGATATGTTTCTTTTATTAGAAAGCTTTAGTTTTGATACGATTTATTTTGCATGCAAATCATTGTAGTTGTTTAAGGAAGACCAATGAGTTTAACACACAAGTTTATTTATTATTACACAAATCCGCAATTGTGCATCAGTGTCTTTTAGGAATCTTATTCAAGTTGTAGGCTTGTCAAAACTGGTCAATTATATCTGGCATTTACTATTTATTTATTATTTATGATCCACGATTTAAACTGTGACCACAAACATTACTAACTTGTGAATGCAAGGCAATAAATCAGCTATGCCTTCACAAAAACAACTTTTTATTTAAATGTTTTAATGTGTTGACACAAACGACTTTATTTGAATGTTTCATTGATACAATAAATGCGTAGTAATGTAATTTCTTGATGACGTCAGGAACCGGTTTTTGAACCGGTTCAATGAACCGAACTGTCCGAAAAGAGCCGGTTCGCGAAAATGAATCGGACTTTGCATCACTACTCGTGGGCCGGTACATGCGACACAGTAGCTTCTCTGTACAGATGTGACGCTAGGATTAATCCAAACAGTCGCTAAGTTTGTCTAAATGGGTCTAAAAGTCGCTAGATGTAGCAATAAAGTCGCTAAGTTGGCAAAACAGTCGCTGACTTGGCAACACTGCTTCACATATCTATGCTGCTTCAGCCAATCCCCTTTTTATGAGCAAGTAAACCCCACCCACTGATTAACATTGAATTTGCATACAAGTTGAAAACGAAAATGAAAACGAAAATGAAAAAGAAAATGAAAACCAATAAATAAAAGAGAACATAAAATTAAAACTGAACTTTATTTTAATTTTGTCCCTATTATTGCTTGGGCATGAATAAAAAGCCCTTAAAAAAAATATTTACAGATTCCTTTTCAAGCTTGCCTTTTTATTTTAATATTGTCAGTCTTGACTCAAGATTATATTGAAAATGAAATGTGAAATCATCAATTTAATTTAATTTTTCAATTTGGCCGGAATGATGCTTCATCACGTTAAAAATGAAAATTAAATAATTTAATATAATGTTTAAATTTTTATTTTAGCATTTCATTTTCAAATTTGGGACATATTTTGCGATTTTATTTTTTATTTTATAATTTAATTAATTATTTTATAATTTAATTTATTATTTTATAATTTAATTAATTAATTTAAAAAAGACCAAAAAAACCTTCCATAGAGATCGTCTATTGGCAGCGTAAAAAAATACCAGAAAAACCTTGTGCAACAATGTAAACAGTCCCCGCGCACCCCTACTTTATGCATTTGAGGCCTGAGATGTGGGAACAGTGGAGAGAGAGATAAGGCAAACATTTAGCTTTAAAAGGATTAGTCCATTTTCTTAAAAAAAATCCAGATAATTTACTCACCACCATGTCATCCAAAATGTTGATGTCTTTCTTTGTTCAGTCCAGAAGAAATCATGTTTTTTTTAGGAAAACATTCCAGGATTTTTTATAGGACTTTAATAGAGCCCAACACTTAACACTTAACTCAACACTTAACAGTTTTTTTCAACGGAGTTTCAAAGGACTATAAACAATTTCAAACGAGGCATAAGGGTCTTATCTAGCAAAACGATTGTCATTTTTGACAAGAAAAAAAAATATGCACCTTAAAACCACAACTTCTTATTTATCTCCTTTCCTGTGATGGGCCAGTGTGACCTCACGCAATACGTCATGACGTAAAGAGATTATGGATGACGTATGCAAAACTACGCCCCAGTGTTTACAAGTGTGTTGAAAGAGGACCGTTCCGACGTTGTTGTATGTGGAATGATACTAATTAATGTCTTTGTGTCAGTTTATTGTTTACAATGGTCCGCAAATGTGCGTTTCATATATGTAACACGTGACCTCTCTACGTCACTACGCATTTACGCAAGGTCGCGCTGGCGCATCACAGGACTGGACCTAGACGAGAAGTTGTGGCTTAAAAGTGCATATTTTTTATTTTCCTTGTCAAAAATGACAATCGTTTCGCTAGATAAGACCCTTACGCCTCGTTTGAAATCGTTTAGAGTCCGTTGAAAAAACTGTTAAGTGTTGAGTTAAGTATTAATGTTGGTGTCTATTAAAGTCCATTAAAATGAGAAAAATCCTGCAGTGTTTTCCTCAAAACTAGGGGTGTCCTCGACTAAGGATTTACATATTCAAATCAGAATTGTCGAATCTTTCCATAGTCAACCGATAGTCGAATCATCTATGTTTGTCTGCATGGGTTGGGAGGGGGCCAGACCAGGTACAAATTGTTAACTTTTATTTTCTTTCACAAGCAGCACACATAAACAACTTTCTGTAAAAGTGACCAAAACTGTCTTTCAAGTGATGAACGAGGACAAAACTTACGATGCATTTATATATTTATTTTTTTAAGGTAAAATATATAAGGCAACATTTGTTTATTTATTCCTCATAACATTTTAAAGCCAAGATCTACAGAACATCACACAAAAATACATTTTGATAACTAAACCTAAAAAAATAACAAAGGTGATCCTGCCTTGGAAACCTCGGCTAATTAAGTGTTTTTATTTAATTTGGTCATGACAAAAAAAAACCCGACAAATGAGAAATGACAAATAATTAGTGATTGTGACTGTAAATGATAAAAACTAATCTTTATTTACTATTCATTAAACGTTAATTTATAACAAGAAAAACACTGAAATTAATGATTTTATAGACAATATGCGTTATTATTTAGCACAGAAATACCTGCTTGCTTGCTCTGACTTTGATCATCTCTGTATTAACTTTAGATACAGAAAGACCGGATGATATTATTTATTTCAGGAATCTCTTTGCTATCATTTAAAAGTGAACACCAACCATAATATTAAATCACAAGAAAAGTCAGGCAGAAATAGGTTCGGTGCAGATAGTTTCCGTTTCATCACCGAAATTTTAAATAACGGCTTACCTGTTTTGTAGTTTAACTTTTGACAAGATAACCAAAATGTATGATAAATACATTTTAAAAACTTATACCCGTCGAAAAACATCCGTTTTTTAATGTTTAGTTTGATGAACTCCTAAATATGAGACGCAGAGCACCTATCCCGTTCGGCTAAATTACATGCGCAAGCATGGCCACCACGCAGTAGCGCAACATTGATACAACGAAAAGCTATCCAAAATTTACAGACTTAAATTAGATCAGAATTTACGTTTATAATAGAAACATTTTTTAAATAAAATAAGGTCAGAAGTAACAAGGTGCAGAACAAATATGCAAAATGCCTCAAGTGCACAGAAACAAAACACAAGCCAAATAGTTAAATCAGATAACCCAAAGTGATTTATAAATAAAATAAAATAAATTATTGAAAGAATAGAAAAGTATAGCCATAATATAATTGCCAGCTTTGTCTTTTAGATGTAGAAACAAAGAGGCAATGTTTTATTAACTAAGAAACCTCCGTGTAGCCCGGTCACAGGGGATGTTGGATTTATTAACGCATTTTAAAAATATTTATTGAAAGCTGCTACTTCACATATTATTTGCAGCATTATTATAATATGCAGTATATTAATATATTGTGAGAAAGCTGTTATATGTGAAATCAGATAATGTGTGAACCCATATATGGCTAAAATTGAATGATCCTCATTTCATAACACATCTGCGACGATTCGACTGTGAGATTGGTAGTCGAATCAGGCTTCTCCTATCGATGCATCGGATCTTCGACTATTCAGGGTCACCCCTACTCAAAACATAATTTCTTCTCGACTGAACAAAGAAAGACATCAACATTTTGGATGACAGGGTGGTGAGTAAATTATCTGGATTTTGTAAAGAAAATTGACTATTCCTTTAAGCTCCACATTGCCATCTAATCAACTAATATGGTCTTACTGAAAATAGGCGGCGCCTGCCAACTTTATCTTTTAAAACATGGGATTTTGACTATATTTTAGTCACATGCAGTTTTCTATAATGATCATGATCATTGGATGAAAGCACACATATTTTCAACTTGATAAGAAAATTTACCACTCCAATAAAAGCAGATGTGGCTACTAATTAATTTGAAGTCAAAGTGGACTACTAGCCAATCAAAAACCACACTTGTTTTTATTCTTATTTGTAACAAGAATCTACGGACATTTCAGGAATTGTGAAACGTAAGATTTTATTTAGGTATTTATGTTTTGAAATTAATACAAACTTTTCTCCAAATGAAAGTATTAAAATATTTGGTTATTGTCCATAATTATGTGTGTCGATTTCCACATTGTACAAACTGTAGTGTTTGTAACGAAGTATTTAAAGCGTTATTTTTAAAAAAAAATTGGCAAGTTTGTGAGGATTCAAAGTATGAATCTGTCACATGTCCACCAACGGCCATATTGGTATGCCCAAATGACAGAGGGCGTCATTGACTAACATTCAAAGTCATGAGCTAAATTCAGCTGGTTTACATATATAATGTTGCTTATATATATATATATATATATATATATATATATATATATATATATATATATATATATATATATATATATATATAAGCAAAATTTCTGGTGTGCATCTTGAGACCCAACATTCACACTGATATATTTTAAGATATGCAAGTTGTTTTCAATTAAGACAACCCTAACATTAAAGTTAGTCTGGGACTAGGGTTTGGCCCAGTCTGGGAAACCGCCCCTAAGAGCACACCTGGTCCGCTTTATTTCACTTAATAAGTTGCAAAAAAGACCTTTATTCTATGGCTTTTACATGTGTGCCTTCAATAAAGAAGTACTCCGTATAGCTGCTTGTACCCACTACCCAGCACTACACCATATGGCATCATTGATGTCAGCTGCTATATACTGTATATATTTTACTGTTATTAAATAATGATATTGTATTTCAAACTGCTCCATTGTGAAACAGGTCATGTTTTTAGTTCAGACAAACACTTCATCTCCCGTCAGCAATGGTTCAGACAGCTCAATGCATTCACAATGGTGCGGTTTATAGATTGTTATTTTGAACTTGGACTTAAATACAAAGATATACAGTATAATTCTTTAATAACAGTAGTTATATCATATCTACAAACAGCTGGCTTCAATGATGCCATTGCCTAATGAACTGCCTCAGGTAACGCTGTGAAGTGCTGTGGTTTCCTGTGAAAACGTAGGCTCTTTTTGCGAGCAAACGCAAAAAGTTTCTCAGAGGAACGCACAAAAGTTTTGCAAGAGAACACAAAAAGCTTCTCGAGGGAACGCAAAAGCTGTTAAAAAAATCCCTCTCATCCCAAATATTGTCCACCACCATGTCCCCTTATGGGCTCCGTAGGTCTCAAACATTAGAGAAAAAATCTCAGGAAAAACCTCTTGTCAAGTCTATAGAATTGCGTTGTTGCTGATAAAATCAACAAATGTGTGTGTTATACTGTTCTGTATTTTCAGATATGAAATTTATATTTATTTTATTAATATTTAACTCTAGGACACGAACTTACATAACAGTTATTTTAGTATAGCAGTTATAAAATGACTGGTTTCTTAAAACATTCTTGTAAAAATATTCTTGTTAAAAAGTTATTAATCATTGCTATCATTGTATAATGTAGAAAATATTTCTCTGCTGTCATTATTTCCAAACATGTTATGCCATTTATGCCTCCAAACATGTTAATAATGTTAGGTATGATGAAGATTAGACTAGTATATATGAATCTTTTGCAGTGACTGTTGCACTAATAGTGGGTTAAGCAAAGGACATTGTATAGAAGTGTTGCACACTTCTCGCACAAAGCAGGCTTTCAAAAAAAGTCAGCAAATGATGGAGGGCCTGTGCCCCAGTAAAGCTTTATGTCTAGCAACGCCCCTGTCACACATTGTTGTATTGCAGATCATTCATTGTTGTAACTGATCAAGACCACTCATCACCAAACCACTGCATGCTGCTCCCAGCAGGCTACAACACATTGTGATATTCTGATCAAAACACTGGGATAAAATTACAGCATTGTGTATTGTCTTTGAAACCTATACACATTTAGGAAATTCATAACTAAAATAAAACACACTACAAGGCCACCACACAACCCAAAAAGCAATGGATTTATTGAAAGACATATGAGATAAATTAAACCCGTCATCAGAAAAACAATGCAACACAAAAGGCAAAATACAGCACAAGCGGCCCTGTTGCAGGTATGAGAGTTGCCCATCGACAGTGACTTGCCATCCCGCAAAACTACTCTTTGACTGACCAATCACCACCCCCCTACCAAATCAGGTAAATTCAGGTAAAATAGAACACATACAACTCTTAAGAAACAGGACAGTGATGATGAAAACACATCTAGTTCAATGTAGTGGTACAAACTTCATCATGTCCTGGAACTTGTGTGAGAGTAGACAACAAGAGAAAAACATGTCACCCATGAACTGTCCTGGATAGACCAAATGGAAACAGACGTATCCAAAAGACATCTCTGAAATGTACACACACACACACACCAAAGTGCTCTACAAAGAGTAATAATGGTGATTCACACGGTATGCGGCAGCTGCGAGTGTCTAGTTCATTATCAATAGAAGACTTGTGGAAAGCAGTAAAACGGGGGTGGTTACATGCCTTGTCCGCATGCCTTGCTTGTGCATCCAAAATCTGGTCCCTTCCGCGGACACAACTCTTCACGGCCGGCGCAGTTGAAGATAAACATATTTGCAATAAATGCTGCACAAAACGCTTTCACTACACAACAAAAGTAGCCACGCAGCGATTCTGTCGCTTGCCAGGTACCCTGTGAAACGCCCATAAGAAAGAAGAAGAAAAACTTATGTTAAATAGGGAGAATATTGTGATATCTGGTGTAGCTTTGTGAACAATGAATACTTTATTAATACACTGTGTGTGTAATGAGTGTTTACTGTACCAGAGATGTTAAAACAACATTTGAAATATACTGCATTCATGACAGAGATTCATGATGTCAGAGCTACATGAATAATCACAATATAAATCTAACTCTCACATGTTTTGCTGAAGTATTACACATGTCATAAAATGCCCTACATAAAATGTCCTAATAATGTCTTGAAAGGAATGAAACCTTTAATATAATTTTGAATTATTTATATTTAATATTTGATTTTAATGTTGGTAACAATTAGTGTGTAGTTTTTATTTATTTATATTTTGTTTTAGATTTGGAAATGTGATATAAGCTATTTATAATTAAATGTTTATGTTTTAGTTGTAATAATCTTAGCTCTGTGAAATACCCATAATGCATCTGGATTTATATTCTGTTGTAACTGACACTGATTAAAGCAGAGAAAAATATTTTTATTGTTGTTGTTCTCTCTGTTTTTAACTTCAGATTCAGTTTATCGTCTTCAGATGTGTTTGATCTTCTGTTCAAATCTCATCATGTTCCTTGCTTTTATCCTCTGGGGTCTTTCTGAAGGTCAGTGTTTATAATATCACTCAATATATTCAAAATCTCTCCTGTTTCTCTTTTTCATTTTAGTTAAACAAAAACTGTTCTCATGTTAAGAAGCAGTTATTAAATGATTGTTATTATTAATATGTGTTTGTGTTTCAGGATCTGTGAATGAGACGATCTGCTGCTGTGCTCTTTATTTACTCAGACCTCACACGTTACTCTGGGCGGCTCCATATATAAATAATTTTAAAGGTATGCAGTTTGTTAGTGAATCACAAATGAATTAAAAGAAATTTAGGCTCAATCTATTCTCACTCACAATGTGTTTCATATAATATATGTGTGAGATCTGCCAATTTTTTATAAAACAATTATAAATGACACAATGACAACATTTCTGTTTTACAGAAAAAAATAAAGGTCTGATTTTGGAGTACAGTTATGTTGCAGAATATTTTGTTTTGACAGCTGTTGTTTATTCAGGTAAACAAATCCAACACATTCAATAAACATTATCATGAATACAGGTAACACTTTACAATAAGGTTGTATTTGTTAACATCAGTAAAATGTCTTTATTTAATCTTTAATTATATTGTGTAGTGCACTTTAAGTATATTGTAAAAACACTAAGCAAATATGAAAGTAGATATAAAGTTGTAATAAAGTACCAATTAAGTTAACTCTTAATGGCAACTTATTACATTTTATTTCAACTTAATATATTATATATTTGAAATGAATTACACTTACAGTAATGTGCATTCATTGCGCCGAAAAGATTGCATTTAATTCACACTTAAGTGTATGTACTTAAAGTATATTATATTTATATAATAAGTACACTTTATAAAAGTACACTTAAGCACACGTATTTTGACCAGGGAGGTGCGTGTCCCCGTCTTTCAAACAGGTATCATTATAACCTTTATTACAATAAAGTAAACTTTATACTTCCACTGTGTTTTTCTGATGTGAATAACATACATCGGCAAATTATTTTTATTTGAAAATAATATTTATTTATTATTTGCAAATTACTATCTTATTTGAATAGATTTGTATTGCTGCTTCCACAGACATGTATTTTACAAACTAAATGTAGGCTATTGTTTTACCAGTGGTTATGTGTATTTAAATGTCTGAAATCTAAAATAAACATTATGAGGTTGAAAACACTGCATAGTGTTGATATATGACAGCGCTGAGCTCATCCGTCTGGCTCAGCGCGAAAGACGTTTGAATCTGACAGTAATGTCACTGAACATTATAAATCCCATATGGGGATAAGGTTAAATTATTATTTAAATCAAAAGGTTGATTTTTTTCAAATAATTCAAAGGACTGGAGTCAATTATTATACCTTATACCACGGTTACCACAGACATTGCTCTGGTGTTTATTTTAAGACATTTGACAGGTCAGGTGTGTGTTTTACAGAAAAATAATCAACACCTGTGAATCATTTCTCAGCCAATCAGAATATAAAGCATTTAACAGACCCATGGTATAACTACTGTTAAAAAATACAACCTTACTTTAATGTGTTACCAACACATTTGTACTATAATAGTTTTTATAATGTGTGGTTGTCAGAATTACAGTGTGATGTATTATAAAGATTGTTAAAACAATTAAATTGTATTTTGTAAATCGAGTGATCTGTATTCATTTAAAGTCAGAGTTGCTTTTTCATTTAAAATGTTGATTTGATCTCTTCTTTCCTTCAGCTCTTTTTACAAATACTTGGGAAAAACTTATGAATTATGACGTATTTGACAGAGTCTTGATCTTAGTCCTCTATGCATTGATGTTTATGTGCTGCTTCAGTAAAAGCATTTACAGTAAGTGTTTCTATATGAATATCTTTCCATGTGTTATCATATATCAGTGATACACTGAGTAAATGATATTAAATCATATTCATATCAATATTTCTTTTCAAGTTTTAGTGACACAGATTGGAAACAAAAAAGGAAAAGTACTTGATATATTTGACATTATTGCTGATCTGACCTTTGAGATTCTGCCTACACTACAATTCATCCTTCTGTTTTATACATTTGCAGCCAAAGGAGGTGAGTTCACATTTATCACTCATCTGAATACATTTGTAGTTGTAATTAAGAGTGAAGTGTGTGTGGATCAATATTATCATAAAATATATTCAGTGTTGTTTTACTTTTCTTTAATGTGAATTAATAGCATACATAACTGTAGCTGTAGTGAACACTGTACACATATAATTATCATTATTTATTTCTTGCAAACTCTTTTCCACGGTCAATAACTGTATGCTACCTCCCATTACAATCCACAATTCCTCTGTGGCTATAGTTATACAGGTCACACAGTGACATCTAATGAACAACAAGGACATTTACAATAAATAGCTCCCACACACAGGCCTCTTAACTGATTATGGCAAGATAACAATTTTAAACATGAAAGCGTCCATAACACAAGCTGTTTCTGCGTATCTGATGTTAATCTGGAGTACCTATAGAGTATTATACAACAGTTCTCTCTGGATCTTGAATCTGATTGGCTAAGAGCTCTTCCCAGCTATGCAATATTCTACTGTTAACGCCACAGTAACCGCTTCACCGTTTGTATCATTCCACCACCTACTGGTCATTTTAGTATTAGAGAGGGAAGCTTCCTAAACACTTAGTGATGGTCAACCCGGATCTTTTTAAGGATTCAGGTTATTCTGAGTCACTCACTAATATGATCCGGGTTGTGCGAGTCACTTGAGTCACTTGGTCAGAATCTTTTTACTTACATGTCTGTCTTTTTAAAAAGACCAGGTGGTAAAGCAGGCTTTCCTTTTACAAGCAGAAGATGATTAAACGTTAGAACTTCAAGATCATTGGATAGATTTGGACGGTCATTAAAAGATATTCCTCTTCACACAAAATAGTATGGAATGATTCATTCTTGCTGGCACCACTATCCAATCTGATGTGTACTACTTGACCTTGTCAAAATTAATCTCCATCAAACATTTATACATACATCTGTGTCTAAGAAGTAAGCTTAAGTGTACCGCTATACTGTACTTGCCGGACAAGTAAAGAGGACTGCATAGGGTTTCACATTACACCATCTTCTTTTAACTTTAATAGGAGCAAAGTAATTCACTACAACAAAACTGAAATTTAAAATAAATGTTTTTTTTTTTTTTTTGCAAAGATTAACCACAAAATATGTTTGCAGTTACATATTAACAAGCTCCTAGTCATCTATATTTACTAAAAACAAGTGTAATAAAAAAAATCTATCTTGTTTTGTTGTGTTACTTTTGACCCACCTGTGTGTTACTTTCGTCCCATCTGACAGGGTCAAAGGAACCATGCGCTACTCATGTTCAAAGTGAAATTATACTGAAGCCGTTATACATTTGCTCAAAGTTATATCTGGTATTAATAGACCACACTTGTGAGTTATTGACCACAGCAAATACAGTATATATCTCTGTCTAAAACATCATCTTTTAAAAAAATGTAAGTTTTTCTGAAAATTTTTTTTTTGCGTTATAAAAAAAATCCTGCTTTAGGAATTTACTTATCATGATTGCTTTCCAGACCTACACGCGTGAAACGATGAAAAAAAAAGTGATATTTATCAGCTCTGTCAAGGGTTGTCTGCTAAAGATGCTGCCATAGTTTGGAATGCAAATGTACTCAGGGCTCGGAGAAAATCACTTTGTTACTTTCGTTCCGTGTTAGGGATTTTATTTCCATCATTTACACTTTCAAAATAACAGAAAACAAAAAAAAGGGCATCTGCAAAAGTTTGGGCACCCTGCAGAGTTAATACCTTGTGCTGCCCCCTTTGGCAAGTATCACAGCTTGTAAACGCTTTTTGTAGCCAGCCAAGAGTCTTTCAGTTCTTGTTTGAGGTATCTTCGTCCATTCCTCCTTACAAAGGTCTTCCAGTTTTTTTAGATTTTTGGGCTGTGTGTCACGCACTGCTCTTTTAAGGTCAATTCATACACTGAGGTCAGAAGATTGTGAAGGCCATGGCAAAACCTTCAGTTTACGCCTCTTGATGTAATCCACTGTGGAGTTTGAGGTGTGTTAAGGATCATTATCCATTTGTAGAAGCCATTCTCTCTTTAACTTCAGATTTTTCACAGATGACATCAAGTTAGCATCCAAAATTTGCTGAAATTTTATTGAATCCATTTTTCCTTCTACTCGTGAAATGTTCCCTGAGCCACTGGCTGCAATACAACCCCAAAGCATGATTGATCCACCCCCATGCTTAACAGTTGGACAGATGTTCTTTTCATTAAATTCTGTGCCCTTTAATCTCCAAACGTACATTTGCTCATTCCAGCCAAAAAGTTTGATTTTAACCTCATCGGTCCACACAACTTGTTTCCAAAATGCATCAGGCTTGTCTCTGTGTTCATTTACAAACTTCAAACGCTAATTTTTGTGGTGAGGACATAAAAGAGGTTTTCTTCTGATGACTCTTCCATGAAGACCATATACATATCTCTTTATAGTGGAATGCTGTACCACAACTCCAGTGTCTGACAGATCTTTCTGGAGGGATCGTGCAGTCAAACGTGGGTTTTGACTTGCTTTTCTCACAATCCTGCGAGCTGTTTTGTCTGATATTTTTCTTGGTCTTCCAGATCTTGCTTTAACTTCCACTGTTTCTGATGACTGCTATTTCTTAATTAAATTCTGAGCAGAGGATATTGGCATTTGAAAACGCTTTGCTATCTTCTTATAGCCTTCTCCTGCTTTGTGAGCGTGAACTATTTTCAGTTTCAGTTTTCTAGACAACTGCTTAGAAGAACCCATGGTGCTGATTGTTGGGGCAAGGTCAGATGAGTCTAGGCATTTAAAACCTTTGAGATTGACATCACCTGGTCTTTCCAGACGATGATTGAGAACAATCCATGACACTGTCAGGTCTCAGCTTTCCAAAGGTGGCTATAAACTCTGCAGGGTGCCAAAACTTTTGCAGATGTCATTTTTTGTTTCCTGTTATTTTGAAAGTGTAAATAATGTAAATAAAATCTAACTTTTTTGACATATAAGAATATATATGAATATAATAATATAATAATTATAACAAGAATTGTAGCCACCTCATGTATGTTACTTTTAGCATGCCTGACATGCCATGCCTACACTGTGAGGCTGATAATAGTATGCTTTGGAATGTAATACAAATGTATTCTATATATATATATTTTCTTTATAAAGAAAATATTAGCAAGATGGCACCTTAGAAATAATATTAGTTATTCTAATAATTTTAAATTGAATCCATCAGATATATTGAAACAGTTAAAGGCTATACCACTTAATAAGGCCCCAGGCCCAGATGGTATATGTGGTAGGTAGAACATTGAGTCAATGTGCTGAACAGCTTAGTGGAGTTCTCCACTTACTTTTTCAATCTTTTCTGGACCTAGGACTGGTTCCTGATTTGTGGAAAACATCAATCATTGTACCTATACCTAAAAAAGCAAAGCCGGAAGGGTTAAATGATTATCGTCCAATTGCCTTGACTTCTTTAGTCATGAAGGTTTTTGAAAAAGAGATAAAAAATAATTTGATGACAGTTGTTGGACCACTATTAGATCTATTGCAGTTTGCATATCGCGCTGGTAGAGGCATAATATATGATGCAAAACTGTTTTTGTTGAATGCTGTTAGTTGACATCTAGAAAATAGTGGAGCCTTTGCTCGCCTTTTGTTTGTGGACTTTTCGTCTGCATTTAATTTCCTGCAACCTTATGATTTTAGGACAGAAACTTGTTAGTCAGTTTAATCTTAATCATGGTTTAGTTTTATGGATTATGACATTTTTAACAGATAGGAAACAAAGGGTAAGAGTTAATGGGGTTCTATTAGACACAACAAATATTTCTATAGGCTCACCACAAGGCTGCGTACTTTCTCCTGTTCTATTCATATTGTATACAAATGAGTAGGCATGGGCCGATTACCGGCTTCAAGGTATACCGAGGTTTTAAACAGTCAAGGTTTCAAAACCACTGAAATATTCTGTGATACCGTCTCCAAGGTATGAGCTGTGTTTATACAAAATTCATTAAATCATTAAGTCATGTGATTGATTTGATGTTGATGATACATTTAATATACATTACAAAAATATTATATATTTTTTGAAAGCATATTATAATTTAAAGGCTTTATTTTTACCTGGCATTTAAAAAATAACACATTTTTGTGTTGCAATGGCAAAACCGTAACACCGTGAAACCGTGGTATTTTTGCTAAAGGTTATCATACCGCCAGAATCTTATACCGGCCCATGCCTACAAATGAGTGCCAAAGTTTGTATAATAACAGCTATTTGGTAAAATATGCAGATGATACTGTGCTTTTATCTTTGTTGTCATATGCAGATCAGGAATATGGTCCGGCTTTGGACGATTTTATTGTATGGTGTAATCTGATGAAATTTGATTTGAATGTGTCAAAGACAAAAGAGATGACTATCAATTTTAGTAAGAAAACACTGCCACCTCAAAGAGTAATTATTAATAATACTCAGGTCGATGTAGTGGAGGAATACAAGTATTTAGGAACGATTATTGAGAATAGTTTGAAGTTCAAACAAAATACAGCTGCAATAGGCTTTATGCCCAGCTGCACTACTTCCTTAACTTCAGCCAGCTTCTTGTTTCCTGTCTGCCATTATTGGACAAACTGATTAATCCAGGTGTGTTTGATTACTGTTGTTGTGACTACTGAGGTCAGGCACACCTGGATTAATCAGTTTGTCCAATAATGGCAGACAGGAAACAAGAAGCTGGCTGAAGTTAAGGAATTAGTGCAGCTGGGCATAAAGCCTATTGCCTTGGTAATGCAAGAGTTTTAGCGAGTGTGGTGGATCTTTTTTGTTTTGTTTTTATGACTACTTTTGTGTTTATTTCGTTTAAATAACACGCTTTACCTACAGAGAGAAACTCGTTCAGTGTCGTCCTCATGTGGTTAATGAGTGCAGTTGGTTACTTATGATGTATGTGTAAAACTGTACGATGCAGTTTTCACATTTCTAGCTTTACATGTCCTGACTTCAAACTACTTAAACAAATGCATGTTCTTTAAAAAGGCAGCCTTTTCACGTTGTGACTATTTTTTAAGCGTAACACTTTAAGAACATGATTTCCTTGACAATCAAGCAATTTACTCTTTTCATTTGAACCATTTCTCTGCTGCAGTAAGCTTTGAGCTGGAACTTAAGAAACACATTCTGTAGCAAAACTCCTCCCTTTAAGTGTCTTTAAAAAAATAGTTTTAATTGCACCTTGTTGTTTAACTTGAATGCATTTAAATACAGGATCAGATGATATTTTTGCCTTTCGTTTAGTGAAACTCACAACATTTTCAATTTCATTATCTCACATGCCCTTTCTCTCCAACGTTCTCTCAGCTTTAAAGGTAGCTTCATCACCACAGTTCTTATAGCATGTTAAGTTCTTGCATACAAGAGATGCTTTTAATAATGTTACAGCAAAAACAATGAATATGCATGTAAACATTGTACATCCTCAGTCTTTACTGAGGGCCATCCTAAAGCTTTCTCCATATACAGTTGCAAGAAAAAGTAAATAAACCATTTAAAATTTTCTGGTTTTCCCATGTTCTTCCCAAACAATAATATTTTTGCTTTATCTGTCCACAAGACATTTTCCCAGTTGTGGTGTGGAGTGTCAAGGTGATGTTTCGCAATGTGCTGCAATGTTTTGTTGGAGAGCAATGGCTTCCTTTGTTTGGAGAGGCATGGCTCACATCAGCTTGTGAATAGCACACTGACACTGTTTGGGTTTTCAGCTCTTAAACCACACCTTTATTTTCATTTTATTGATTGGACTCCTGGTTTGCTAGCACCAGACTCCAACCGGCATTTAGTCACACCAGAAGTGCTTCACTTACCTTTTTCCACCATCACTTTGTATATTTAATGAGTGCGCTTAATAAAAACATAAAATATGTTTTTGTTGATTTTTGTGACTTTGTTGAAAATCGAATCAAATTTCATGACCAATTTAAGCAGAAAACCTGAAAATTTTTAACAGTATACTTTTTTTGCAACTGTATGCAGCAGCCACTTTATATTCATCACCAAATTGCTCCTTCAGAAGACGTTTGGCTAAATTGGACAAATTAAAACAAGCAGTCTCTTTTATTGGGAGGCTTTTCTTCCCCCTGCTCAAAAGTTCTTGGTAAATAATTAAGTGGATTTATTAACATCAAACACTGGGATATCTCTTTTAGGAAGAGTATGAGGTTGAGCTTGATGTAACATGCAGTTAACTCCTTGTTTTTTATCCGTTCAGATTTTTTCACCTCAGGATAGAAGATAGTTTGCAGCTTAAGATTTTATCATAGTGTCACTTGAAGGTTGTGTAGAATAATGTGAGCCAGGTTGCAAGTATTGCTTTGTTGTTGTGTGTTCAATCCTTTCTACAACACACTTCTGTCTCATTACTCTGGAGTTATACAGGGAGGGCTTACAGTGACATCTAGTGGGCAACAAGACAAATTACAATAAATAGCTCCTAAATGTTATTTTTTAAAGGCATAGTTTTCAACCTATTCCTTGAGTATTTATGAAAATAATTTTTTTAAAGTTTTTGAATATTGTTAGGGAAGATCAATGAAACAGTAAGGATAGTGAAGGTGAATGAACGGAGTCTCTTTTATTTAAGACCACAAGGTTCTGGATATAGATATGCAAGAGGGGTTTTAAGTTTGTTGGTGTAGATTCAGTGGATATAAATTGTATGGACTGAAAAAATAAACTTGATATGTAAGGAATAATTGACGACGGGGTGTTGAATTATAAGATAATAATGCACACCCTAGGTGGTCGTGCTTTATTTCCGAACAGTTCAAAGGACCAGAGTCAATTATTCCGCTTACCACGTTTATAAAAAAAATCGCTCTGATGCCTATTTTTAAGACATTTGACGGGTTAGTTGAAAAATAATGTTAACCTGTGGAACATTTCTCAACCAATCAGAATCAAGCATTCAACAGACCCATGGTATGAAAATGAAATAATTATGGCTTAATAAGTTATGGGTAGTGTTGACTGCAGTCTTATTAAGGGTTCATGCATGCAAAAGAAAAACCCTGCATGTAATTCAATTCAACTCACACAGTATCAAAGAGTTTATGACACAGGGAGAGGAGTTGTAATGGACACATCTGGCCTACATACAGGGCAAAGTCAGGTCTTCTCAGTCCATTTGATACAAGCACATTTATTTTAAATTACCTGAGACACAAGGCAACAAATATCAGACCTGATGCTTGTCTGAGGTCTTTGTCAAAGTCCAAGTGAACATGTGAAAACCTTAACTTTTAAATACAGCAATGGTACTAAGGAATCTGAAGAGACGTTTCTAGACAAAACATCACTTGTTAGCAGACACAGAGACATAAAATCAAAGAAGACTCATATCATTACTGAATCACTTAATTAAATTCATTGAATGTTGTCATCTCTATCTTAGCAGAGAATAACATTTGTTGACAGATTTAAAGAGGTTGTTTCACCTCAATGCATTCTCAAAATATATAAGCTGTGATTTGTGAATTCAAGTTATCCACATAAGCAAACAGCTTATTTTAATTTATTTATTTTGTGAAGTTGGGGTGCTTTTAAAATTTTGGGAACCACTGCACTATGCAAAGCTCACATTTAATAACTCAAATACATGGTGCCCATCACTCTTTAATAACACAGTTTGATAAAGATCATTTAATCAAAGCAGCTTGTAAACAAACATTAAAATGCAACATGCTGAACATGTCAAAGTAACATTGCTGTGCATTTGATTTACTGCGACAATATGATCTTTTTTTTTTTTTATCATTATCATCTGCACATAATTGTGTTTATTGTGTTTGTTTATAAGGATAAAATGAACAGCACTGCTGGACTCCATGGGGTTCATACAAACATACATTTAAACATTAACATTAAATACATTCAAAATGTAAACATAACTTTACAACTTACAGTAAGCATAACATCTTTTTTCAGATCTTTAATAAAAAAATAAGTTAAATCACACCCTATTATTACTTTCATTTATCATCTCCATCTGCCAAACATCCTATAAAGATGATACTCAAGAGATTGCCTACTAAAACTTGATTTTTGTGTAGTTTTAGTTAATAGCAGTGGTAATATTTTTTTATTGGCCTATACTCAGTGCCGGGTTAAGCCTTTGTGAGGCCCTGGGCTAATGCTGGTTTGAGGCCCCCCCAATATACACTGAAAAAAATAAAGGCTGGATTTACTAAGTGCCCCATTGCGAATTTTTTTTTAGTAAAACTTACTAAAAAAAAGGGGATGCAAAAACGATGCACTGTCTATATTTTTTTGTAAATCCAGTGTTTTTTACAGCGTATGTGCAACATTAAATGGCTAAAATTATTTAAATAAATTAAACAATATTATCAAATAATATTACAATCAGAAATAGCCCAGAAAATAACATTTATTTAATAAAACTTACAACAAAAAGTGCTTCTTTCTGCTCTTCTTTAAAGAGAATTCTTCAATTAAATCATTAAAATCAAGTTGACGCAAAAGTAGGCTGAAATTATTTAAATAAATTAAACAATATTATTAAGTAATAATTTTACAATCAGAAACAGCCCAGAAAATAACATTTATTAAATGCAACTCACAACTAAAAGTGCTCCTGTCTGTTCTTCTTTAAATATAATTCCTCAATTAAATTATTAAAATCAAGTTGACGCAAAAGTAGGCTAAAATTATTTAAATAAATTAAACAATATTATCAAGTAATAATTTTACAATCAGAAACAGCCCAGAAAATAACATTTATTAAATGCAACTCACAACTAAAAGTGCTCCTGTCTGTTCTTCTTTAAATATAATTCCTCAATTAAATTATTAAAATCAAGTTGACGCAAAAGTAGGCTAAAATTATTTAAATAAATTAAACAATATTATCAAGTAATAATTTTACAATCAGAAACAGCCCAGAAAATAACATTTATTAAATGCAACTCACAACTAAAAGTGCTTCTGTCTGTTCTTCTTTAAATATAATTCCTCATTTAAATTATTAAAATCAAGTTGACGCAAAAGTAGTAGAGCCCAGAATTCTCAGCCCGAGTCCGAACTTTTTAATTCTCCCCATTAGGAATCTGTTTCCGCAGATATAGTTACAGCATCGCGTATGTTTGTGAGTAGAAGTCTGTGCTGTCTGCAGTGAGGTTTTTATGAGAGCAGCACAAACTTTTTAATAGTCTATTTAATATGTAAAACTTGAATTTGAAATAAAACTTACTGCGGAGAAGTTAATGAGATCTCTATCGTCTCTCTTGCTACGTGACGCGACAATTATTTATTATTTCAAATCCATTTACAAGATAAATATATATACATTGTGTTGTTAAACTGATGAAATTATCTTGCTATATACGCTATATTTATTATGAGAAGCCTTTTCTTTTTACTGTTACACTGTAGACAGTAATAAATGTATATAATAAAAAACTCTATGGTCGTGAAAGCACATTATCCATTATCTGTTGGTTCATGTTGGTCTAGTTTAATTCAGGGTAATCCTTTAATAAAATTTATAATATGTTATGAAATATTTTATTTTTTTGTAATATTCACAGCATACATTCTCTCGGATCGTTTTAAAACATTTTAAATCATTCTGCAAAATTCCGCATAGATTTTGCAAAAGAAATCCGCAGAAATAGCAAAAAATAACTGCTTACACAGCTTGTACAGCTGTACTCTTGCAGCAATTAAAGCAGTTCAGTTTTGTTTTAAATTGAAAAATAGTTATATTTCTTTTTTATTTACATTTTAGAGCAGTTTTTGTTTGTTAAAGTTTTTATGATAACTAGTGGTTAGCGGCCGACAGCAAGTTGACGACATGTATGATGAATTGAGCCTCTCAATTCAAATCAACACTTATAATAACAAACTATTTAAATAAATATTTTCAGCATATCACAATGTTAGTTTAAACGTTTATTATCAACACATACTATTTTTAAAAAGCGAAGGCAGGTTGCTCTGCTGCTCGCAGTTGCAACGGGTGCAGAAATAAAAAAATAAAAAGGGCTATACAAAACGAAACGAAATAAACATGAAACAGAATAAACATGCATGTTGCCTTATCTTACAACTTTGCTTTTGCATATACATTTTTTTAATGTAAGGACTTACCACAGAAGATGGCTATTCATGCATCCATCCAACAGTTAAACTAAGAAAAAAGTCGATGCATACACAAACAAGAAATAAAGACACAGCCTTCTTACACGAAATTAATACAGGGAGAAGTCTTTAATAGATTATGTCTTGGATGCTGTCTGCATAGATTATGTACAGTATCCAAGGTTTTAATCTAGTACTCCATTTATAATTTTTCCTGGTGGGGTGAAGGTCCCAGAGAGACCGCGGCCTTGTACAAGAGTGGAAATGATCGATGTTATTTGTCGGCTCTTAAAGGACAAAATATCCCATAAGCTATTACGTAGCTATAAAAAAATTTTCAGAACATTCTTGCGACCCAGTGGTTGGGGGCCTCTGCTCTAGGTAGCACTTAGGCATAATTACGTCAATCAAAATGTTTTTAAAAACTCAAAATAGAATTGTCTCGGAGGCCCCCTAGTGTTCGGGGCCCTGGGCTGCAGCCCATGTTGCCCATTAGGATAACGCGGCCTTGCCTATACTGTAACTTTTAGGAGATTAGTGAGTGCTGTGTGAGTAAAATACTTGCCTTCTGTTGTCAGTCTGATTAAATTTATGACTGTACTTTAAATTTCTCTTGAGGTGATTGTACTGATACACAACTTGTCCTCCACTTTTAACTTTTCAATCACTTTAAGTGATTTTATCTCAGCAAATATGAGAATAATATACAGTAAACCGAAACTGAGACTTCTTTAAACTTCAGTGTGTAAAACTCATATATTGTTTCTGGGTCAAAGTAACTGAAGATGATAAAGCAGATCATATTTATATTATGTTGAGTATTTGCTTTATTAAATCAGTTCACTATCAGTTTAGTTTTATTTGTGTAGCATTCGTATAAGAATCAGCAGGAGAATAATTAAACAAAAATTAAAAGATAAATACAAAAAATATACATACAGAAAATTATAATCAATCATAAATTACATAATAAATAAATATTCCAGTATACTGATAGTTGATGTATGTAGTATGCAGTATGTAGTAGAGATGCAGGTGGTGATGAGAGTCACCGATTATTATGATTTAGTGATGATGACAGATCTGACAAAGGTCAAGGTGAATCATTAAATCATCATCTTAAAACATTAACACACAGACTGAATCTGCTGTGAATCTGTTATTTATATTCAACATTTATAATATTATTTCTCTTCTGTTTTTAGGATTCATCATCATTGTTGCGATTTTACCGATGATACTAACAGCATCAAATGAAAGAATGTTTGTCAAATGTTATGTCCACTTCAGATGTAAGTATCAGATTAATTATTATTTAAATGTTATACAGTAAATGCATTAATATCTCTGTATTATTCAGCTGTGAGATCATCAGTGTTGAGTGTAATGCAGTACATTAATCTGATTATTTGTTCACAGTGTTGTAATGTAGTGTTACATCTGAGTTTACTGTAATCAGATTACTGACTTACTGTATCTGATTACAAGATGAAAAACATGGAGAGATTTGTTAAAACACTGACCACCTTTATGACACATATGATAAAATAATAAAAAATAACCACATTATAAAATGCAATACCAATTACAAAATGAAACACACATATTAACATTTACCAAAATCTGTTACATTATTTACCTTGTGGTAAATTTGTCCACATTTCAAACTTGCTGTCAGAGTGCAACAGTGCAACTGATGATGCAATGAATAATTAATCATGGGAGAAAGATAACATTACACTGCAAAACTAAAAGCATGTTTCACAGTTACCCTTTAGTCTACCTACAATAAGTCACAAGATACTCAGTGATTATAAAACAAGAACAATAATGCTTTCATTCTGGTACAACAGTTAGGGAACAAAAGAATACAAGTGTGTTATGACTGGTCATTTTATTTTCACTTCACCATGTAATCTTTGAATCAAGCAGGCAACTTAACAGGCCTGTGACCTAATGTTCTAGAGTCCAAAACAATATGTTGAGCTAAAATGACAGAATGATCCATTTTGGCAACATAATGTTTATGTTATTAAGGGTTTGACCTTGCTGAGGTGTGATGTTGTATTCCACCAGAAAAGAAAATGAAAGGCAACTTCTTACAACACATGTTAAACAACATTTTCAAATGGCTGTTCAATCAATGGGATATGGTGCACCTAATACTGTTTCACCTGGCTGAGATGTGGGGTACAGATAAGTTTTAAGGTTATAATGTACAACTATAGTGCTGTCTTTTCTACATGACGAGCAACACACATTACACTCTGAACACAATTTTTGAATTTGCACCCCTTGGAAGAAGATGTCACCAGCCACCACTGCGAAGTAGAATTACATTTTGAATAAATAATATTTAATAGACCACAGGTAGACTATTTAATATTTTCACATGATTTTACACATTTCAATGACTGTAAACATGACACAAATATTAGCCATAAATAATAACTAGTGTAAGAAATAAATAAATGTGTTAACTATAATAATTATTATCAATAAACACAAAACTAATTCCGTGTAGACCATTCAAAAATTAGGAAGTTAAATGAACAAATTTAAACAAAATCATTTCCGCAACCAATTACCACAAGTAAGGTTTGTTATGGCAAAACTATTTATACAGATACGTTGGTTCTTGGTTGTACAATTTTAGAAGTGTTAAAGACTGTCTCTTGTAGCCACCAAAATTGTTTAGGGTTTAATGATGGGTTTGGACATGCTACACTGAATATGAAAGAGACATATAAGACATACAGTACCTCTGTTACCTCCATGTCTTCATTCAGGATATTGACTTGCATTGTACTATGCATTTCACATCATTTTCCCTCGCATGGCAAACCGCTTACACTTCCAGTAAGAAATCATTAAAGGACAAGTTCGGTATTTTACACTTAAAGCCCTGTTTTCAGATTGTTTATGATGAAATAGAACGGTTTTGACTGAAATTTCGACATTTTCGGCTGCCCTGAGAATTTTCGCGTGTTTGTGTTCCAGCTCAGACCTCTACAATGGGTTTAATGGTGCACTGGAACAATCCTTCCTAAAATGCATTAAACTTTCGTTTACAAAGATGTGAAACTCACCGAGTGGTCAGGGGTGTTCACTGGTATGCTCACACAAAAATCGCTGCAAAAGATGCTTTCCAACAGCTGTTTTAGCATTCGTTGTTAACTTGTGGACCTATTTTTCCAAACGCCTCACACCCGTACATTCTTCCGCTTAGAGCTTGAATAATAAACACTCCAGCCCAGGTGGTGGCGCTAATCCGCCTTTGCCAATTGCAAGAATAGAAACAAAGTTCCCGGCGCGGAGTAATACCGTACCTCACAGGACGTCTAATACAGTCAATGGAGTTGGTAAAAACTACGATAAAACCTGTTGGAATGCGTCTTTTGGAGCGATTTTTGTGTGAGCATATCAGTGAACACCCCTGACCACTCGGTGAGTTTCACGTCTTTGTAAACGAAAGTTTAATGCATTTTAGGAAGGATTGTTACAGTGCACCATTAAACCCATTATAGAGGTCTGAGCTGAAACACAATCACGCAAAAATTCTCAGGGCAGCCGAAAATGTCGAAATTTCAGTCAAAACCATTCTATTTCACCATAAACAATCTGAAAACCGGGCTTTAAGTCTAAAATACCGAACTTGTCCTTTAAGGGCCAGAATTACTAAACGGGGGAAATTAGCATGAAAGCGCAATTCCCAAAAAGCTCAGATGGGAGTGGTAATATCTGCCGGTTCCCTTTCAGTCGGTCACTACGACGTCATGTCGTGACCGACGAATTGGGAACGCGTCTCGAGAAACTTCTAAAACGCCAATGAACTTGGCATGCAGGTATTTGCATCTGCCGGCGCCGCCCCGCCGCGCGAGTATTTAACGAGAGGCAGGTGCGAATATCAAATCACAATTTTTCGCTTCGAAAGCCGGCAGATCATCTGCTATTGAGAAGCTCTTTCTCTGCTCATTGGATATGCTGCATGCTGGTGTTGTTGGAGAAAGATCACTTCAGCGGAGGCTCACGGATTTCCACCTCTTTACTTTCGGTTTTAAACTTGAACTTGAGTGTGTGCGTGGCACTCCCCTATGTGCTTCATCAACTCAGCACAGCATTAAAGAGTGATTTCCTTAAAAGAGCAGCACGAGTTGAATTTGTGTCTTTTTAAAGATGTCATTCGTCCGTGCAGTTCCGGATGTGGCAGATATATGATTCCTCAGTATGGCCGCGATCGTTGTCTCTCGTGCCTGTGCAAGCTGATGCAGCATTAGTGGAGGGTTAGTGTTCCGCATGCGTGAACATGACCCTCTTGGATTTGCGGAGACGGGTTTCGTGCCTCCGGGAACGTCACCCCCCCCCTTCTGTTGAGGAGCCCCGTTAAAGGTGCGGTGGCAAAACTCCGGAAAGACAATCTCCGTATAACAGTGCTGAATCGGTCTGCTGGTACCGGCAGTGGCTCTCAGCACCCTGATCCATAGCCAGAGGTCCCGCTGGAGACTGTTAGCGCGTGTTCTATGACGCTTTCGTTCTCTATCGGTCCTCACGAGGAGTCTGTGTCTGTCGGAGAGGGGGCCGTCTATTTTGGATGCCGACTCAGAGCCGCTCCCTCCTGCGGGTAGGGTTTCGGAGCCTGTGTTCGACTCCAAGATGGCGGCCATGTTCGCTCGGGCTGCGTAGACCAGGGGGGCAGGGTTTCATATATTATTGAAGCAGCCCTGGGCACCGCCATTAGCTAGCGGACCCCCTCCTGCTCTTAGCATTCCATTGACTCTCATTCATTTTGGCGTCACTTTGACAGTGAATAACTTTACATCTGAGGCGTTAAAAGACTCAATTTGTGCATCAATTATTTCTAAAGAAACACGAAAATGTATAAAAGGCTCCATTACCTTCTATCTTACGTTATGGCCCAGTAGAAGCAGTTTTAGTAAAACTATGCTAACGATTGCGTCATAACCACACGACTCTCTGTCGCACAGTAGAGAAATTACCGTATGGACAGGAGGAGAAGCGCATGTAGAACATGGCGTACTGGCGTTAAACTTTAAAATAAATAAATACTATGCATTAGTACATTGCGTCCCCCTTGAGCGTTCCTATGTGAGTATTTCCGTGGGAAGTTCTTTTTTACCACGTTTCCCTTAACGGAGCTCGCTCCGTGCCTCTCTAGTACAAGATATTACTAAGGGAGTTCATGTTATGACTTTATGTCTTTAAACCATCACCTTAGTGGTTGACCCCTAGAGGTTACTCTTTCCGCAGCGATCTTTGGCGTTTTAGAAGTTTCTCGAAGTAGATTGGTCCCGCGAGACACGTTCCCAATTCGTCGGTCACGACGTGACATCTCCGTTCCCTTCCTTCAGGGAACGAGGGTTACATATGTAACCGAGACGTTATTTACTAAAAATGCGCAAATTAAATAACACGGGCGCAACAGCTGATCTCCATAATGACCAACGCAATTTACAAAGAGCAGCACAAATTAATTCAGGGTCGCAAATAAGCAGAGATGCGCTTGAGTTCAGCATCACGGACATCACAGCTAACGAAGCCATAGGACACTGAAAAGTGAAAGTTTAGTGTACAATAAGTTTTGAAACATTTGCTATTGTGTGACTTCTCCTAGTGACTTCTCTTTTATTTCCTCTAGCTAATAAAAAAAATGGCTTGGCAAACAATATTTTTAATAAAATAAACTGTTACATGTTAAAACAATCCTCTGCCTTGCACCACGCGCTCTCTGATGCCTCTTTTGTCAGCTACAATTGCAGCCATTTCAAGGGCAAAGTAATTTAAGACATGCTTTTATTTGGCGTTAAATAATGGCGCAAAAACAGCATTATCACACGCGCAAACATTAGTAAATCGTGCTGCGTTAATCATTTAAATAATCTCCTCCCATACATTTTGCGTCTGAAAGGGAAACTCCTAGAAATTCATATTCAATACATTCAGTCGCAAAAATAACTAGACTACAACTTTTCAGCGCTAATTATCCACTGCGCGTCTTTAGTAAATCCCGACAGTTGTTATTTAAAACAAAATGATGGTTTGCGCTGGGACGATACTACTAAAATGTATACACTAGTCGGGTAAGTTATAGTTTAAGTGCATAGTTTATAGTGTATAGTATGTCATTTGGGACACAGATCTGATTTGTCAAATCCAAATGTGCCTGAAACACACGTGCCTGGACATTACCCTGACAGATATAGGAAACTCTCTAAAAGACTTGATTTGTAGTTATGTTGCAGCGTGCAAACAGTGTGTTGAAGTTTAACAACCCAGTGTTATGTTGGAGGTTTATACTGTCCTTGTGAATCCCCTGTTTCTAGTATGGTTATGCTAAAAGGGGAGGAGTTGTAATGGATGTCTATGGTTAAAGTCTGCCCCCTTGTGGTTGAATGCACAGCATGGTGAAAACAGCTCGATAGTTCAATAAAGTAAGGAAGTATTGTTGATACAGCATCTCTTTTATTAAGATGTGTTTGCCACATACAACACAACTTCAAAAAAGTTTATTGAATAAGGTTAAGACTTGATTTATTGGCAGATATTTAACTGTTTAAGCATAAACTCACTTGATTTTCATAATTGTTTTCAGAAACTAGACTTAAAATCTGGGGTTATTTTGCTTCTCAAGTAAATAAATCTCGATTTCAAATTAGAAATAAATAGAAATTTAAACTGGAAAGCAATACAGAAATACCAAGTAAGACATTCATTTTGCAGCGTAGTGTGTTTTTGTGCTATAGGAACTAGTTTTTGTGTTTAACAATCCAGAAAAACTGTAAGACAATAACACACTGTACTTATATATGTATATACAACACACATACACACACACAGTGCAATTTGAGCGTAAGAAAGAAAAGTTATTGTATAGTTTATATCGGGCTTAATTGTTGGTCAGAAATATGTTTTTTAATTGTGATTTTAACACATGGTTTAGAGATATCTGTACTTCCCTATTTAAGTAGATGCATGTGGTTTGCATTGCATGACTGAAAAAAACGCTGTAGAGGCAACAAAAACGCGATATTCGCGCTTAGTTGGACGCTTGAACATTTGAGTTTACTCGGTTCATTCGCGCGTGAATGTCTCGAATGACTAGAATTTTGCGTCATGGGAGGGGCTTCTGATACTCCGCTGAGACTCCGCTCGCTTCCTGTAATCACGTCATTACTACAGCAAGGTCCTGATTGGTTAATGCGGCGCAGAAATCCGCCGAAATTCAGATTTTTCAACTCACGCGTACCACACCGCAGGATGCCTAATCGCGTCTTTGCATTGACTTAACATGTAAATCAGTCGTGCTTGCCGCCTCTACCGCGTCTGGTGTGAACCCTGCATAACATTACTCTTATGGTACTTGAGTGTCATACACCATTAGATCTGCAGAGCACCACATGACATCAAATACACCTCTTTGCGAGACACACAAAGCCATGCTAGAGCAATAAGCAGAGGTGTCATGCCTTATTAAACTGAGTGGGCATGTGAGCCAAGTGGATATTGCATGCAACCTCAAAATCAATGAAGCATCTTTTTATCTGCTATTTTTTTTAATAGGCAAAATATGACCTGTTCTCCACTTCACTCTCACACTGTGAAATATTCGCTGCTTTAATCACGTGTTTTATTCTGGACACAATGAATTTAATGAATTATACAAATCCAGACACAAAACAGCGCTGGTGCCATCATTGTGCACGGGTGTGGACACGTTGCTCCTGGTGCTGCATTTTGTTATCTGATAAAATTAAAAAGCCATTACAAACGCTCGCGACACTTTGTAAACGCAGCAGCTAGCGTAATGTTCAGTTAACCTGGCTTGTATACAAAGATGTTGGTTCAAAGTCCATTTCATAATGTTTATACCTACATTTACCACTAGAGGGGGCACAGAATCATTATGTGCTCTGACTCTGAGCTCAAATCTGATGTAAAAATGTGTTCATCTAATAAAGTTGCATGTTTTCAATGCAATTAAATTAAAATGTGCAAATAAATGAAAAATTGCAGCATTACATTAAGATATACTTACGTTCCATCAAATGCTTCTTTTTATTCCCAGTTTTTGATCATTTCAGCCTATCACAACCATGACAGTTGAGTGCATCAATGTAACGTTTAAATGAGTTGTTGTTGTAAAAGTTTATTTTTTCACTCAGTTTTTCATTCATGTGTAAAATAGTAATTATATTAACTTCTAAACACTTCTTACCTTTTTTTGTCTGTGTAGTTCATGAGAATATGACATATAAAAGGTTTTAATTTACTGTATTAATGGAAGTGAATAATTATGATTACAGTATGAAGTGTGCACACTGGCAATGAGCATGGTAAAAGGGACAATATTCTAATTACAAACATGATTATCATGTCTAAAATAACATATAAAATCCTAAAGTAAATGACATGTGTTTTTTAAATAATGTTTGATGAGTTGGATTGACATTTAGTGTTAGCAAGTTATCCAGACGAGTCTTAACCTGTGAGCTTTGCCAGTACTTTAGTATTAGAAAATCTGTTGGACAACAGCAAGGTTTAATCAAACTCAGTAAAACATTACTGTAATAAACTGTGCATTGATCTGTTAGAGAATCACTCCATCAGCCCGCAGTTGCGCTTTAATTGCAGGTGTTATTGTGTAAGCTGTCATAGGTTGTGCTGTTGTCTGTCGATGTTGTTCAAGTGTTTGTTTAGTTGTGCACCTGACTTGAGAGATAATCTCTGAAGTTTAGCTTTCCAGCATTTGCAACAGTAGACAGTAGTGTTTGGACCTAATGTAAATACAGTTAATAGTTTTAATTATATTGACACTGGACTTGGACATGTCATTATAAAGGGTGTGTTTATCTTCATGTGCACTGGTGGTGGATGTTGATGGAGGGTGAACACCTACTGGCAGAAACATAATTCGGCACCTATTACTCTCATGATTTGTTAAACAAATATTTAACACTGTTTGGACAGATAATTTAAGTATTATCAACAGGGCTGGCTCAGGCTCTTTTGGTACCCTAGACAAGATTTTTAAATGCCACACCCTACAGAAATCAATAATAAGACTTTAATCTTTAATTCTTCAGTGATTTCATGATAATCTGTTGTCAGATGTTTAATCTGATATCTTCACATGAACTGTTCTTGTGTTGAATGTTAAACTCAGATTAACAGATTGTTTGTGTTCATGTGTAAAGTTTTATTAATGAAAACATTCACACTCTTTTTTTCAGGGTCAGATGAGCTCATAGCAACAGTTCAGCTCATTGTCACATTAGTGATGAATGCACTCATGATCGGCTTCTTCATCTTTACATTGGACAATCAAACAGGTAGAAAAATCATTTTAATAACATTATGGGTTGGTTTCCCGAACAGGGATTAGACTAGTCCTAGACTAAAATAAATGTAAGAGCTGTTCAAACTGAAAACAACTTGCACTGACATATCTTAAAGTTCATCAGTGCTTTTGTTTTGGCTCAAAATGCACACAAGTAATGTTTTTATTAAGGCATGTTTGTTAAAACTAGTTATATTTCCTCATTAAAATAAGGCCTAGTCCTGTCTTAAGATAATCACTGTCCAGGAAACCACCCCTAAGAGTTAAAACATAATGATCTAGGAAATATAATCCAACCTTTATAAATAGTGTATTCATGATCTCATTTACACATAAGTGTATACAGAAATATACAAGACTGTGCTGAAGTTTTAGGCACTTGTGTTAAAAAAATCATGCTATTTATATTTAAACCTATATTCATCAATTACTTTCATACAACATACTCATATTGTAGACACTGTATATAGAGATCTGTTGTGGGTATGTGTCTTGTATCAATCTCATTCACTCCTTCTCTCTTGTCGGCTGTATAATTGTTATTTTATATAAATATTTGACTTTCTTTAATTCACAGATCCTATTGGATGGGCCTGTGTGATGGTGTTTCTGCAGATACTCTGGGCAGTTGTGAGATTCTCAGATCAGTCTTTTTATTACTTTGATCTGGGTACAGTATTGATTTATCTTCTTTAAACATCTTCTCTGTGTGATTCTGTGTTTGTCTACTTTAATCTTTATCGGTTTGTCTTCATGTACAGTTATAGACTTGAGTGGATTATGATGCGATTCAAAACATAGCAGTGTTATTGTACAGAGATCTTATGTCTTTAGAAAAGGCACAGTTTTTAAGAAGAAATGCATCAATATTTCACACTGTTATGCAGTAAAATGGGAAAATAATTGTACATTTAATGTAAATGCAATTTTTCCACGCTGTACTTTATTTTTATATGTGATGTTATGGTTTATGTACATCTATGTATTTATTTATAGATGAATAACCACTCACATTATAAATGTAAAATATAATGCTAAAAAAGAACTTTGTTAATTTGTGCAGTAATTTCCTCTTTTGTTTGTTTGAACTTCATTCACAGCGTTTCAACTTTGACTTTCATTACAGGTTTTCATCGTTATATCTCTGTGTATGTGTTTGGATCAGTTGGTGTTGTTTTAATCAGCGCTGTTGCTCTGATAACTGAACTGATACTGAAAACAGGTGAGTAAACACAACACTAATATCAGATTTTTTGTCAGATTAATAAGATTCAGTTTATTCTTTACTACGTCATGAATATATGAATATTTTAATGTTTCATCTCAAATTTATTCTGAGGTAAATATCACTTTTATCTAAGACAGTTGTACAACAGTAAAACATGAAAATAATGATTTCTCATCTGATGCTGATAATATTTATTTGATGTTTGTGATAATGTTTAGATAGAAATATAATTGTATTTTCTCTGTTTCTCTGTAGGTAATGGTGAACGTGCACTGATGGATCTGAGATTCATTGTCTTTCCATCTGAATGTTTCTTCATCTTGTCTGTGATGATTTTAGGACAAGTTGGATCCAGTGAGTACAAAACTAAAAACAATCAGTTAACATTATATGAGCTGATCTTCATATGTGACCCTGTCTGTGGGTCATATTTTTGTGATTTACTGTTTTCCACATAAAATCATCCTGCATAAACTAATGCGCATCATGTTAAAGATTAAAATTGATGTGAAATCAAACTTTGATGCTCCTTATCTCATTTTTATATTTGAGACTGTAGCCTGAATTTCACAGACAGTCAGAGATGTGTTTCTGTCTTTCAGGTTTAATTTCAGTTTCACACAGGAAGGTTTTTTTAAGGTTTTCGTATTAATATAACTGTTTATGAATGTTGACACAAGTCATGTGTCTCTCTTAACTCATTAAAATATCATTGAATGCCGCTGTTTGTAATGCCGCTGTAGCTTTAGTGAAAGTTTGTGATGAATTATGGTAGCACTTGAAAATAAAAACCTATTTGGACAGGATTAGTTTTACAGGGGGACCTCTAAGAAAATCTTGCTTCTTCTAGGTCCTCTGTGTTTTTACAGTTTTTCTCCATTGGTTTGGCTCATTTCTTGAAACAGAAATTACATTCTCAAAACTCTAAGATAATTTGGTAAAACAGTCTTATAGTTCAGCTCAACACTATAGCTTACTTGCAAAAGCTCAAATATTTCCCAAAACTGTTCACTCATGCTTCAAAACTAAATTCCTTTCCCATATAAAGAGTCAGTGCCACAAAAATGGCAAATATCATTCTCAACTGCTTTGGCTCATTTCTTGAAACAGACGGACGTTCTCAACACTCTTGGTGCTTTTGTCAAAATAAAGTGGATGGTTCGGCACAACACCATGGTTCACCTGCAAAAGCTCATACCTCTCACAAAACAGTTCACTCGTGTGTCAAAACTAAATATCCTTCTCATTTTAACAGTCAGTGCCCCCAAAATGCATCGTCCCTTTGGCATTGTGTAAGCACTGCAAGTCGAAATGTTTAGATGTTTTGTCACTATGGCAGGGGACCATTGAAATATCTCTTATGTCCACCTTTCAGTCTTAGCCCTTTATTGACAATGGTTACTGTACTGTTTTTTGTCTAGCTAACAGAATACAATTGTGTAAAACTGAAAAAAAAATATGATTTTAGGGAAGAGTAGCCTCCAAGGTTTGACACCACACATTGCACTCACACTGCCAAGGAAATTGTAACGACTTTTATTCACACACAAAGTAACTTCCATACACCAGACCAAAATAAAATATATAAAGCATAATATACTCTAATATAAACACAAAAAACAATGAAAATTATATGCAGCTTGCTGTAAATAATGCGGGAGTTTCAGAACTAACATTTCTTCACTGGTCGCTGTCCTCACCCTTCCTCTCCTGGCCACCATCCTCACCCTCCTGACCATCCACACGCTGCTGTCTGTCTGGCCACAGATTCTCATCCACATCACAGTGTATTATTCTCCCTTGCGATGCAACGAGGGAACAAAACGGCGTGCCTGTCGCAACCATCCCCTACACTGATCTCCTGTAATATCCTAACACGCAGCGTTCATCATGGAGCAGGGACCTTTGATTTTGAGCCCTATGCTCATATATCTCCACCTCCTAGAGGAGAAAAACTCAATAGGATTGAGGAAAGGAGAGTAAGGTGGTAGGAACACCATGACCATCCTTGGATGAGTAGTGAACCAGTCCCTGATTAGCAGGCCACTGTAGAAATTCACATTGTCCCATACAATGACATATTGTGGTAGGTGAGGCCCGACGAGATCTTTCTCATTTTGAGGGATCAAATCAAAATGAAGGCGGTCCAAGAAGATGAGGAGCATCTGTGTATAGTATGGGCCAAGACTGGGGATGTGAGTGGCCACACCATTCTCAGATATGGCATCAAACATAGTAATATTGCCCCCTCACTGGCCTCGGACATCCACCGTGGCCCGGTGGGCAATAATTTTATGGCCACGTCTTCGGCCCTTGGCCAGGTTGAAGCCAGCTTCATCAACAAACACGAGGATGTGAGGGGTCTCGTTTCCTTCCAATGCCATTATTCTCTACAAAGGCGTAAACTCCTACTTTGTTAGTCAAGTTTTAGTTTTACCTGACTGTCAATTGCTGTAATAAATTTATCAAAAGTTCAAAGCATTCATATATGTTATTCATGGTATTATGTTCTTGACTAATTTTGCCAATTGAACAGACTATTGTGCATGTGATGACTTATACAATGAAATAACGCTGACACATTTTGGAGTGAACAACCATTAGACTGAGAATCAACCAATCAGTTTAGATCAACAAGATCTATTCACTTGGAAATTGTGCTAAATGAAGGCTACCTGTACTTAATCAGTTGCAAAGATGTACTGAGCTATTGAGACATGTACTTAGATATTTGCAATTTGATGAAATGAATGAGAAATTCAATTCTGTTGTGAACACTTGCCAAGTGGTTTGGCGGTTTGTCCATGTTGTTTTGAGAATGTAATTTCTGTTTCAAGAAATGAGCCAAACCAATGGATAAGAACTGTAATACGTTCTGAATTGGCCATGTCTGTGTTTTTCCTCTCATGACCTCCGTAAAAATTCCAGAGCAATTGACCTACTGTTTTTCGCCAAACTCCGAGATCCTCTGAGAAATATAATCCCGTCCGAATGTGTATGTCTGTGTTTGCCGGAAATATCTTTTGAAAAAGCAGTTATTTTCGTGTTTTGGCCTACATGATCTGCCTAGTCTGCCATGCCTAGTCCTGGCTTAAAATAATCCCTGTCCGGTAAACCACCCCTAGGTTCAGTAATTTCACTTTAATGCAATGAAAAGGTTATTTGTAAGTCATTGAAATGCCTTCATTCTAAAAAATGCTGGGTGTTTTAACCACTGATCTATGTAAATGACTGGATTGCGCATGACGTCACAATTGTGAAGCCACCGCGCAGCCATATTGGTATGCCCAAACATTCTATTAAATCAATGGACGTTATCAGATTTTAATGATAAAACATCACTTTACTAGTCTCCGTTTTTATATCTGAAGTCTCACTGTACATTATTACAACGCAAACGTCCTTAGCATGTACATAGTTATTAACTGATAGTTGTAAATTTTGCTTTTAAACAGTAAGTTACTAACATTTATCTCCATTACGGTATCAGATCAGCAGACAGACCGCAGCATATTTAGTATTAATGACAAACGTGCTCATTCTGAAATCTAAATAAATAATCATGCTTTGTACCGTATGTGCATGCAATAATTTGCTGGTTTTGTAATTATGTTATCTTTACCTAAACTTATTCAGAGAAATAACGCTGACCGTGTAACTTAATATAAACAAACTTTATTTATACCTGTGTCATTTACAGACACAGCTGTATTTCTGAATGGCCTGAGGCCGTGGTTAAGCGTATTTGAAGCGAGAGTATTTGATGACTGTATAATACATGCCGAGAGTATCTCACACATGAACTGTGTTGTATGTTTGTGTGTTGTTGTGAAGCTTGTATTTGATTGACAGTGGGTTAAACAAACTGAACATATGCTGTTACTGTGCTTTCATACCGCCACTGGCGAGAGCGTCAAAGTGGCCGGAAGTCATTCATTTTCAATGAGAGTACAAACAGCAGCGCGTCATGTACAGTGTGAGCTTTTAGGAGAGTTGAAATCAACTCAACTTTATGGTAATTGGCTATGACGCGGTTAGGTGGCAACCAATCGGAAGGCAGAAACTTCGGCTTGAGAGGATTCCAGAGAAAGCATTTGAGTGACAGAGCGTCCACTACATCTTTTCTATAGCATCGTTGGTAGGGCAGCCAGAGCTTTTATTGACGCTCTCGCCAGTGGCGGTGTGAAAGCACAGTTAGACTCTGTTCAAGAGATCTTCATCTTTTTTCATCTCATTTCACTCAAAAAATCAGTCATTAACTTTCTTAAAATGTGAACATCTTTAAACAGAATCGGTGATGATGTCAGCAGTAAAATATTTAGTTATGTTTACTTTGAATCCTCCCAATATCTAATAGTAATGACTAATACTAATTAAAGGACAATGATTATGAGTATTATGTCAGTGTGGGTCATAGTGTAGTCATACTGCAAGATAAGGTGTCATTGTTCATCACAGAGTATTACCTTATACACACAGTACCTGTTAGAGACACCTGACATATTACGGAGTCTTTCTCCAGATCTTACTAAATATCTTTCTCTGATCTTACAGAGATTAAAACATGTCTGCAGTCGTGTCAGGTTAGTATCATTTATAAAGCTTCAATGATCTGAAACTTTTAGCTTCATATTAAGTGATTCTACAAAATATATAAAATATAATAACCTGTTTTTCTTTTCAAACAAAAGACAATGAGATGTAGACAAAATTCAGCCAGAAAATCACAGCAGAACCAAGAGTCACCGGTGAGGATCTTATAAATTTTATTGGTTTTACAGTTGACCTGCAATGTAAGGAAATAATTTACATTCTGTTATATAAAGCAAAGAGACTTATTAACATTGTTTAAAACTTCCTGCACACAGCAGAATCCGGTGACAGTCGAGCTACTGGATCAAAACTGAACCATGACATGAACTCAAACATCTACTGAAGACTGAAAATCAGAGGACTGTTAGAAGTGAAGTTATAGAAGAAACTTCAGACTCAGATTAAGTCTGATTCAGTCATCTCACAAACATAATGAACAACAACGAGAGAAGATCAACACGTTACAGATGTTCCTGTATAGTTCAGTGGTAGAGCATTGTGTTAACAGCGCAAAAGGTCATGGGTTCAAACCCAGGGAACACACATACCTATAAAGTGTATACTATAATGTTTACTTTGTAATGCACTGTAAGTCGCTTTGGATAAAACTGTCAGATAAATGCATAAATATAAATATACAAACAGTGTGATTGTCTGATCAAACACTCATGAGATCTAACAGACTAACCACCGGTTTCAAAGGCTTAAGGCTAGTCCTAGACTTAAACACATGTTTGAGATGTCTCCACTGAAAATACCTTGCACTGACAGATCTAAAAAAATAAGCCAGTGCCATTGATTTGTCTCACACCAGTAACTTTTTCTAAGGTATGTGTAACTGATGTAAATACTAAGTTGGCTTGATCGTTCTTTTGTTTTTCTTTTCTCTGATGTATATATTTCTGTATTGATATATTTGTTTCCTCTAATTCATTATTTATTAATGTAACACTCTAAAAAATGTTGGGTTATTTTCAACCCAGCATTGGGTCAAAAAGGCAGGAGGCCTAGCCTACTGAGTTATATTTAATCTAAGCTGGGTTGTTTCAACCAAAAATGCTGGGTTGTTTTAACCCAATGTTGCATCAAAAAAAAAATTGGGGGTTATTTTTAACCTAGCTGCTGGCTTCTTCACCCAACATTGGGTTGAAAATAACCCAGCATTTTTTTAGAGTGTACACTTTTGACATATGTGTATTTGAGATGAAGTAATGAACTTCACAAAATTTTATTTCATTGTTCACAAGTTTCAATATAGTAAAAATGTAGTGGAACTTATCTTTGAATATTTGTCTGGGGAGGTTGTGTCATTAGCGGACGCATCCGAGATTTCCCAATGGAACATTTTTTTTTATAGCAATGGCGGATCATGGAGCCTCTCAAGAGTTTCTGGAAGTTCCTGTCAGCTCCATAGAGCTGCAGCAGAAAAGACTGAATTTGATGAACTTGTAAGTTTTAAGACTTAAGACGTTTTAAAAAATAAAATTGTATATGCAATACATGTGAATCAAATCACTTTTTGCATCAATGCATTTGTAGTGGATTATTTCTTATTAAAGGAGCGGTGAATCAAATACTCAATTTTAACTTGATCATTTGTTATATAAGAGGTCATCATACTTAAATGAACATCATGCAAGTTTCAGAACTGAAAACGTCTGTGCTACTGAAATATAACAGTTTTTGGCACCAAGCCAGTAAAACGGCCGAGTGAGGAATTCTGAGAAATATGACGTCAAATTAGAATTGAAGCACCTCCCCGAACCCAAAAACAATGATCACTTTTGTAGCCCCGCCCACAGCTTCGCGTAACACACGTGTGTTTCAACAATCAGTAAACATGTCTTTAAAGATTGCCAAATGTAACCAACATGACTTTTAAATACATTTTTTTCTGAGAGACTTTTATTTTGACGCGGTGATATGTTATGATAGAGTAACCATGGAAACGGAGTTTCAGTTTTCGGTTGTGGAAGAACCGTCTATGGGAAGAACACAGACGCTGGATAACAGAGGCTCAGAACATAATATTAGGAATGCTTGGATAAAGTTTGTTTTTGAAGAAGTTCCAGCTCGCGTTTGGAGTGTTTGTTTACTTTGTGTACCGCGGATTTATTTGAAAAGAAGTCGATGCTGGATTTGCAGAGAGACTGTGATTAAAAGCACCACTAATGTTGCATCTGACAAGAATGACACAGCAGTATACACAGTAAGTTAAACCTTTTACTTTATTTAAGTTACTGCGATTCACTATTGCTTTGTTAGAAGAGATCGCTTGATATGTTCTGTTGTAACATCCATGTCTAAACACGTATGTTGGACTGTTTTAATTTACTTAAAACATTAAACGATTAATAAAGGTACAACACTTAACAATACGACTGTAATTTAAAGGTAGAAATATACAAAGTTAGTGATAAGGAAGGATTTACCAGCTGCAATTTAGATTCTGATGCCCGCTTACTGTGTTGTATACGGTAATTTAGGCGAGATGCGTTTGAAAGGTCAAACATTCAACAAAGCTTTTTTTATCATATAACTGTGGTATGTAACGTTACGTGTGTGTAAGGGCAACCTCACAAGCGCAATAGAAATATACAAAGTTATTGATAAGGATTTATCAGCCGCAGTTTAGATTCTGATGCGCGCTAACTGTGTTGTATACGGTAATTTAGTCACGTTGAGTTTAAAGTTTTGTTTATACTTTACTATACATATTGTCATTTATGTGTATCATCTTTAGCAGCCAGAATCTTTTGTGGCTCAAACATATATGTGTTCGGCTGCTATTTTTTACACATTAATGTTTTTAAAACATACATGTAATGACGGGGAATGAAGCTGTCCAATCATAGCAGTGGGTGTTTACGTCCAGGTCTTCAATGCCCCCCCCCTTCAAACAAACCATTTCTTCAGAGAGCCTCAGAACCATGTTACAAAATAGGCTATTACTTATTGCTTTTGATGTTTTTGAATGTAAAAACCATGCGAACATCATAAGTAGACATCAGACAACAGTATAAAATAATAAAACCGACAAATTCACCGCCCCTTTAAATTAGTGTACCGTGTTTCCATAGAATTTTGAGAGACTGTGGCGCTGATGACGTCACATCCAATTAGCATATTTGTGACGTCATCACGTCGTGTTTGCGGTTAGTCTATTGTTGGCACTTAAAAATCTGTTTTCTACTCTCTGTCTGATTTTACTGTCATTGTTTGTTATGTTGTATTTTAACACAACTGAATGCTATTTTCACATATTACCTGTTCTGTTGTCAGACATAAAGAAAGAGTATAAAATGGTGACTAAACACGACCCAATGACACCTTGGGCCCTATTTTAACGATCTGAAACGCAAGTGCGAAGCGCAACGCGCAAGTGAGTTTGTGGGCGGATCCTGGGCGCTGTTGCTATTTTCCCGGCGTGAGAAATAACTCTTGCGCCGGGCGCAAATCAATAAGGGGTTGGTCTGAAGTAGGTTCATTATTCATAGGTGTGGTTTGGGCGTAACGTCAAATAAACCAATCAGAACGCTAGCCAACATTCCCTTTAAACGCAAGGGCGCAAGTTCCATGGCGGGTTGCTATTATTATGACGGATTTACCAGGCGCACGCCAGGAGCGGTTCACAGCCGAGGAGACCGACGTCTTTGTACCATTGTTTTGATTAAACACCAGGGGCTCTATCTTGCACCCAGCGCAATTGACTTTGTCAGTGACGCATGTATCATTCGTATTTTGCGCCGGCGCACAGCGGGGTTTTTCCCTCCACAGATGCACGTCAGCAAACTAGGGAATGAACTTGGTCTCCCTGGGCGGTTCAGCGCAAAAAGGAGGCGTGTTGCGGCGCAAACCATCTCTTATGCTATTTTGCAGTTTCAAAAAACAATTGCGCTACTAACCAAAAAAAACTAGTCTAAAGTCAGTGGCGCGTTGCGCGTGGTTCATTATGCTATTTTAAGGGCGCATGCTTGACCATAATGTATAGCGTGCACAACGCGCATACACTTTGCTTATCTAATCTACACAGATGCAACAGTTATTTTTGCAAATCATAAATTGTTACACTTAAAAATATTAATACACGAGATAAGGGGAATCATAGTGGTGAGCATTGTGGTGATAGTTTTTATTTATTCTCATGCAAATAACGATTAAAATATTTTCATAACTTTGTTGTGTGGCTGTATTACGTTTATTTTATGTAAATAATAGTTAAAATGTTTTCATAAGAAACCTTAATGTATATGAACTTGATTTGTAAGAGTACTTTGGGGTTGGACCTTGCTTGCGTTTCTTGGGTCCGATTTCAAAGCCCCCAAACCCTTTCAGCGGTGAGGGTGGACGCAGCGATGTCCTCTGCTGGCGTCAAGTCCTGAGGCAGATCCACCTCCCGTTACACGGCGTGCCCGATTTATGCTGGCAAGCGTGGGATTCCCCCGTACAAGGACGTCGGTCTCCTCGGCTGTGAACCGCTCCTGGCGTGCGCCTGGTAAATCCGTCATAATAATAGCAACCCGCCATGGAACTTGCGCCCTTGCGTTTAAAGGGAATGTTGGCTAGCGTTCTGATTGGTTTATTTGACGTTACGCCCAAACCACACCTATGAATAATGAACCTACTTCAGACCAACCCCTTATTGATTTGCGCCCGGCGCAAGAGTTATTTCTCACGCCGGGAAAATAGCAACAGCGCCCAAGATCCGCCCACAAACTCACTTGCGCGTTGCGCTTCGCACTTGCGTTTCAGATCGTTAAAATAGAGCCCAATAAGTTACTTTCGTAACCCCGGTTCTCTGAAACATCGAGTGGAGAGATCCACCTATGGGAAGGACATCCGTACCTGACCTCTACAGAAGCATCCAATTGCACCAAGTCTGGCTTGACAGACAGAAGCGCGTAGCCAATGCCAGGTAAGACCACACCCTCTTACCTGACGGCATATAAGGCGTATCCGCGCTGCTGCTCCTCAGTAAGTGTATTCGCTTCTCGTGCGGCAAGCGGGGCAAAGCTGGTGGATCTCTCCACTCGATGTTTCAGAGAACCGGGGTTACGAAAGTAACCTATTGTTCTCTTTCATCATCTCGTGTTCGAGATCCACTTATGGGAGAGACATGGACAGCTCCCCGATTGCCCAACACCCTACTGTGAGGTATGACAGCCAGTACAAAAAAGGACGGTCACCCCAGGGGGGCGGTGCCCGACACATCCCATAATCATGTACCCTACTGTATGCACATACATAGCTGCCGTGCGCATGCAGGGTAGAAATATGTATAAAGCACACCCCATTGAAACCCATCAATGCAAAAGGCAAACCCGGGCAGGAATGTGAATGCATGCTTGGTAACATTAACGAGCTCACCGGCTCATATGCCCTTACTCTTACTATAATGTGACAACAGTAAGGAAAAAAGGGCACACAAAAGTGAAGGGTTATGATGACCCTACACCTAAAACGGAATGTGCTACTGAGGTTTTAGTAACATCCAACCGATAATAACACACGAAAGTGTGAGGGAAAGCCCAACTCGCAGCAGAACAAATGTCTTGCAGTGACACTCCCCTGAACAAAGCCCAAGAGGTGGCCACGCCTCTCGTAGAATGAGCTCTGATATTCCCAGGTGTTTGCACTCCCTTCGATTCGTATGCCAAGGCAATCGCATCCACAAGCCAATGTGAGAGGCGTTGCTTAGAAACGGGATTCCCTCTATGGGGGGCGCCCACGAGATAAAGAGCTGGTCACTCTTCCGGAAAACCCTAGTCCTGTCAATATACGTCCGTAATGCACGAACAGGACACAGAGCATTCAGCCTCTCATCCTCCGAAGAGGAAAAAGGCGGAGGGTGAAAAGCAGATAACTCCAGCACCTCCGACGTGAACGCAGGGAAACACTTCGGCATAAAGGCCGGATTAGGTTTAAGAAAAACCTTTTCTCCACTTAGAGAGAAATTAGTGCATGAAGGGTGTACAGAAAATGCATGCAGTTCGCTCACATGTTTAGCTGATGCCAAAGCTAAGAGCAAAGTGTCGTGGAATTTTAGCCGCATCAAATAATACTCACTAAGAGCAAAAGTCAAGGATCACACAGACACACTGTTAACAGAATTTTCTTTGTCTGAATTTAATATATATATTTATATTCTGCAGAATAGGCTCTCACCCCCGTGGTGCTAGAAGTTTAAAAACCTAAGAGCCCCGATTACAAAGTTGAGCACATATTTATAGTAAGATACTGAAAAACACAGTCATCCCATCTCCGCCCATGATCCAAAGATTTCATCATAGTTCCAGCGTCACTTAGAAAATAAACCTTCAATTTATCAATGACTAAGAAACATATCAGTTGAAGCACATCTTGTCAAATAGAAGAAATTATTTTGTTCTCAGTGAAACTCTACCATTTACTGAGTTTTTCCACTTGTTCATCATTTGTTACTTATGTCATTCACTAGCCCCCCTTTATCTTATCTGGTAGGACTTTGCATAATGTTCTAGTCTTTGGACATTTTACTACTGAACAGATGGAAAGAACAGAAATCTTTCACTAGAACAGAAGAACAGGATTTTCCATTTAACAATTATAAGTTCATAAACTATAATTAAAAATAAAATAAAAAAATCTTCCACTACACTCCTCCCTTTTTATGATTTATTCATTACTTCATGACTCTCATCGTTGCATAGGGTCTTTTGAATTGTACTGAAGGTGTTGAGCACAGTTAGAGTTGGGGTCGTGCGCCCTTGATGATTCCTTTGGATTTGTGGTGAAGAAGTTGAGCACAGTTATAGTTGGGGTCGTGTGCCCTTGATGATTCCTTTGGATTTGTGGTGAAGAAGTTGAGCACAGTTATAGTTGGGGTCGTGTGCCCTTGATGATTCCTTTGGATTTGTGGTGAAGAAGTTGAGCACAGTTATAGTTGGGGTCGTGTGCCCTTGATGATTCCTTTGGATTTGTGGTGAAGAAGTTGAGCACAGTTATAGTTGGGGTCGTGTGCCCTTGATGATTAATTCCCTCTGTAGATTCGGGTATGGTAGCACCACACCATGCAGTCGGTTAGTCATCCTCCCTTTGGATCACCCCTTGGATTCCAGCACCAACCCTTCGGCAATGGGCAGCGTGCACCCATGTGGCACGCTCTGCGATCTTTACGGCAGTATGAGTTGTCAGCAGAACCTGATAGGGCCCATCCCACCATCAGGCTTTCCAGGATTTCCTCCTGAGGTTCTTTACCACCACGTAATCCCCTGGTTTGATGTTGTGTAATGGTTTTTCTACTGGACGGGGTAGGGCTGCTTTAACCTGCTTTGGAGATATTTTGAAATACAGAGGACATAGAAATACAATACTGCAACATGTCATTTTCATTTTGAAGAGTATCGCCTGTCACCGTGGTCCCCATGTGTCAACCTAGGAAAATGGGAATAAAATGTTTAGGTAAGCAAGGTTTTTGATTTGGACCCATCCAAATCCCTTCAGGAGTTTTGGTTGCTCCACACGATTTCCATAGAGCTATTTCTGTTGGAAGAGAAAATGTTTGCATGCTTATTAATGACTCCTGTGGTGTTTCAGCTTCCTTTTCCTGGGAAATCTGTGTAAGAGAAAAGTCTATGTTAGTAGAAATGAGAGATGCTTCTTTTGCAGCCGCGTCCTTGCGTGCATTGCCTCTGGATACCACGTCCTGTTCCTTGGTGTGTGCTTTGCATTTGCACACAGCTATTTGAGAAAGGAGTAAAATTTGTTATAGGAGAGAAACTGTCAGTAAAATCAGCAGTCAATGTAAATGGTTATAGATTGATTATTAGCAATTTTACAAGCTTGTGTTAGTGCATGCAATTCAGCCACCTTTGCAGATTTGTGAGGTGGTAAGCATCCAGATTTCACTACTTCAAAGTCAGACACAACTGCCCACCCCATCCTATTTATGCCTCTGTCATCTCTGGAAGAGGAACCATCCACATAATATGTGAGGGTGCATTTAGGTATGGGTGTGTCAGCAAGGTCAGGCCTTGGTGTGCATACTTCCCGCAGGGCAGACAAACAACAATGTGGTGTACCTTCACCAGGTGTAGGTAACAATGTCGCCGGGTTAAGCACTGTGCATCTTTCAACTGTGACATTAGACATCTGTAACAATGCACAGGAATAACGCAGCCATCTTGACACAAAACCAACAGACGCAGCTGTGCGTTTCCCACAAACTCACTGCTGGCTTGTACAGCTTTTTCCGCAGCTGCCACTGCCCTGAGACATCCTGGTAGGCCCCTGGCCACCGCATCAAGGCGTCCTGAAAAATATGCAACTGGTCTCAACTTGTCACCATGTTCTTGTAACAAAACAGAGGTCATACAGCAATTCCTTTCATCCACTGTTTGCTTTTTTGGATCTGGCAACCCCAAAGTGGGTGCCTGCTGTAATGTCTGTTTTAGTTCCACAAATGCCCTTTCAGCCTTCTCTGTCCATTCTACCTTCTCTGATGGTGCAAAAGGTTTCTCATAAATCATGTCATGCAATGGTTGTTGCATTTCAGAATAGTTAGCAATAAAAGTCCTGCAATAAGATGTCATACCCAAAAATGACATCACTTGTTTCTTTGTAATGGGTTTTGGTATGTTAGCTATCGCCTCTATTCTCTTTGGAGAGAGAGTCTTACCCATTGGTGTAATTTCATGTCCAAGAAAGGTTACTTTCTGGACAGAGCACTGTACCTTCTTGGGGTTGGCCTTGTGGCCTTCCTCAGCTAGATGAGTGAGCAGCCGTATGGTGTTGTCAGTGCACGACTGCTGAGTCGGTGCCGCCACCAAGAGGTCATCCAGGTACTGCAATAAAGCAACATCATCATCCAACACAAGTTTCTGTAATGAACAATGCAATGCAGAGTTTGTAAATAGTGCGGCTCTCGCTGTACCCCTTAAATGTAAAATCAAACCAGAACTGGCTATCAGAATGGACAGGAACTATGAAGAATGCACTTGAAATATCCACTACAGAAAACCACTGGCCTTCAGCTGGTATCTGTGAGAGAATTGTGTAAGGGTTTGGCACGTGAGGTGCCCTTGTTTGTACTGCAGCATTTCCTGCTTGGAGATCTTGAACAAACCTCCACTCTGTGGGCTGACCTGCATCCCTGACCTTTTGTACAGGAAAAATGGGTGTTCTCACAGGTGAGTGTGGGCAGGGAATAATTATCCCTTTTCCAATAAGGCCTAAAATACTGGCCTTATCCCCTCAAGCGCCTCCCTTTTCAGAGGATATTGGGGTTTACATGGTCTATAATCACTCTTTGGGGTGATAGTTACTGGTTCACACCCTTTAATCAAACCCACATCATACTTGTCTTTAGCCCACAGGTAATCAGGTACATTGTCAAGAACTTTTTGCGGTAAATCAATACTAGCACACGTCATGTGTACTGACAAACTGTTTTGTGAGTTGAAATCTGCAGAAACAGCTTTCTGTATTACAACTCTCTCTCTCTCAGCAATTGAAAAAGCAGCATAATCTCTTCTGTGTGCTGATAACTGCTCTGAGAACTGTATGCTATCTGCCAATGGTTCCCAATCAACAGCCTCGCTGCAGGCCTTTGCAAATTCACCTGCATTTCTAACGGCTGACTAGTATTTTTTGCAATGGAGATGTGGGGTACTGAATTGTCAAAATCAAAAATTTGTTCCTGCTTTCCTGTCAACTGAACGAGTGCCACACACCATGAGTCATTCCAGCATATATGGGTTAAAGTCAAAACCCTCTGTCTTTACAGAAAACCATTTCTCTTGCCACTCTCTTTCTGTTATGTCAACAACATGAGCTTGTGCAATGCATGTTTTCAGCTGGAATGACCTCGCTGGCTTGTGGCAATTTTATCTTCCCTTCAGCATGCAACTCTTCATTCAGAAAGGCTCATTCATACACATATAACAGAGACATACACATAGATGACATTCTGGGATCCCAACAAGAAATATTCAGGCCTTGGTTGTTACATAAGATGCTAGCATTCATTTTACACATCAAATCCCTCCCCATGAGGTTTACCGGACACGCGTCAGATACAAGGAACATATGCATAAACTCATTACCGTCATGCATACAACAGAGTGGAGCAGTAAATTCTTCCCTCACTATATGCCCCGTAGCACTCATAGATGAGGTAAACTGCCCACTCAAGGTGACAAATGGGAATTCATCTTTGCGTATGACAGAGTGAGTTGCATCCAGAGTCTACCATAAACAACCTGTCCCTCAAACATTATTTCTTCGAGAGGCAGTTTAGAGTATGCCTCTCGTTCAACATCAAGCAAAGCAAGTTCTTCATTGCATAGAGCGTTTCTTTCCCTTTCACACACATCAGAAAAAACAGAATTAGCAAGCAGATAATATGGCATTTGAACCGCAGAAAAAACAAGATTGGACTTACCCGCCTCCGTACGATGCTCCCCTTCCCCCTCCTGGCTTCAGTCGCCCCTTTCTTTACACACCGGCAGGTTTCCCGTGCTCCCTTGGGATTCCGGTGTCCCTTTAGTTTTCAGGAAATGGAAACATTGGTTTTTCAAATGTCCTTTCTGTCCGCAATACCAGCAAACATTTTCTTTCGGATCTCCTCTCCTCTTCTCTCATTCTCTCTGCTGCCCGTTCTCTCGGGAGCGTTGTCCTTGCGAAGAGAAATTGCGTTGTTATGTTGTGGCTGTGCCCATTCTCCTATCGTGGCAAAAGCTTAAGATAGCTGTTTCTCTGGTGAACGGCTTCTCTGCTGTTTCCTTAGGCCTTGCCTCCCGTTCCGTCTTTATCTGAACATCATCTTTGTCCTCTTCAAAAGTGCTGTCAAGGATGTGGATGATCTCTGATTCTGGTCCACGTGGCAGTTCTTGCATCGGCGGTGGCGGGGGTGCAGAAGGTGGTGCTTGTCGTGCTGGCTGTTGTATCTGTGCGGCTTGTTGAGCTGGTTGTTGTATCTGTGCGATTTGTTGAGCAGGTGGTGGTGGAGGGCGACGTTGTGGAGGGGGTTGGAGGTCATCGTCCAGAAGCGGTACCCTTGTGAATTGGAAATGTACCCCAGGTGGGGTACGTGCAGGTGCATAGGGAGGAGGAAAAAAAAAAAAAGAAAGTTAGGTTCATCATGTAATGAATCTGATGTAGGAAAAACATTTTGCTTAATGTTTAGCTCTGACTTAGTCTGAGTCAGTTCGTCCTTGGTCTTTATCTTACTCTGTGCTCTCATTTCTCTGCCATCCGCAATGATTTTTCCCTTAATAAAATGAGTGCTTTTACACTCAGTGTTCCTTTAGGAGGAAAATCATACCTTTTCTCCCAGATTTTACGCTTTCCAACGCCCCCGTGCCCTTTGATTTGATCACTCGAGCATACACGCCATTTTCCAGATCCATTGACTTTGTACTCCCTTTCGAATTACCCTGACCCATGGTCACGAACGAAATAACGCTTACCGTATTATCTATTCAGATGCCACCACAACGGTTCTTTTCCAGATTCCGTCAGCCTTGACTTCAGAACTGGTTGAGACTCTCCCTTCCCTTAGGCCTGGGGTACGGAGCCCGAGACCTCTTGTCTCAGGGGTGATCAGTCAGTCTCTCCCAAACCTGGAGTCTACAGCTGTGGAATCCGCATCCTCGTCGCCATTATTGTCGTGGAATTTTAGCCGCATCAAATAATACTCACTTAGAGCAAAAGTCAAGGATCACACAGACACACTGTTAACAGAATTTTCTTTGTCTGAATTTAATATATATATTTATATTCTGCAGAATAGGCTCTCACCCCCGTGGTGCTAGAAGTTTAAAAACCTAAGAGCCCCGATTACAAAGTTGAGCACATATTTATAGTAAGATACTGAAAAACACAGTCATCCCATCTCCGCCCATGATCCAAAGATTTCATCATAGTTCCAGCGTCACTTAGAAAATAAACCTTCAATTTATCAATGACTAAGAAACATATCAGTTGAAGCACATCTGGTCAAATAGAAGAAATTATTTTGTTCTCAGTGAAACTCTACCGTTTACTGAGTTTTTCCACTTGTTCATCATTTGTTACTTATGTCATTCACTAGCCCCCCTTTATCTTATCTGGTAGGACTTTGCATAATGTTCTAGTCTTTGGACATTTTACTACTGAACAGATGGAAAGAACAGAAATCTTTCACTAGAACAGAAGAACAGGATTTTTCATTTAACAATTATAAGTTCATAAACTATAATTAAAAATAAAATAAAAAAATCTTCCACTACAAAAGCCACCTTAAAAGACAGCAGTTTAAAGACAATACCCCCCAGGGGCTCAAAGGGGTATTGAGACAGGGCGTCCAGCACCATGGAGAGGTCCCATTCAGGGACAGTTTTCCTGATGACTGGCAGAGAATGCCGGGCACCCTTCATAAATCTGCAGATCAGAGGATTTTGCCCGACAGTAGATCCATACGTGGCAAGCAGAAATAGCCACCACGTAAACCTTAATTGTGGAAAAAGATCTGCCCTTATCCATAAGGTTTTGTAAGAAACACAAAATATCAGGTACTGAGCACTGAGGCCCAAACAAACCACACAGAACTCATGCGAGTCCTTCGCGGCGATTAAAGCTCCGCACGTGGCCGGGCAGGCCTGTGACGAAGATTTCCCGGGAGTAGCGGCAGCTTTAGCAAGCGACATACCAGCGAAAAATTCGGAGAAATCCGTGGCGGGCAGCCGTGGATGAAGGTAGAGAGAAAACAAGCGTGGGCGGCTCGAAGATGCTTGAGAAAAACAAGCAGACACAGCTAACCTGGCTGGGTTGACAACTGTCACGTCAGGCGGAGGCTGATCTGACGATAATTCCTCCTGAAGACAAATTAGTGAACAGCGAAAAACCAATCGAACTGTATCCACGTAGAGATAGCGAGAAGCGAATATATCAACTGAGGAGCAGCAGCGCGGATACGATTAAATATGCCGTCAGGTAAGAGGGTGTGGTCTTACCTGGCATTGGCTACGCGCTTCTGTCTGTCAAGCCAGACTTGGTGCAATTGGATGCTTCTGTAGAGGTCAGGTACGGATGTCCTTCCCATAGGTGGATCTCGAACACGAGATGATGAAAGAGAACAACTGTTACTTTAACTACTGCAAAAATCCTGATTTATAAACGCGACGTCTGACAGTCTATTAGAGATTATTGTTTGTACATAACGAATAGATAGATTTCAAATCAAATCAAATTCTTTTTATTCAGCCATGATGTCATTACAAACACAAAATAATCACATCCAAAACAAAATAATAACTTTCAATGCTGAATAGGAGCATACCCCTTTGTTCAATAATCTAATATAGCACAGAATAGATAGCTTGCTTTTTTTTCCTCCCCTAGTTCAAAGCACAATATACTTCACATCTAAATAATTAATAATTTCATTTTTATCAGACATTAATTCTTATGTTTCACTTCGTTCATATTTCACAAGAAAAAAATTTAAATATTTTTTTTTTTAATTGAACAATCTTGTTACATGATTTTTGCACAATGTCCAAAGAGTTCCACAAACTGATCCCAATTACCATAAACCCTTTTTGTTTTTGTGAGGTGCGTGAGTATGGTACACAAAATTTCCTTTCTTCTATACTATCCGCCGTTATTAACTTGAATTTGTTTTAGATATGTAGTGGCACCAAATTATTTTTTAGATTTCCATCCATGATCATTCAAACCATGTAGATCAGTACATATGGATTTTAAAAAGTGAATATGACAGTACATAGTTAATGCATAGAATAACAAAAGTAACTGAATTGACATTAACTAACATTAACAAGAGTTAATACTTGCTAAAAAAACTATATTGTTATATTTTTTCCTGTTAGCTAATGCATTTAGTAATGTTTACTAATACAACCTTATTGTTGTATAAACGGTTGGCGTGCGCGTCCCCTTTAAGCCCGTGCGCGTCGTGAAGAGACTCAGGTGAATGTGAGGGGAGCTGTGAGGAAGCGCTACAAGCCGTTTCAAGTTCAAGTGTGTGCGTACATCAAAGAAAACCACACACACAAACCCCTCCTTTCTTCAGTAAAGTTTAATCAGTTTCTGAATGGTGCTTGACTCAAGAATAAAGTGTACCTATCCAACAGTCCTTAAGTCAGTTTAATTTTCCAATCCAACAATTGTATTACTCATCCAATTAATTCAATAAATAAATATAATAATAATAATTACCTTATCTACCCTTATTGTATGTAAATGTGAAAGCATGCTGTAAAAACGATATTGCAAATTTAAATGGAATATTGACTGTAATTTTGGATAGATTCAACCTTTACGTGATAGGCTATGCTATTTTAACTAAAAAGCAGACAAGTAGTCTAAAACCAGCCATATGACTTCCCACAGTAGAGGATAAACAATGTGCTCTGAGATTAGTGAGGCATTCGCTTCAACTACATTTTTGGAGAAGATACATGTAATTTAATAGTCACATACTCCACTATCCTACAAGTGGATTTATTGGTTTCTATTATCCCAAATTTAGCAAAATGTGCATCTAACATAAAATAAATCTTTAGTCTAGATAAAATGTTATAATAACAAGATATATAAAATAATATCATGAATATATTTCAAGAACACAACACTTCTTTCACACAACATTTAAATGGTATAATAAGATACAATAATAAATATTATACATTTATTTCAAGAACACATCACTTCACAGTTCACACAAAATTTTAATGGTATTTTACAAAACAATTTTTACATTATTCTACACCCACTAGTAAATTCACAAGACAGGGTTGTGTAAACAAAACCCACAGATATCTCTTTTGTCTTGTGCTCTTCTCTAAAAAGTAAAAGGGAAGGGAGTCGACATTTCTTCTTCATTCCTTTCACCCTCATAAAACATGGTGTTTTTAAACAAGTCCCACATTGTTATAGCTAATAGGGTATCATCCTTCTTTAGATCTTTTGCAGCTCATCTTCCTAGCAAAGTGGTCTCCTTTACCCACTCACAGGTCAGCTGAATGTTTCTCATCACCGCTGAGTCCTGTGTGCTATATAAGAATTCCAATAATAAAATAATTAATTATGATGTGCTGCTCATAAACAAATTCATGAAACAGGAAAGGTTAATACACACATTAACAAGTTAAACAAGTCAAGCAATACTTAAACATTCCCTCTACATACATCTACTTCTGGTGTCTGGATGATCTCCATGACATCTGACTCAGGTGGAGTGAATTTCATGTTATCTGGATATATTAGTTCTTGGGTGAGTAGTTGTGGGACTTGACTGAGGGAAGAGACACACATTAGAATGTTTTTATGCATGCATTGCTTTATTTTTATATATTGTCTGCATAATAGTAATGCACAAAATGGTATTTTTATTATAGTTATCAATATCATACTTTGTCAGAGGACATGTCTAAATTAAATGAACACCACCACTTTGATTATAGGTATGTCAGACTTTTTTTTATACGTGTTCTTCATAACATAGAGTGCATACTAAAAACAAAACAATATTAACCAATGCTTTGTTTAGCACACAGGTATACAGCAAATATAAGACCACTACTTGCCATTGACAAGATAAGAGGTGGGAATAGCTCCACCGGATGGTTACTGGAAGAAGCTGCAAGGAATCATTAGCTCTTATTTATGGAACAAAAAAATAAACCAGAATCAAAGCATCTACATTACAAAGACATAGATCATCAGGAGGTGTCAATTTGCCCAATTTTGAGTGGTATTCTTGGTGTTTTGTTTTGCGTTCGTTTGCCATATGGTCTAATCCAGAGACTTTGGTGTCATGACGTCCTATTGAAGAACGTCTAGCACAACCATATTGTTTGTCTAATTTGGTCTATTCTAATATACCCTATAATATAATCAAACGGGATTTTGGGCCAATAATTTCTTATTTACTCATGATATCGTACAAAGTTAATCGATTTGCTAAAATTTCTAAAACTTTCTTTGCTCAATCCCCTATTTTTAACAACCATTGAAAAGAAACCAATTATGTTCCCTAAGTGGAGCAATAGAGGGGTTTGTGTCTTTAGGGATATTATAGGGGAGCAGGGTCTTCGTGCATTCCATGACCTGGAGAGATCTTATAATTTAACGGGCACTTTTTATTTTTATTTACAGTTGCGCGCTGCGATGCATGCTCAAGGTGTTCCTTGGGGTATTGAGTTGGAGAATCATCCCTTTCATGTAATTGTTGATACCAAGGGTAAAATGAATGGTATTGTCTCAGTCTTATATAAGTTTATAACAAAAGCTTCATATAAGCCATTACCTCTTTTTAGACTCTGGAAGACAGATATTAACATCTCCCAGGACCCAGACTGGTGTACAGTCTGGTCAAATATATTTTTATCCTCTTGGAATCCTGACCATCAAATGATACATTATAGATTAGTCCATAGGTCTTATCTAACACCGAGAAGATTGCAGCAAATGAATTTTAGAGATAATCCATTCTGTGATTTTTGTACAGACAATACCGTTGCTACTTTTTACCATATGGTGTGGCAGTGTCCAGAGGTCAATAGATTTTGGTATAGCATTTCATCCATTCTGTCTAATATTGTAAAGGAACCTATCCCTTTTTCGCCTTGTTTGTTTTTGCTTAATGACACATCATCTCTTAAACTAACAATAAACAATCGGCGTCTTCTTCTGGCTGGTTTGACAGCCGCCAAAAGAATGATAGTCTCTCGCTGGAAACCACCGCATACACTATTAGTGAAGAAATGGTTTTCTTCTTACCGGGATATTGTACAGCTAGAGCTTTCAACAGCACGTTTACATCATGCTAAAGCTACTAATATTGATTGTTGGTAGAGTTATTAGAAAAGTTAAATGAAATGATGTAGATAAGACTAAATTTTATTTATTTATTTATTTTTGCTTTTTTTCTCTCTTTCTCTTTGGAATGGATTATGTGTCATGTATAAATGAAATGATCTTTATGTTGTACATACACTCTACTTAGCTTTGTGATTAATATTTAGAATATTGAATGGATTTGTATGGATTTCATAGTTGTGAAGTAGGAACACAGGATGTACTTGATATTTCCAAAATGGAAGATGGTTGGGTGGCAAGGGGATAAGGGTGAGAGATGCGCGTGTGCGTGTTGTTGTTGTTGTTTTTTTTCTTTGTTTTTTTTTTTTAGGGCTTTATACCTTGAGCTAATCTTGTTCAGGGGTTGGAGGGTGGGCTTGGGTAGGATGGGTATGGGGGGAGAATAATAAGGAGGTGAAGGAAACAGGCATTGCATTAAGTAATATTTCATTGTCTCTATTATATATATTTTCTTCTTTTTCAATGATAATGATGTATAATTATTGTAATGTTTCCCCCTTTTTTTTTCTGTCTCTTTTTCCTTCTAGTAAAGGTGGTGTTGTCACCTCCTACATCTCCATAATCATAGTTATAACATAAATAAAGAATTGATCACAAAAAAAAGAGGTGGTGATGCTGGATTTTTACACATTTTAAAAACGACTAGAGACAACTGAGGCCTTTGTACAATAATGAATAACTTTTATTATGGCAATGAAACATAACTTGTGTTGCTCATCTTTAGTTTGATGTTATGGTAAAGTTAACGTACTGTGCTCAGTATGTGGTTATTCTAGTGCGCGTTTTCTTTAAATGAATATTTCCTGATCACATAGAGTGCCGAAGTAATGGCGTCACTTTGTAGGCTAAAACGCGGAAGTGAGTTAGCATTTTAGCACTACAGGTTCCCTCGCCCTGAAGTCTATGGGTTTTTTAAATGGGTTTTTGCTAAATCGCCTGAAATAAGGTCTGTGGTTAACAAAACCTCTAAATGTTTTCACGTTTTGTTTTATGACATAAAATACACCAGTTATAATCTGCTTGTGATTTTTTTTTTTTTAAACTTTATTGTGCCTTAAAAACGGTGGTTGCTAACAAGTTGCTAATAGAAAACATCCTACTGGTCTGTGTGAATATTGTCAAGAGGAGGAGTCAGTGGAGCATGTGTTATGTCATTGCCGAAAGTATAATACAGAAAGAGAAATATTGAGAAGGACACTACAGGACCCATTAACTGTTGAGCAAATACTTGGACAATCAGGAGGTTATCATTCTTTAATTATGTTTTTGAAGGAAACTGGCTTAATAAACAGAATTTAAATTATCTCATTAAAGGAAGTTAATTATCTGATGTTGTATTAATATAATAATAATTATTGTTAGTCTTTTTTATTAAATATATATATATATATATTATTTTTTATTTTTATTTTATTTTTATTTTTTGTATTAAGTTTGGGTAGATACTCTGGTTCACACTCCAGCATAGTAGGTGGCGGTATTGCACCTTAACGTTGGATGCCACCCGCCATAAAACATAAGAAGAAGAAGAAGAAGAAGAAGTTGCTGACTACATCCTTGGCGGGGAGTTTAGACGTCATCATGACAGGAAATCTGTCACTAGCCTTTCAGCCTCACGTTCTCAGAAGTTTACCTTTCAGTTAATATACAAAACGTTATATATTTAGTCTTTTCAAATTGTAGTTTTTCCAAATATTGTTGTACTGTGGAGAGACTGTAGTTTGACATGTTTTGTTTTGTCCGGAGATGCAACCACAAGTCGTCGATGAAAGATGCTCGTTTACCGTCCGATGTTCCCCAGCGGAGACTGTTTGTGCCGTAAGGTAAGCTCACACAACGATGATTTCCATGTGAACACCGTATTTACTGCCTTAATGTGGCCATGCACGACCAAACTTTAATGGTGCATATTGCTCAACACGCGAATGATATGATACTTTGACGGTCGGATGGAATTAAAAAGGCTAAGTTAGCAAGAATAAACGTTTTTCATTACAAAATCAACAGCTAAAATAACTTACCTGTGTCTTTTTCTTAAAATATCTTAAAGCTTGTTTACTTTGCTGTTTAATAGATTAGATCCGCTGCAGTTTTATTAAAGGCTAACGTTACTTCGAGAAATGTGTTTAATTAAAATATTCAAAATAATACCTGGTTTATTGACTTTTATTCAACTTTGCTTTACCCACAAATAATAATGATTGTAGTTATTTGTAAACAGCACTAGTTAGGCATTAGATAACAATGATATTAATCTGTGTTATTTTAGTAGTAAAGTGTGATTTTTGTCATTTTAATTTGTAAAGGTGTAACTTCCATAAAACTAACACTGCTTATTTTGAATTTATCCTTAGACGAGCTGACCGCATGCCCAGTGTCCATTCTCGCATCTGCAGCTGTCATTTTCCTGCAGGGGATAAAATGTCCCCGTTTTGTTTATATCCACAAATGATGTTCCCACTGGACAAATTTTGGAAGATCATTCATACTCCCTGAGACAGGATAGGGCTGATGTGCCTAAAAATGTTCCACCACCCATTTATAAAGAGGAGGAAATGGCAACAATTTATGGCTGATAAAGATGATGAACCATCTCCGGCTGATCAAACCCTCACTATCAATTCTGAGGAACAACCAAATAAAAGCACAACTAAAGAAGAGCTGCAGTCTGGACGAAGAAGAAGAATCCAGCTTGAGATTGAGTTAGGGCCTTTTTACACCTGGTCACTTCATGTGTTTTCTCTGATCGGATAGCTATCTGATTTGTTAAAACTGTTCCATTTACATTTGGCCACATAAACGCGTCTTGGCAAAACAGATATGAATCCGATCTTTTACCCCTGCCCAAAATGCAAATACACTATTTATTACTCCGCCTTAAAAAACTTAAGACGACGTTTATGCAACAGAATGCAGCACTTACTGTATGTTGTACTGTATGTTGGGCAGGGGACGCGCGTCTCCTTTCTCGGCATGAGCTGAAGCTCGCAGTACAGCACAGCAGGAGAGTGACAGCGCGGTGATTTAATGCAGGTCCATGACGGGAAAAGCATTCACAAAACTTTATCTTAAGGTTTTATTTATTTGTTTAATATCATTTGAGTTTGTCATTAGACTCTTTTATTGATTCTAGGAAGTTTTTTTACCCGCTGTCATCACTCCATAAAGCAATAAGCGTGTCGTCTTTGTTTGTTTGGCGCTCTTTCAGCTTACTTGTGAGTGACGTGCTTACGTTTGGGAGGAGTAAAGCGCTGACGTATGTGGTTTCATCAACCAGATGCATTTACACTTGTCTGAAATGCGTCCCAGACCACCTCCTGAAGTGGTTTGAGCGATCGGATTTAAATCCGTCTCGAAAACGTTTCAGAGGGCATTTGCACCTGGTCTTTTTACGATCAGATAGCTATCCGATCAGAGAAAACGCATGAAGTGACCAGGTGTAAAAAGCCCCTTAGAGCATTCCATAACAGAGATTCAGCTTCTCAAAGACTAACTCCAAAGGCAAACGAGTAACTGTCATGACAGGTATTCAGCCTTTCAGATGAGTGAAAGTGTGATTCGAATGGAGACAGAATTGCCAGATAGAGATACTTTCAGTGCTGTGTGTGAATATGTTGCTCATTTTGAGGATTCCATTACGTACTTTGCTGGATGGAGACCCAAAGAAATCATCCTTGAGGACCCTGATTAAAATTCGCCACAACTATACACACTTGCACTTGCATTTTACATGTGGTCATTCACATTGTGTTGCAAAAATACCTTCTTTCCCTGTAGAGACTTGTCATGTGAATTATATAGTATATAGTTTGTTTTCAGTTTACTTATTTTATGAAAATAAAGATGTTTACTACAAAACTTGCTGCAATGTTTCTGTGGATCAGTGATTGGAGCATTTTGTTAACTTTTGTTTAATTCCCAGAGAACACGCTGATATCTATAGCTTGAATGCACTGTAAGTCACGTGTCTAACAAATACCAAAAATTAAATGTTAAACTATTGTATACTATTGTAACTATACACCAGTCAGCTCACAGTAATGTGAGATAAAATTTACTACACAGGCTCTCACATTGGGGCTTGTGGATTACCAGGTAAAAATATATAGAAAATGTGAACAAAATTAGTATATATGGTTTATTTAGGGAACATGTATGGTTTAATTATAATATATTGTATTTAAGCATTGATGCTATTGGACAATTCTCTTTAAATTCAACATATATAATTATATATAACCATTATATTAAATGTTTGGAATTTAACTGTGTTCTGTTTGTTCAGAGATTGTATAGTTATCTTATAAATAAATACATAGAACACTTTATTTAACTCCTCTATCTCATAGTTTTACTTAATGAGACTTGATAAACCTTGTCCCTCATGCTGGCCCTTACAATACCGGTAAGTAAACCAGCATCTAAGCTGCACTGTTATGTCCAGATTTATAGTGGTTCTCTCTCCTCGATCTATGGTTTTCTATCGTCTAAGTAAGAAAAAGTACATAAGATTGGAAATTGATACGGCAATAGCTAGGGCTTCTGAGATGTTTTTTTTTTCTGGCGAATTAGCAAATGGTATGCAAACATACAATCAAACATAATACAGTGAAAGATAATCTTTAAAGTTTATTTGGGCCGCAATGATCATGCATAATAACCTTAATCACAAAGAAAATAATATTAAGGTTTATATAAACTAACGAAATAATAAACTAAGAAATAAATAAAACATTAACAAAAAATCTCAAAGAGGCACGCGTAAACAAAATTTCTAACATTTTTGGAAATAACGAATGGGCAATATTTCTCATGAAAAAGTGGATAAGTGTCCATAAACAGCGCAGATCATAATGAGCGAGCGTGTTTTTTAAATAAAGTTTGAGGAAGCTTGATGATGACGTTGATCCGCGACCGGTGCGCTGTAGTCCGTTTATAGCACACCGTTAGCATTTTATATCTGACGGCTTTATTTAGGCTTCAAAATGTATAAATTTTCGTTTAACTTATAAAGATTATCTTGATAGACAAAACGTGTAAGGTTCATAACTCTTTGTTGAACACAGATCTTATTTTTTGCGATTTTCCAAAAGTCTATGGGAAAAATGAATGGCTTTTCGATCCCATGCGCCGCTAACTTCCGGGTTGGCCTACAAAGTGACGTCATGACTTCGGCACCCAGCCCTAAACAAGATTTCAAACGGAAAGGGCAGAAACCAAAACCGAAAGTAATTGTTCGTCATCGCCATTTTATGAACATGATCGTCCGTTAGCACCAAATTAGCCTATTTTTAAGACAATTTGTAGACATGATTAATTGTCTATATCTGAAGATGTACCTGCTTAACTTTCTTTTACTGTCAGTACTGCTGATGATCGCTGATGGTGAGTGATATCTGTTTATGAAGAGAAATATGCTTTACTGCGATCTCTCCCTCTCTCTCTCTCGGTCTTTCTAACATTTTTTATAATTAATCCGTTTTCTTATTTGAATAATATTTGAATAATATCTAAGATTCTTGAGATGTGTAAGCCATCCTACATGACAGATGATAACGCAGAATATTTAATATAAACAATAAGTGCCAGAAATGTCCAAAAGCTGTCACGGTTGGTATCATTTCACAAAGTACACCTGTGTAACTAAAGATTGCATATTACTACTGTACCATCTATCTTACTATATGTATACATATCTGTACCTAAATGGTACTTACAGTAGAGGGTTTTCACATACGTCACAGGTTTTGGACTGCCGTCAAGTGGGCCGCGCTTCGAAAATACACGGTCAAGCCAGCCGCACTTTTTTGGTGCACGCGTCTATTACCTACTTGCACTTACGGTAGTCGGTGCTGTAAACTGTCAAAAGGGATTTAAAGACTGCGTTCCCTTTCCTTAAAAAGAGCAATACCAAAAAGATACATTGGAGAAGTTATTTGTTTCTTTTTCCCATCTTATTAGAACTCAAATAATTGTTTTATGTAAAAAAAAAAACATGACTTTTATTTTCGATCTTAATGTTTGTGTATGCTTATCATTTTTGTTTAAATGTAATATATATATATATACAGGGCTTGACATTAACTTTTTTGCTCACCAGCCAAATTGGCTAGTTGTTTTCCAAAGTTACTAGCCACTCAGCATTTTTACTGGCCACAATTTTGTTGCTGGTAAAATAAATTTTTTATGATTAAACTTGACTTTGGCATCCTAAAATGACTTTAATTCGAGCAAATTTACTTGGTTTAGCTAATTTGGAGACATATTGAATTTGAAATGCAGTCTGACCAACCAAATTAAGACAACATTTATATACCAGGGGCCTCATTTATAAAGCGTTTTTACGCACATATTTGATCTAAGACCGTGCGTACGCTCAAATCCACTCAAACGCTCAGATTTATAAAACTTGTCTTTGACGTGGAAAAGTACTTACCTCCACGTCAGGTTCCGACTTGACGTACCCACGTTTCCTTGTGGCAATATTGCAGTATTGCAGGTAGACATATTCTAAACTTTTTGTTTTGTACCTTTTGTGGTCAACACGCAGAAACATTTTTTCATTTGTTTTGGAGTTGTCCTTATTCAAAAAAAGAAAAAAAAGTGGTTAGATTTGTGCTCTTTTGTTAGAATTCATATATTTTTTTAAGACTTTGGAAAATATTTAATTAGTTTTTTTCTCTTATGATATCTTATTACATAAGAAATATTATTTGATTAATGTGTTACTTTTGTTTGCAACGTTTATTATAAATACATGTAAATATGGTGATTATAAGCCATTATTCCGTATTTTTCTATTAGAAGTTAAGCAATAGGCTACCTAAAATCTATTAATAATCTGATAAACAAGAAAGCGGCTAAATGTAGTAGATGTATGTCAGCATTTCCATGTTTTTATTTAATAATTTTTCTCTTTCATCCCCTGGCTAATGTAAAAAAGTGTTGAATATGTTTGATAAAAAATAAATAAATATTCAAAACTTTTACAGCGTCAACATCATCTGTATTAGAGCTTCGATCGGGCACAAAAAACCATAACCGATGCTCCTGCACGTTGTGTCCGAGCCCGGCCTGACCGACACATTACCGACAATGTTTTAATAGTGCGCCGTGACATTCTCAACTACAATTAAGAGTTTTTTGAATTACAGAAATCTGTTCAGAATTATCTTAATGAGCTAATGCAACAAGGACGAAGCATGTAAACTGCGCTGTTTGTTTATTCAGAATAGAAACGTAAAAACATGCAACAATGATGCACACAGAAAATGAACAAACTGTGGAGAAGGCCTACTAGGCTACTCCAAAAAAATTTAACCAGGTTTTAGAATATATTTTAAAACAAAATATGTTGGCCTATTTTGATATTTTAAAATGTAAGCCTATTCTAATGCAAAAAGATGGCGCCCAAGCTATAGGTTCAGAAAACGATTTTCTAGTTCGTCATCTTTTCAAAAAATATTTAAAAATATAGCAAAATTGTTTTGCAGTGTTTAAGGCACATGTAAATGTTACAGAACATGTGCTTTATTGAATGAAAGTAAAACCGATCGAATTTAATGATTAAAACGACGTGAAAGGAACTAAATTGTGAAGCCTCGATGTATCCAAGGGACATGCGACATTTAAGAGTGATGGGTATTTCAAAAAATAATACAAATTATTCCCATGCATCGATTTTAATGCTAAATATCTGTAAATCCAAATGAATCCATATGGAATATATTCCGACAGTTTAAGATACGATCTTTGAATTTTAAAGTCGAAAATATCTTATTTTAACACCGCCGCGCAGGAGGCATGGCAAACTGAAACAAAACTTTAAAGACACAAATATATTATATATTGTTGAGTTGTGCTACTGTTGCAGCTAGCGATGCATTCGGAGGTAAATGATGAGGATGGAGATGAATCTTTTAGTATGTTTATTAACTGGCTGCCGACACATCATTCTCACGGTCGGAGCAGCTCTCACACACACTGATGAACACTGAGAAGAATACTACCGTAACCCACAGGGGACAAACATTAACGCGAACGCGTTTTACATATCTTACACTTTGGTGCCCTCTTGTGGCTTACTCATATGGATAACACAGAACAACTGAGGACATTATGAACATATTCTAACACCCCCACTTGTACTCAGGTTGTTATGTAACAAAAATAGAAGATATAAATACTAGGGATGGGCATTCGATTAAGTTTTCTTTGTCGATCGTCGGGAGAATTAACGATCGACTATCGATTAATCATAAATATTTTTATAATTAAAATTTGTTATTTAACTTTTATACTTAAAAAATGCAATGAATACAAATATACAGCGTGTTTTTTCTCGATGAGACCTTTATTACAAGATCAACTTGTGGCAGACAGTTAAACTATGTTTCAAACATATATGTGCGTGCATGTGCGGTGCTCTAAAGCAGCGGAACCTGCAGCTGCGAGCCAGCGTTCTTAAACAGAGACCTCATAGTTCCAAAATAAAAAATAAAAAAAAGATTCATGTTTAACATTAAATTAAACAAAACATAATACTTAGATCTGAAAGGTTTTGTCAAAATGTAACTCAAAATTATTCAAGCCAGAAGAAAGTGCAAGATATTAGCCTTCCTAACATTAGGCTATAACAAATTAGGCTACTTAAAGCCTCGTGAAAAATAACTAACTTTAGTAACTCGCATAAAACTTCTGCACCAGTCTACTGATTTTTTTTGAGAAATAAAAGCACGTTTTGGGGTCAGACGCGACCGCAACCCATGGTGACCCTCAGTCCAACCGCCGCCAAAAACAGCCGCTCCGAGGAGACTGACCGGGATGCACAGGTACCTCAGCGCTAACTTGGCTTATTCCGCATACAGAGTATGTGTGAAACAGCGTGCGTTTTGTGAGCCCCATTCACCATTGTTTAATTATAGTCTTTTAGTTTTTATTTGTTGTAAAACAACAGTAGACACAAATTTACTATGGTCTCCAACTCCACAATATATCATAACCATGGTATTTGTAGTAAAATTGCGGAAATACAAATCGTTTTTAATCTGCAAAAAAAAAACATTTTCACAATGATAAAATCATGGCTAATTTTCCTAAGGTAGTAATTACAAAATTATATATGTTTGAAAGACGGAGATGCGCACCTGTCAATCTATTACATAACAGAGACAACGTGCTCATAAACAGGAGTAATATGGAATAATATGTGCATCTTTGAATAACTGTAAGTATAAATTTCTTTTAAATATATTTTTGTCATATAAAGTTTTGAGACATGGCCTAATAATGCTTTTTTCACTTTTATTGCTCATTTAGACTTATTGTGCGGGTAACAGCGTTTTTGACGCATTTACCTCAGAGATTATTTTGGCAATATTGCTTTTTTTCCGGTAATAATAATACAATTTATATTTCAATCCTGTTTCATTGTCTGTTTATTCATTTCATTATGCTGTTATGTTAATGTGAGGATATTTATTTGCCATATGAAACGTGCCGTTATATGAATACTTTTGTATAATAATCAAATATATGCGGAATAATGTGTCCATCTTTGAATAACTGCAGGAATACAGTTGCTTATTTTTGTCATAAAGTTTTGAGAAATAATAATATTGTGAGGATTTATTTCCATATGAGACGCTTTTTGTCATTGAATACTCTCGTTTATTATTTGGAAATCACATACATAGTAGGAAATATATAATGCGGAAGGGTAGACTTGCAAAGTTACTCTGCTTATTTTTTTTATGATATATGTGAAGATAAATAAAGCATTGCAAAACTGCTGATTTGATCTATTCAGATCCTGACCACCAGGCTAGAGATTTTAAACATCCTTAATCCACACTTACTAGTCTGTCAAATAATATCTAAAATATATTATTTTGTGAAAAAAAAATGATGCTTTGTTCTACTGTTTATGCGGAAAAGTGTTCACAGAAAGTGTCAATCACATGAATGGTTTATATGCAGAATAAGCGGTCAGCAGCGCACTGCAACGGGTGCTTGACGGATTCGCTGCACACATACGCAAACGCACTGCATACGGAGTATTTGTGAAACAGGAGTTAGATAAAAAAATGCATTCGATTAATTGATAACAAATTAACGGGATCGACGAAATTCTTAACAATCAATTATCGATCGTCGATTAATTATGCCCATCCCTAATAAATACATGTAGACCTTTTTGTCAAACACATATTAATGTCCAAAAAGAACACTTGCAAACCTACTTAATTTGAACTTAGTTACAGGTTTGGTCATTATATCAGCAATCATGTTATCAGTAGAACAGTACATTTTTACATCTTTCATCTTTACAGCATTTTCAGTATACTCTAATTTCTGTTCACATGGTGTTTCTCTGATTCTACAGTCTTGCATATTAAAACGCTGTAGTATCTTATTAGTGTATTTTTCCTGTGTCATTTTTATACACCCATCTGACAGATTAAAGTCAATACCCAGAAAATGTTTCAATTTACCCAAGTCTTTCATCTTAAACTTTTCTGCAAGCATCTCTTTCACTTCTTTCAGTCTCTCATGATTGCTCGCAGCAATGATTAAATCATCAACCCATGTAATTATGATCACCTTTTCTCCTTTTGACTCTTTGGCATAAACACGGTGATCAGCTGCATTTTGTGTGAATCCGTTCTCAGAAAGACAATCGTGCAAAATCTTATTCCAGTTTCGCCCGGATTGCTTCAAACTGTAAAGTGACTTCTCTAGTTTGTAAACTATACCCTCTTTCTCTTGGTAACCCTCTGGTGGATTGATGTAAATCTCATAGTCTATGGGAGCATGCAAGTATGTGGTTTTCACGTCCATTTGATGTAGGAGTAAATTTTCTTGTGCAGCTTTTTGTAGCACGACCCTTACACTTGTCAAGTCCGCAGTGGGCAAAAATGTCTCTCCATAGTCTATTCCCATTTTCTGGTTGTAACCTTTGGCCACAAACCGGGCTTTGTACTTGTCTTTTCCATCTACATCAGTCTTTATAGAGTAGACCCATCAACCCCCCACTGTTTTCTTGCCGATGGGCAGTATCGTCGGGGTAAATGTTTTGTTTTCGTTTAGAGACTGGATTTCTTCATCCATGGCTTTTATCCATTCTTTTGAGTTAGCTGACCTCATTGCTCCCTCAAAAGTCTGTGGAATGCCACACACCGCTCTGCAGCAATAATCTATTGTGATATTCACCTCATCATTATCACTGTTTTCAGTTACGAAGTCATCCAAGTAACTCGGTGTTTTTCTCTCTCTGGTCGGGTATCTTCTACTCTCGGGTTCACCATTTGTCACATTTTGTGATTGACTGCGATCACTGGACCTGGTTGCTTCATTTAGACTATCACTATCTGTACTTCTACTCTGTACACTTGGCTCTGGAGCAGTTTCTGTACTCCTTCTCTGTGTAGTCTCACCAGTCTTGGGTTTCACTCCGACATAAACATCACTTAGATCTTGCTCACTTGTCTGTGTCTCTTTTTCTGCAGCCGCTTTGCTCACAAATTTGACTAGTCTGTGTTTTTGTACTTTCTTTGTATCTGGATGATACACCAAGTATGCTGGGCTGTTCTTGTCGTAGCCTACAAAACGACCTTGGTCACACCTGGAATCAAATTTTCCTTTTTCCTGCTTGTAAGTGTAGCATACAGATCCGAACTTTTGCATTTTTGACACATTTGGCTTCTTGTCAGTTATCGACTCATAAGGGGTCTGTCCTGTATGCTTGTTGAAACATCTGTTGCGTACCAGTGCAGCTGTTTGTATTGCGTAGTGCCATAGTTGCTTTGGTAATGCACTTTCAACTAACATGCATCTTCCCATCTCAAAAAGAGTACACCAGTTTCTCTCCGCGGTTCCGTTTTGGTGCGGGGAATACGGAGCTGACGTTTCATGCCTGATGTTGTTTTTCCTCAACAATGCTTGAAAGTCATTGCACGTAAACTCAGTTCCGTTGTCGGATCTTATGCACCTCACTTTCCCGTAAGGGGATACATCCGCTAGAAATTTTTCAGTAGCCTGTACGGTGTCACTTTTCTTCTTTAGGAAATATACAAACACTGCGCTCGAATAGTCGTCAGTGAATGACTGCACATATTTGTAACCGTCCATCGATTCTGTAGCTACTGGTCCTGCAAGGTCTGTGTGTACCATCTGTAATGGTGTCTTTGCACTGGCATCAGGGTCCCGATTTCTGGTTTGGGCAAACTTTCCCTGAATACACACCTCACACTCTTGTTCGGGTCTGCCAGCTTTACCTTTGATCTGCATGCCTTCGACAATATCCTGCAACTTAACAATGTCTTCATAGTTACAGTGACCTAAGATCTCGTGCCACGTTTGTATGTCATGGCAGGTCTTACACTTATCATTAGATTCAGTTCCAGTATGCAAATAATATAACTTGCCGTAAACATGTATGTTAAATCTGTTACCGTTTCTGGTTATCAGTGTGTCTTTGCTTTCTTTAAAAACAACTGTAGCCCCATTTGCGGTCACTGCCTTCACTGAAAAGATGCTTTGGGGGTATGATGGCACAAACAAAGCGTCTTTTAGAACTGACTTTCGTTGCTGTGCTCCGCTGTCGATTAGGAAAACCTCAGCATTTCCCTTCCACTGAGCGACTCCATTGCATCGAGTGCCGTCTGCCAGCTCGACGCTGTGTGTTTCAGGCCTGAAAGTGTTGTTGAAACTCTTGAACATAGTTATGTCCGTGATGATATGAGACGTAGCCCCTGTGTCCACCATTAGACCATTTTCCTTGATGCTGCACGTTGGCTGCCGCTGGGTACGGGTCTCCCTGTCTTTCATCTTAAAAGCATAGTCCTCGACATCTTCTGAGGCTCTACTCACACCATCTTTTCTGTCTTTAATGTCCTTACGCCTACATGTTGCGTCTTTGTGTGTGTCTCTTCGGCATATACTACACCACACTTTCTGTCGACATGCTCTAGCTCTATGGCCTTTGTTACCACACTTAAAACACACTATCTCTGATTCATCTTTGTTCCACTCACGTGCGTTCGTCTTTGCGGGTCGTCGTCCAGCTTTCCCATGAGTTTTCATCACACTGTCGCTCGACTCAGTAGCTTTTATCTTTTCAGTTTCCTCAAAATCGCGTAGTTTAGTCTTGAACTCAGCAAACGTGATTTTGTCATCTGTATGCGCCACGTGTATTGCGAATGGCTTAAAACTCTCAGGCAGTCCTTTTAAGACCATAGCCACTAGCAGTCCGTCTCCTAACGTTTCACCTGCGTTACGCAGTGCCGTAATGGCGATCTCTGCCCTGATGATATAGTCCATCACACTTTCATCGTTTGCTTTTTGAAGCGACGTCAACATCGTGTATAAACTTATTATACGGGGCTTTCCCTTCCCTGCATAATATCCCCTCAGTATTTCTAAAGCTTTTCTTCCGTTGTTGGGCGCATCTCTCATAACTAATGATAGACTTTTATCATCTAACATTAAAATGAGTTCGGCATATGCGTCTGCATTTTTCTTTGCATCAGCTGCTATCTCAGCTTCTGACTGCGGTTCTTTTAACACCGTGTCTTTTAGTCCAGATAAATGAAAATGTCCCAACATTTTAGTTTCCCAAATCTCATACCTTTATTCATCTCCATCGAACATTAGTCGAGGCATATTGTACGTCCTTCTTTGTTCATCCGCCATTGTTAGCACGCGGTCCGTTGCGACTTTCTAACAGTGGAAAACAAGCTCCTCCGAACAACTCCTGGGCCCATAACCTGTTGAGTTGTGCTACTGTTGCAGCTAGCGATGCATTCGGAGGTAAATGATGAGGATGGAGATTAATCTTTTAGTATGGTTATTAACTGGCTGCCGACACATCATTCTCACGGTCGGAGCAGCTCTCACACACACTGATGAACACTGAGAAGAATACTACCGTAACCCACAGGGGACAAACATTAACGCGAACGCGTTTTACATAGCTTACACTTTGGTGCCCTCTTGTGGCTTACTCATATGGATAACACAGAACAACTGAGGACATTATGAACATATTCTAACATATATTATATGTTTAGCCTACGTGTAAAACTATATTTAAATGAAACCCGTGAATTGAAAGATCCACTAATAATCGCCTTAACTTGAGTGATGTCAATAAAGTTTCCATGTTAGAATTTAGAAATATTAAAAACTTAAGCAAACGACAACAAATATGTTTTCTTACCACTCGCCATTGTAGCAGTCAGAGAATTTGGCCTTTGAAAATTTAATATTTATATGCTAATGAATTAAATTAGGGGCGTTTACAATGCGGAGTTCTAAAAGCATTCAGCGGCGCACAATTTTAAGATAATTTGTGATTTATAAACTGCACATCTGGAAAAGAGGCGTACGCACGTTTTTTTTGTGCGTAAGCTCCTTTTCTCTGAATCACACTTACGATCATTTCAGAAATGGTCTTAGATGAAATGTAGGACAGTTCCTACGTCGCACTTTTATAAATGAGGCCCCTGGTATATCAGCATGGATCATATCATATATTTAGGTGCATGAAAAACATGCTAGTAAGGCATAAATAGATTAACTTTGAATGAATATATTAAAAGTGGAACGGGGTGTAGAAGATTAACTGAAAAGATAAACACAAAAACCTCGACAACTACTTTAAATAATTATTAACAACAGCAGTTAATATGGGGTCAGATTTGTTTCGTATTTCTGAATAAATATACTATGATCCACAAATAAATATAGAGAGTTTCATAAATATTTTTTAAATCCACAAATGCACAATAAGCGAACCATAAATATATGTTAGACATTTCATAAAAAGGAAGGAAATTCACAAATAAATAAAATGGGATTTGCAAATGAATTTTTTTTATAAATATATATTTTTATTTTATTTATATGTGAATGGCTTCCTGCGCATTTGTGGATCGCTTTCTGTGCATTTGTGAATCGCTGCACACATTTGTGGATCGCTTTCTGTGCATTTGTGAATTGCTGCACTCATTTGTGGATCGCGTTCTGTGCATTTGTGGATTTGAAACATTTCTAACGTCAAGACGTGCACAAGAATCCACAAATAGGTGGACTCCGCCCACCGTCTACTCCAGCCAATCAGACAACAAGCACACTGTGCTGACCAATCGTGGCAAGATTTCCCTCCAACCAATCACATTTTGTTTTACTGTTAGGTTGGGAACACAGTTGAATTTCATCAGGCAATCTTTTGTAGGCTGCATACATCATCAAGACTGTCTTATTTAAAAAAAATAACTATTATAAAGTTGACTATTATTCTTAGTTAGTCGGTAATTGTTGTAAAATGCTTATGATTTGCGGATGTAATGCTCAGTTAACTTAAATTAAGCAGACGTGATGACTTATGCAGCCTGCATATGCGACCTCCGGAGGTTGCAGCCTTCCGATTGAGGAACGGGCACTGTTGACAGTTGTCAATAATTCTTTACTAGGGATTCTCTTAATACACTTTGTGGTAAGGTATGTCAAGGTTAATATTTGTCAAATTAAATTGATTAAAACCGGTTTTAGCAGTAGTTTACTCCACACGTGGCTTTTTGGTTCCTTCTGTTGCCGTGTTGGTTTGTTTCCTGGCTGACAGTAACTAAGTTTAGCATTTTGTAAATTCTGTTAATATAGCATATAGCCTTTCTTGAAATAATCCGGCTACAATCTTAAAGACGTCTTGGTTTCAATTTTGCTAATCCCTTATGTAATATCAAACTCCTGTTCTCAGGTAATTTTAATCCTTTTAAGGTTCCATTTTAATGTGAGGTGGAAATTGGAAAGGCTTGTATAGTTTGGTCTGTTCCTGATTATTTATATTATTTGACTAAATTATCAATAGTTGAAGAACAAAATACTGTTTTATTAGATTATAATCTATAGTTTGGAATAATACTATATATAACCCATTATATTTACTTTTAATTTAGTAATTTCCCTGGTTTTTGAAGCAATGCAACTTTGTAATAAAAACACTATATAAATAAATCTGGCTTGGCTTAACTTAAAAATAAATTTACACCCCATTTAGAAATTACAGATGTGTGTGTGTGTGTGTTTGTTTACATTTAATATTTAATTTACTTAAGATATTGTGTTCTATATAAATCTGTACTACTTATTTCAGCACACTCTAACAAATGTCTGCATCTAAGCTTACACAAAGGATTAGCTTATTTATTTATTCCTTCAAATTATTGATTCATAAATAAATGAGTTCATTACACATTTCATTCATTCACTCCTGTCTACTGCAATTGCTGATTGAGAAACATGGCATTGACCTTCAGGCCTTGTTCATTAACACAGTATGACAAAAAAATCAATATCCTCTTGAACTTGAAATATGAACACAAATTCATCCTTTACTTCAGAGAATTCCCCGCTCAGGACATTCCAGAGGGCATTTTGTTGATCGTCTGTAACACCTGGTCAAGTAAAGATGCAAGTCGTAAAACATATAAAAATCACATGAAATGATATGTAGCGTCTGTCATATCCCTTTTAGGCAAACATCTATCAGCTGAATGCACCCCCACCCCTAAAAAACACACACAATAAAAAACAAATAACATACCAGTTGTTTGACTGCATACTTGTGTAAAAATCCATCTTACTTCTATGAATTTTAAGTAAGAGCATAAGCTTGTTCAGAGCATAAAGGGAAAATAAAAACAACACTGTAAGACTATCTAACAGCTTTGACATATTAAACCTTCTTGACATTAAGATGTAGACACCACAGGAATTTCTTGTTCATTTAAAAGATACCATAATGCATAATGTGTAATTAAATGATCAGTTCTGTAGTAGGAGACGAGGTAAAACACATTTGTTTTGTCATGTCATAATAAAATGTACCACGTTAGATACAAACTATCTGTAAGCAAATGTCACTACATAACTATAATGGTAGCGAAGACTACTCTGAAGTGTAGGGGGCTAGTTACGAATGAATATAGCAGTGTACCAGGGTGTTTGTCAGAACACAATAGAGAGCGTTGAACCAACTTGAGCTGTTTATTAGGCACACAAGAGAACATACATTAGATAGGAGAGAGCCAGCATTCAGTATTTATAAGGGTAGCACACACAGCACAGAACTCTGAATGAGAGGCACAACTTGGATAGCAGAGCAGTCGTTGATGAAGGTAATGGTGAATATTGGTAGTAGTCCTTTAATGAAGCTCTGCACAGGATGAGGGTATGCTCCTTTAAGAGAGATAGGCCAGAGCTGTATTTATGAGCTTGGTTGCATGGCATGTGAATGGAGATGCATGAGTGCCTGGCTATATTTGAGAGCTTAGCCAGATCATAGGCAGGTGTAGACGTGGTTTCCCTGCAACAGATAACAACAGGATTCCCAAAGTAACACTAATGCTAATAAACATACATAACATTGACAAATTAGCTACAGCTTCTCCCCTCATAAGTTATCAAAATAAAATAAACAGACGTGTCTCAAATGACACATTTTACACCATTAGCAGTGTTTACACAACGTATGTAATATAACTGACATTATTACAGGATAAACACATTGATGAACAGCAAAAGAAAGTGATTTATATAACGTTACAGCGTAGTAGATTCACAGTTTAGCTAATAACATGTTAGCGCTATTAATAACGGAAATTTTAACATGCAAACCTAACTGTACTCACTTTAATGACGCACATGAACACACCGCGTAACAATCTGGTGCTATTGTCTCCACAACAACATGATTCATGCCTCACACAGCGAGACACTTGTACAAAGCTAGCGCTCTTCCGCCATTGCTTTGAGTGAGCGATACTCGCTGTCATAATAAAAGTCCTCCTCCGTCTGGGTCTTTTGCACAATGTTTCTAGAAAAGACTCTGTGATTGGTTGAAGGGAGATCGTGCCACGATTGGTCAGCACAATGTGCTTGTTGTCTGATTGGCTGGAGTTGACGGTGGGCGGAGTCCACCTATTTGTGGATTCTTGTGCACATCTTGACGTTAGAAATGTTTCAAATCCACAAATGCACAGAACGCGATCCACAAATGAGTGCAGCAATTCACAAATGCACAGAAAGCGATCCACAAATGTGTGCAGCGATTCACAAATGCACAGAAAGCGATCCACAAATGCGCAGGAAGCCATTCACATATAAATAAAATAAAAATATATATTTATAAAAAAAAATTCATTTGCAAATCCCATTTTATTTATTTGTGAATTTCCTTCCTTTTTATGAAATGTCTAACATATATTTATGGTTCGCTTATTGTGCATTTGTGGATTTAAAAAATATTTATGAAACTCTCTATATTTATTTGTGGATCATAGTATATTTATTCAGAAATACGAAACAAATCTGACCCCATAGTTAATACTGTCAAGAAATGTACATGAATTTTATGTCAACTTAAGCTTTGTCATGGTTTCTGTTAAAAGTTATTAAAGACTTTTGATGACAAATGTCGAGAGGGCATTATTTTTGCCCAAAGTAGCGTGTAGCTTCTTTTCCGAAGTGTGTATGCGCTTAAACTGCGTCCTCTTGTGCATTCGCAAATCCATCCCTCGCGCGCTCTCTGGAAGGTGACGCTGGTCCGCAACACTCCGCTGATCACGCGCGCGTCAACAAACAGTCTCTGTGCGTTGCGCTGTGTGCAGAGTGCTCATGGGAGTTGTAGTTTCCCAGTGTCGCATTGCGCATTGTTTATCATTTCGTATAACTTTTAAGAAAACTACAATTAAAAAATGATATTCAACCTGCCAAAGTGGCTAGTGGGATTGGCTGTCTTACCCGCCACAGCCGAAATCTACCCGCATTTGGCGGGTTGGCGGGTGTTAATGTCAAGCCCTGTATTATATATATATTATACAATTACTGTTATACATTATTAATTAATGTTAATAGTAATAATAGTAATAGTAATGGTAATCATTATAGATCATTTATTAATTTTATATTTTATAATGTTTTATAAAGTGCCTTTATAGGTTCACTCATTCTGTCAATTGATGTTTGTTTATGGTCACCCTGACTATAACTGTACCCATTTATAAGTAATTTAACTGCATATTATTTATCATTTTCCATAAAAAACATTTTCTTTAGCCTATAGGTTAACTCATTCTGTCAATTGGTGTTTTATTAAGGGTCACTCTGACTATAACTGTACCCATTTTCAAGTCATTTAACTGCATATTATGTATCATTTTCCATAAAAACATTTCCTTTTTAGGTTAACTCATTCTGTCAATTGATATCTGTTTAGGGTCACCATAAACAAATAAAATTAATAAAATTAATAAATGATCTATAATGGTTATCATTACTATATATATATACACATATACATGTGGCGGGGCAGTGGGGAGAAAATGAATAATTAAAACTCTTAATACTCAATCTCAAGATGTAATAGAAGCAGACTACGCCACCCCTGTTTACAGGGGACAATGACAACCCAGGAATAGGGCACAGAGGTTCGTAACCATGGAGGGCAAAGAGACGTGGATAACGGTACAAAAATATATTTAATCACACAAATGGGTAAAAACGTTCAGTGTCAATTATAAAATATTGCTCTAGAAGCCACAATGCATCAATTTTCCACAAAGACACACAAAACAAACTTTAAGGCAACCGTAGCGGGCAGGCTAGCAAAGAGTAATTATCATAGGCAAACCACACACACACATAGGGTTGGGTATCGTTTGAATTTGAACGATTCCGATTCCAATTCCGATTCCTTGTTTCGACAATTATTCAACAATTATATTCAACAATATAAATATCAAATCTATGAACTTGAATATAAATATTATAAATTATTATGAATATATTTTTACAGGGGTACACTTTCCTCAAGAGAGCTTTATTTTTAAAAACCTCATGAAAACACATGAGTGTATGATGCTGCTGCAGGTACTTGAACATGTTACCGTGCTCCCACTGATGGGCTAACTAACATTCGCACTCTTAGCTCATAAATTGTCTATGAAAAAATACATGGGCTAATTTGTTAGCTCAATGTTGGTGCAAGGCATTATTTTCAGGGCTCGCAAAATCGCTAGCCCGACGCCCCGGGGCTATTGCGAATTCCTGTCGGGTTATCAAAATGCATCTTCGCTCTGCCCGTGCGGGCTATCATAGGAAAAATATTTTAATGTTTTTGCATTCTCTCAGATTTTGTTAGGTAGTATGTACGGCGTCGTCATGTCAGTCATTACTATTCTCACGTAACAAGAAGTGAAACTGAAAGCATAATTAAACCCATTATTCCTTTCGTGTTCACGTCTGAGATGCGCGCTCCTCTGCATCCTGGGTCCGCTCTTCACAAGTACGCGCTTGTTCTTCTGCTCAGCAAAAAGCGCGAACTCAAGTAATTTAAAAATAATAAGTCCTTTTGTTTTCAGAGACTAACATTGTTTTAGCGTTTCTTTTTTCTACCAGGGATTTCGAAATTTAGCGAGCTCTCATTGTATAAATTGTTTTACTTGATACGGACTGCAGTGCAGTCACTGCGGTGCCAAGCTGGGGGTCAGAGACAGAGGAAGAGGCAGCGGAGGACGGTCGGCGCAGCGCGTCAAAGACGGGGCACACATTTATTTCTACTCAATGAACGAGGTGCTTTATTACATTCGACGTGCACCCTCCTATGCTCGAAACAGACGCTTCTTCATTGGTGTTCAGCGGTTTCTTTATCCGGTCGGCGGAATCGAAACTAGGAATCGAATTTTAAACTTTTGAACGATTCCGGGAAAATCACAAGGCTAGTCCCGGTTCCAATCGATTCTCGATTCTCGATTCCCAAGCCTACACACACACACACACACACACACACAGTGAAGTGTAAGCAGTTACAAGCGGCAAACCACACTCCGTGCTCGAAAAGACCACCACCACACGGCAAGAAAGCTAGCCTCCCGACCCGGGGCCTGGCTGCCTGAAACAAACAAAAGAAAAACCATTAATGAATGAATAAACAAAACAACAAATTATAATAAAGGTGATTTCCAAGATGTTGGGGGGACAACTTACAGTTGGTAATCGGTCAGAGAAATCACTAAATAACTCAAACAAATTAGTTTTTTTAACAAAACAGAATGTACATAAGCAAAATGAAAAAAAAAAATTCATACAATTGTATGAATTATTAAACTTTTGAAAATAATCAATTCACACACACACTTACAAACAGCCAGTGGCGGTAACTAGAGGCCCGTGCACGCGTCACACTTGCGGCAAGGAATGGATTTTAAACAGTCCTACTCCAGCCACCAGCTGTGGTATAAAACAACAAAACAAACAAAAAGGAAATCTGCACCCATGCAGCACAGCAATGCAGCCAAACAGCACAGCAAAGCAGAGCCACCAAGCAGAGGAGCGAAGCGAAGCAGAGAAGCAGCAAGACAGCAGCGCCGTCTTAAGGCATTTAAGCAGCAACCAGCCACCGCAGTATTGTCTTAAGAGCCCTCATTCAGCAAATCAATCGTCCAGTGGTTCCCATGGACCCACACACAACGCAATCACTGACAGATAATGATCACAGAACCACACATTGTACCGTAGCTCACAGTATATGCCACCACAGCTTACACGCCTGAATGATACCTCGCAGCTGAGGATTAATAACAGCCTGGACCCACCGCGATGCCTCAACAACGTGTTATTCCAGCTTTGACGGGAAACCACTCGCGTGCACACAAAAGGGCGGAGTAACCAGTGACGCATATCCAGGTGGCATAAACACAGTCTTTAAATAGACCAGCATTGACTGCTGATAGGCTAATCATTACTTGGGAGGGAACCTACCCTACCACACTCTTTCCCCATCTTTTGCATCGTCGCCCCGACAATGAAATGACTCAAACCCTAGCAGACTTAATGCCAAGGCCTAAATAAGGCAGAAACAGAGTTTGACATGGTCCCTTCCCTTGCCATCTCTCCGGCTGCCCGAGGGAGATGGTAACGGTTAGAATGCTGGCCAGCATTAGCTCTCCCAGTACGTCGCACCATGGCATCCCCAACGCTGGACTGACTTTCCAACAAGGGGTCTGCAACCACAGGCTCCGTTACTGGCATCACACCTGGTGGTTCAGAAGACACAGGTACTACCCCTTCACTATGCCCTACACATTCTGATGACACAGAGGGAACACCCAACACAGGGCCCTGGGCAATCATCCGATCCCCCATCAGTTGAGCTTCAGGTACCGAAATCCACAAGTCCACCACTTCCATACATGTGGACTCCTCCAATGGTGATGCCTCCACCACCTCAGGCACCCTGTCAGAAGGCAAGGCAGGGGACTCTACCTGAGCTCTGATCTTCAGCAAGGAGCGATGGACATGCTTCACCTTATTCAAACCGTCTACCGGTGCGATCGTGTAAACAGAACCACCCGTCTTAGGTGCCTTTACCACCTGATACACATGGATTAAAGTTCTCCGTCGTAGCGACGGATTTCCGTCGATTGCGGCGAGTCTACGACGGATTTCCGTCAGTTGCAAAATTATTAAATTAACTTTTCATAAAGACGCCGCTTATTCACCTTGTTAAGTGGAATGTGATCAAAGCCTGGAGTGGAGCGAAATCACGTTCCTCTCTCCACTGTAAGCGTTCTGTAATCATACTCTCCAGATCCACTCCGGGTTTTCTGGCTGTATCTCACGTTAAGCTGAGGTAAAACTTTATTTCTGCTAGCATGGACATACTTGTAATGCAGGAAGGATCCGATGTTTTGGACATCAATAAAGGTGTATAAGACCAATGGAGATTAACTTGACTTAGCGAAATGAGGAAGACTGGCAAGCCTTTCAGTTCGTGGGCTAAGAAAATCAAACAGCCAGGTAATTTACGTGTCTTTGCACAGTAAGCCTAGGGTCCTGTATTTTGGGGGTAACTGATTTGTCTCGTACATGATCGTTTTTGACCGCTACGCTGATCTAACCAGTGGCTGATACAACGAGTTGTTAAACTCATGGGTAAACTTCACTTGGCGCCACAAGAACCAAGAGGCAGTCAGATGACATCAAAATCCCGTGAGAGCGAACCGAGAACTCATTAGACGAGACTGCTTCCGAAATGCTCTCGTAGAACTTTGATGTCATCCACCTGTCAGTTCTTGCAATTGCATGTGCGCGTAGTCAAGAAATGTTGACGTTTGTACATGTATCCGCATTTAAAAACAAGTGATTTTAAATTGAAACAATAACAACAGTGTTAAATGCGCTGTTTCTGTATGAGGGGAATAAGCAAGTCGCGCATTCGCTTCTCTTTGAGCTTGTGAGTATTTTTGCCGCTTTATTTACATAAGGTTATGCGTCAAAAATCCAGTCTTTGCAAGTATCCTCAAACACGACCATTTAGAGCTTAGGAGAAAGTAAACAGCAGAAAAAAGTTAACTTTTTTGCGTATCTATCACTAATGTTAATCAAACAATTAATCTCTCACTGCTCTTGACTAAATCAATTTACTAAGATATATACATTATTGTTTATTATCCTTATTTCATCACTGACTGTTTATACGTGAGCTTGAATTTTGTTCCTGTGTAATATACGCACGTTGCGCACAATGCGTTGTTTTAAGTGCATAACATTGCACATAAAATAGCACCTCAGCTCTGCCTCTATTGTAAAATAATAATTTGTTGATAAAGGGTACAGTCATTCAATGTACAACTGTCACTATGATTACAGGCATCCTGTGCGAATTGTACACGAGTTTTATTCGAGTTGCTCGTTCAGGGTTTATATTCATACATAACGTTACTGTATTAGAGCTGTGACTGTAAGCTGTTTTGTGAACAGAACAGACCCTGCATTATTCGTTTATGTGTACTGAATAATATCATATGAAATTTTTTTATTTGTTCACATTTTTAAATGCATTATATAACAAGAACAAACTATAGAAAATATAGAGTATATAAGCATTTATTAATTCATGTTTATGTCATTAAAGTAATTGATGTTAGTTTTTGGTGCATTAACTAATGTTAACAGTTTCAACCTTGATTTAAAAAAATTCATAAGTAAATGCCAACATTAATAAGATTTACAATTAATAAATAATTAAGGTTCATTAAAGGTGGTGATATTCATATTTCTTTTTATATAGAGTTATTTAGCTGTTTCACCTTAATCTGAAATGCCCTGCAAACTACATTTTACAGAATACATTTTTTTTTAGTTTGTCACAACAAGTAGATTAACATGACGGGATAACGTTTTTAACCCTTAGTGTAGGAGTCACAAGTGTTTTGTTTTAGAGAGATATTAAAGGTAATGGTTCAATTAAAGGACTGTGTTAAAAGTAAAGCTGTAAATTAACAAACTATTAATAAAGGTATCATATATTGTAATTAAGTGTTAACACTGTTTATTCACAAAAAACATACTCGCACTGCTGCTGTATTTCATAGCAGTTGGCAACCCTATAAATGCCACAGTAGACTTTAATATGGAATTAATGGCAAAAAAACATCTCCCCTTAGAATGCTATTGGTCTCGCCTTTTTACAAGGAATATGACTTGGCCTGAAAAAAATTTCAGTCAGAAGAATTGTTTTCACTTTAATCCATGTGATACACCACCGGGCTCCAAAGGTCCTGGATCTTATGTCGACCCCTCACGCCATAATTGCGGAGGTAGACCAGCTGGCCCTCCCCCAGTGGTGTATCCCGCACATGCAAATCATAATGCGCCTTACGCCGATCTGCAGCTGCCTTTACGTGCTCTCGGGCCCCTTCGAAAGCCACCTGCAACCTGGTTTGGTGCTCCAAAAACCCACTCGTTTATGCTACCATGCCCATCTCCTGACCTCCACCCAACAGAAAGTCAATAGGGAGTCTTGGCTCTTGGCCAAACATAAAAAAATAAGGAGATTCACCAGTTGTTTGATGAGGGGTAGTATTGTAGCAAAAAAGCATTTGTGGGAGTGCAGAAGGCCAATCTACTTTCCGAGAGTTCGGCAGAGTGCGGAGGAGATTGTGCAAGGTTCTGTTAAACCGCTCGCATTGTCCGTTGCCTGCAGGGTGGTATGGTGTAGTATGAGACTTGCTAATCTGATAGAGATTACAAAGCTGCTGAACCAGAGAGGACTCAAAACTACGGCCCTGGTCAGAATGAATGCGAGCAGGGACACCAAATTTATAAAACCACTCGATAACCAGGACCTGAGCCACTGTCTTAGCCCGCTGGTCCCGAGTGGGAACTGCCACCATATACTTGGTGAAGACATCAGTCATCACCAAGATGTTCTCCAACCCAGAACGTGAAGGCTCAAGCAAAGTAAAATCTATTGCCAAGATTTCATTTGGTCTACTGGCTAGCAGGTGGCCCATAAAACTCTGGGCAACAGGCTGGGTGTCCTTAGCGCCCTGACACCTCTCGCAATCCCGACACCACTGGACTACATCAGAAGTCAAGCCAGGCAAATAGCAGCGTTGCCTCAATAACGCTGTGGTACGATCGACACCTTGGTGTCGCAAAACAGATGGGAGAACCAGTTGTAAAATCTCCTCACCCCCATCAGAGCAAAAAACACGACGGTACAGCACCCCTTCTCTTTCTACAAACCGATCCCACTGACGGATCAGGACCAAGGCCATCTTGGATAACCGTCTACGCTCCTCATATGTAGGAGGTATTCTACGTCTCCAAAAAGTCAAAACCCTACCAATTACTGGATCTGCCTCCTGCATTGCCTTAACATTGCTTACGGAACTTGGCAACGCTGAAATCACAGCTTGTGTTACTGGTGGGACTCCAGCTACCCCCACTGCTTGCACCACAGCAGCTGGGACCTCTGTCCCAGGTAGAAACTCTCTCACCTCACGGTCCTGCCTCGAAAGAGCATCTGCATTTTTGTTACTCCGACCGGATCGATACCTGATCTCAAAATCAAAGACTGCAACGCTGCTCAGCCCAACGCTGCTCAGTGGCCCCAAGCTTGGCAGTATTTAAATGACTGAGAGGGTTGTTGTCTGTAAAGACAACACATCGATGGCCCAATAGATATTCTCTGAATGTCTCTGTCATGGCCCACTTGAGCGCAAGAAACTCCAACTTCATGGAGCTATAGTTAGACATATTGCGCTCAGTGGGCCGAAGACTGCGGCTGGCGTAAGCAATGGGCCGCACCCTACCCCCTTGTTCCTGGGATAAAACTGCTCCTAAAACACCATGACTGGCGTCTACTTCCAGGACAAAGGGAAGGGAGAAATCAGCGTAAGCAAGCACTGGAGATGTAAAAAGCCTACCTTTTAACTCGTCAAAACTCCTTTGACACTCCTCAGTCCAAACATTAGAAAACTCCTGCCTTGCTCTTACCTTGGGCCCAGCAGCTGCACACTCAGCCACCACCCTGTGGAGGGGAGCCGCCATTTTTGCGAACCTCTCCACAAAGCGACGATAGTAGCTGGCAAAGCCCAAGAATGAACGCAACTCTGACACACTAGTGGGGCATCTCCATTCAGCTAAAGCTTCGATTTTACTAGGATCTGTAGACACTCCCTGTGCTGAAATCACATGTCCTAGATATCTTACCTGTGGCTTAAAGAAAGCGCATTTGCTCAATTTGGCTTTTAAGCCCTCACGCCCCAGGCGATCCAACACAACCCTCAGCCGTTCTTCATGTTGAGACACAGAGGACGAGAAAACTACGATGTCATCCAGGTAGAGGAGAAGAGACCTACCTTGCTGGTCCCCAAACATCCGTTCCATTAAACGCTGGAAGGTGCTTGGGGCATTGCAAAGCCCAAATGGCATTCGAGTCCACTCGAATAAACCAAAAGGGGTGCAAAAAGCAGTCTTGGGCCGATCTCCTTCAGTGACGGGGACCTGATTTTATCCGCTGGCCAAATCCATAGTGGAAAACCAGCAGGCCCCCGTCAAGAAGTCTAAGGACTCCTCAATGCGTGGCAAAGGGAAGGCGTCCTTGCTCGTCCTTGCATTTAACTGACGGTAGTCTACGCACATGCGCAGACCACCGTCCTTCTTTTTAACAAGAACAAGAGGGGAGGCATAGGGGCTGCAACTCTCCTTAATAATGTTTGTCTCCAACAACTGATTTATATGAGACTTGACAACTTCATACTCTGATGGAGGAATCCTCCTGTATCGTTGCCTAACAGGAACAGAGTCTAAAAGGGGAATATCATGAGATATCAAATTTGTGCATCCTAGATCGCCCTCGTGAGATGAAAATACTGTCTGGTACTTGTGGAGCAGAGCCCTGACTTGACCCTGTTCAGTCTCAGAAAGAACAGACAAATCAATGGCTTCAATCTGTTCTTGAAGGGAAGGGGACACCTCCACGGTATGGGAGTTCACTGTAGCAGTTGCAGATTTAACCTCAGTTATCCCAGCAGGCAAACTTACAACACAGACATCATTAAGGGTTCCAAGAACAGTATTAGCGTAAAGCATAACATCCACAGTGCCTACATTAACCACAGGTAAATAAACAGTACCTCGTATGACCTGCACTAATGCGGGAGAAGCCAGCAACCCCCTTGGTAACCCAGACTCTGGAGGCTCAAATAGTACTACACTCCCTGCATACTGCCCTGAACAAGTTGCCGCAACAAACTTCATCATGCCACCTGGAATGCGGCATGGCTGGCGACCTCGCAATTTAACACTGCCTACTTGACTCCCCACAGCTCCGTCATCTATGCGATGGCAATGTTGCAGTGCCTGTATCATGAAACTAGGGACCTCAGTATTTAAGGAGGGGTCAAAAAGGGCCAGACCATGTTGTCCAAAGAGCTCCCGGTAACACCGACTAAGGACATTCATCCCCAGCACCCCTGGAACTTGGTTACGAATGCCACCGTGAGGGTCCCTGACAACAAGCACTCCACATTTTGAAACAACACGACCACATAATTCCACGTCCAATTCCATATAACCTATGTATGGAATTGAAAGGCCATTAGCAGCCCTCAGCTGCAACCACTGGCATGACTTAAGTCGGTCCTGACCCCATGGTTCAAAATGTTGACGAAAACAACTTTCAGTAATTGTAGAGACCATGGAGCCAGTATCGACCAAACATGATACTGGAACCCCACCCACTTGTACAATAAGGTGTGGACAAGACGACATTAAATGAGACATACTTGACTGATTACTTAAGTAATTAGAGCCGGTCACTTGCCCAACCGAGCTTTGGCTCGGCGGCGCGGTGGGGCGGTGGGGATTAGTTTCCCGACAACACAGATGGACCAGGCTGCCCACCCCCAGCTAATGACGAACTACGCGACAGTGGTTGAGAGCGAGGGGAGACACGGTCCCCTTCACATTCTCTAGCAAAGTGGCCAGGTTTTTGACATCTCCTACATATGATAGGACCTCTATAAGAGAGGTGACTACGTGGCGGAGGGGCCTGCAAAAGGGTAACACTTTGAGTTAGCTTATTTAGCTGTTCCTGCTGTAATTTCAACATTTCCCTCAACTCACCCAATTCAGTCTTTTGTAAGGGCCCACCATCCTCTAAGGAGGATTTACTGTGCACCCCATACTGAATTCCATAAGCAGATGGAACGGAATGACTACGGGCCCTCATACTCCCTGGCATACCCTCTCTTTCCCATCTAAGGGCTTCACTTCGGACCTCTAACAGGGTTAACATAGGTTGACGACGTATCAACTGCTTTAGTTCACGACAAAGAGCGGCATCAGAAACATGGTCTATAAACTGATCGCGTAACAAAACTTGTGAATTCGGCATTGCATAAGGCGATTGTTGCTTTACTCTATCAAGAAGGCCCATCAAAGCGAGGGAGAACTCCAACAGCGATTCACCCTCCTGTTGTCGCCTAGAAAAGAAAGCTTCCTGAAGAGAGACATATGACTGTGAGCAACCATACAATTCCTTTAACACAGCAATAATTTTAGCTGGATCATTACGTTCATCATCTGAGCGGTACTTAATATCATCACGCGCTTCGCCTTCTAAATGATCAAACAAAAAGAAAGCCTTATCGGAAAAGGACATGTGACGAGCCTGCATACAAGCCTGGACCTCCTCCACCCACTCCTCAATACCAATGCCAACCCTGCCACTAAACTTTGGGCACTTTCGATCTCGTGGTACAAAAACAAATCTTTCTGGCAGGGCAGTACTCTCACTATTTAATTGAGGGGTAGCCACAGAAGGCCCAGGCCCAGCAGGAGACGCATCACTAGAGCTAGGCAGTGCAGGTACGCGCTCCTGACGCAGCCTCTCGTTATCGGCCCGCAGTTGAGCCACCATTTCCAGCAGTTCCTTTAGCTCCTCCTCCATTGCGTTAACCCCGATTACACTTACCAATAAGTAGGCCCACAGTGAAGCCCAGAATCAATCCACGAGACGCACGCTGCTGTCCTGCTGCTACCTCTCCTACAACAATATAAAAAAAGAACACAACAAAAAAACAAAACTAACACTAAACACCTGTACCCACGTCTTCTGCCGAACACGGAATCCTGCCGACTACGCCAGTTTGTGGCGGGGCAGTGGGGAGAAAATGAATAATTAAAGCTCTTAATACTCAATCTCAAGATGTAATAGAAGCAGACTACGCCACCCCTGTTTACAGGGGACAATGACAACCCAGGAATAGGGCACAGAGGTTTGTAACCATGGAGGGCAAAGAGACGTGGATAACAGTACAAAAATATATTTTATTTAATCACACAAATTGGTAAAAACGTTCAGTGTCAATTATAAAATATTGCTCTAGAAGCCACAATGCTTCAATTTTCCACACAGACACACAAAACAAACTTTAAGGCAACCAAGGCTTTACCGTAGCGGGCAGGCTAGCAAAGAGTGATTATCATAGGCAAACCACACACACACACACACACACACACACACAGTGAAGTGTAAGCAGTTTCAAGCGGCAAACCACACTCGGTGCTCGAAAAGACCACCACCACACGGCAAGAAAGCTAGCCTCCCGACCCGGGGCCTGGCTGCCTGAAACAAACAAAAGAAAAACCATTAATGAATGAATAAACAAAACAACAAATTATAATATAGGTGATTTCCAAGATGTTGGGGGGACAACTTACAGTTGGTAATCGGTCAGAGAAATCACTAAATAACTCAAACAAATTAGTTTTTTTAACAAAACAGAATGTACATAAGCAAAATGAAAAAAAAACAAAATTCATACAATTGTATGAATTATTAAACTTTTGAAAATAATCAATTCACACACACACTTACAAACAGCCAGTGGCGGTAACTAGAGGCCCGTGCACGCGTCACACATGTGGCAAGGAATGGATTTAAAACAGTCGTACTCCAGCCACCAGCTGTGGTATAAAACAACAAAACAAACAAAAAGGAAATCTGCACCCATGCAGCAGAGCAATGCAGCCAAACAGCACAGCAAAGCAGAGCCACCAAGCAGAGGAGCGAAGCAGAGAAGCAGCAAGACAGCAGCGCCGTCTTAAGGCATTTAAGCAGCAACCAGCCACCATTCAGCAAATCAATCGTCCAGTGGTTCCCATGGACCCACACACAACGCAATCACTGACAGATAATGATCAGAGAACCACACATTGTACCGTAGCTCACAGTATATGCCACAACAGCTTACACGCCTGAATGATACCTCGCAGCTGAGGATTAATAACAGCCTGGACCCACCGCGATGCCTCAACAACGTGTTATTCCAGCTTTGACGGGAAACCACTCGTGCGCACACAAAAGGGCGGAGTAACCAGTGACGCATATCCAGGTGGCATAAACACAGTCTTTAAATAGACCAGCATTGACTGCTGATAGGCTAATCATTAATCATTTTTTTAATTTTTCAGAAATCTCGTTTTTTGGTTGTGCATTCCAATTAATATCAATTCAACTGCAGTTGGTTTGTTTTGATTTAAACCTTCATAACTTAAAAAATACAGCTAAGTAGCACCATAAAACAAAATAATAACATGATAACATAATAATAAACATGTTTTGACAAAAATTTTAATAAAACGGATTTATCTCGTTTTGCAACGAAACTCTTCACTTTTATATATATATATATATATATATATATATATATATATATATATATATATATATATATATATATATATATATAACATTACATTTAAACAAACATGTAATAAATTAATCAATAAATGATGAGCTTATATAGGGAGTGGACTGATGCGGATGATGGCAGGCAGGTGAGGATGATTACAGACAAAAAGAGGTGAGAGAGAATTATGGAAAATGTAGTCTGGATGTGGATGAACGGGGAAAACAAGGAAGAACATGTAGACAGTCTGATAAGCATATACAAACATTAAGATTGAAAATAAAAGTCATGTTTTTTTACATAAAACAATTATTTGAGTTCTAAGAAGATGGGAAAAAGAAAAAAAATTACTTATCTGATATCTCTTTATGGTATTGCTCTTTTTAAAGAAGGTAACACAGTCTTTAAATCCTTCCAGCACCGATTACCGTAAGTGTAGTAATAGATGCGCACAGCATAAAAAAAGTGCAGCTGTCTTGACCGTGTATATTCAAAGCGCAGCCCACTTAACCGCAGTGTGAAACTGCAAGTAGACGGAGAAACGCACATGGAAAACACCGCTAACTATACATTTTTTCACTCAGTGTCATGTGTGAGAGGTGCTGTCGAGGTACTGCACGCAGCATGAGAGAGAGAGAGAGAGAGAGCGCACACATGAGAGAGGCGCCGCTGAGCGTTCAGAACAGTGAATGAAGCCGTTTTAAATATTGAAATATAAATAGTAATCATGAAAAATCTATTTGTGGCGGCCAGTGTTGATTCTGTGGCGGCGCGCCACAAATAAATCTACGTATGGGAAACACTGGTATATTTAGTGGATGTTAGTAAAAAATGGGTCAAGCTAGGACAGGCTGAGGATAACATTAGCAACACATAACAAACCATAGACATTATATACGTAGACCAACCTATTCTCCAACCCATAAGATTGCTTTGGTCTCGTGTGTCTTGTGACCGATTGCATCATTAGGTTAGCTAAGAATGTAAAGCGCTATTGGCTCTTGTGACCGACTACGTCATGTTGGTTTATGTTTGAATGAGATCTGACTGTGCGTTTTAGGGGAGCCAAGATGGCAGCGGTGTGAATAGTCACGTTTCATAGTCGTCTTAAATAGTCTGAGGAGTTTGGAGACAAAAGACTGAAATTTAAATATGTAAAGTTTCATTTTTGAAAATATATGCTTTTTCAATATTTTCGGGCAATACTTGCACCTTCTGACGTGATATAATGGGCAAAAAAAGGAAAAATCAATCCCTTCACAAGAGCGTTATACTAGCTGGACACCTCATGGAAGATTGCTGCACGGAATCCGCTGACATGGAGAACAATAATCTTGAGACAGAAATCGGTGCCAATGAAGAGGTTCTTGCAAGGCCTATTTGCTCTACTTCATCTAAGAATCCTGTGAGTTCAAAAGGCACAAACAAAGTTTCCTTATCTACACTCCTTGACGCAATTCAGAAGCTAACGGCTAAAGTGGATGAAACGCACAACAGGTGATCTCCATTGATAAAACGGTTGCCGTTTCTTACGGAAAACTCGACAAACTGTCTGAAAAAGTCTCCCATATGAGTGAAGAGGTCAAAATGCACGCTGTCAACATCGCTCAACTTGAAAAGGAGATTAAGGAATTGCAAGTTGCAAATGTCTGAAAGAAAGCTCCAATGCAACAGTATTCACTTAAATGGAATCTCAAGAACGCGACAGAGAAGATGTGAGAAACGTAACAATCGACATCCTAAGAAAGATGGTCCCTAGTATCCAGAACAAGTTGGATAATGTAGTTGATGTTGTACACCGCCTGGGGCTAAGGAGATCCAACAGAGCACCCCATAACATTATCATGCGTTTTACCGTGCGAACCTACAGAGACGTGCTATGGCGGGCTGCAAAAGATTTTCGCTATCTAAAAAAAAAAAGCTTTTGATCAAGGAGGCGCTGATTAAACAAGATGTTGAGGCTAGATCCAAATTATGGCCATTGGTTAAGAAGGCTCATGAGGAGGGAAAGAAGGTTACATGGAAGGGCCCCCATGCTTTTGTGGCTGGGAAAAAACTTGAAATTTGCACTTGAGATGTAGGCCTACAACATGTTGTTTTGTATTCACGGTTTACGTCCATGGAGAAACTTGTATTTGTATATCTTGTATTTAACTTGAGACTTTAACTCGAGTTGCACTTGATCAGTCTTTTGCTTACAAACAAACGCCAAAGAGCATTCCAATTTAATGTCAAATTTGTGCTCGGATAATTTCTTATTTTATTTTATAATAATTTCTTATTTACAGACTACCTTCACAGAGCATCTGCAGTTGAACTTGACTCTTGAACTGTGCATGAACAAACAATCTTTAATTACAAACCGATTTATGAAGCAACGTGAACGTTTTATACTCTGTTGTGGTTCCTTCATCGGAAGTAAGTTATGGCCTCCCATACAGTTACACTTTTGCCTAAGTTATAGGGTATGTGTTAGCTCAAACTACCTCTTTGTCAACGTATCGTGCCTTGACTTCGCGTCCTTGGAGGGCCATTACCCACGTTGTTTTGTGTGCGTTGGTGGCCACACCATCTCGGATGCGTTGGCTGTTAAGGGCCGATACTGGTTGGTGGCAGGGTCTGATGATCACTTCCTGTGCTCCGATGAAGTTGGAGGATTGCTGTAAAGTCCACCATTTGCAGAGCAGTGTTCTTTTCACAATCACTATCTATTCAATGATCTCCTGCAATGGCTCATGTGAAGCAATCTTGTATTGCTTGACGAATGTGGGAGGAGCACTTGGGTGTATGTGGGATACGCACCGTGTGGAAATTTGTGAGGCAGCATTCTTCAGTCATTTGCAAAGGATGCTTTGAACTTGTATAGGAATGTGCAGTTTTTGGCGATCCGCATCATCCTACATTACATCTGCACCTTGCCTCAAATCTTGCGTTTAGATGGATTTTTCTCATCTGTGTTAGACATGGCAGCGAATGTGCATGCTGAGAGGTGGTGCTCTGACGTTTCTGTCCTGCGCACCTGTTCTGTATCCTCCGGCATGACAGAAGTAATGGCGATGACCTTGAAAGATGATGTAGACACTGTGTTGTCAGGACTACCATCCGGTGCCAGTGGTGGTGGGATGGGACCTATAACTGGAACTGTGAGATCACAATGATGAAAGTCCTGGCTGATTAGCCATCCTAGCCGATAGGCTCTTGGAATTTTGATGTCTGTAGACATGTAGTTGTTAAACAGATGTATACTGCACGAGATGTCACTTCAACAAAGGGGGTGTGGCTTCCAATAAAAGGCCGTGCTCAATGCATTTAGTTGAAGGTTGAAACCCAATGTGTGGTTAAGGGTTTGACCTCGTCATAGGTTGGGTTGAACAGCGACCCCTTTGGTGAAAACAGGTGTTACAGTCTCTTGTTCACTCACCAGGGTGCAGGCTTCTGGTATGGTCTTGCCTGACAGAAGGTTCTCGCACTTGACAGGGGCCCCAGGGATTGTGAGGTTAATGGGGCCCATTCAACTTCACTGATAAGTTCAACATGAGCTTTCAGGTGAACCAGGGAGTAATGGGTTAAGCACTGGCTATTCCATTTAAGTTCAGTGTGCCGATGCCCTTGGCAGTCACCATGATTGACAGGTGTGAGTTCAATGGGAATCGGGTGAGCTTGGCAGCAAATGGAATGTCTGGTGTCTTCGGTGAGTACATTAAACAGTGTGAGACTGATAGCTGAGTTGTTTGTTGACATTGTGTCATTCAGCTGGATACCTGGCGTGACCCAAGGGTCATAAGGCTTTGAGTCTTTGGTCGTTGTGCACAGCAGTGAACTTGAGCTTTGGTCTGAGATGATGTTCTCGCGACTGGTTAGTGGGTCATCCATGACCTTTGTGACTTGGCGATGTACTTCAGATTTTTACTTCATGATTTTGGTGAATGTAAAGGTAGATGTTCTCTCACCTGAGCCAAAATTTTCAACTTTTTAAAGTCCATTAAGGGGTCAAAACAATCAAACACTTTGCCGATGAAATGAGGATATGTGTCCGTTGGTGAGATGTACAATTCAATTCAATTCAATTTTTTTATATAGCGCTTTTCACAATTGTTAATTGTTGCAAAGCAGCTTTACATGAGTAGATGTAGAGGAGAACACAGAAAATCAATAGATAATATAAGAAGTAGAATATAGCGGCTAAGGTTAAACCGTACAAGCAAGCATATAAATAATGTAACGTATACAGTAAAGTGCTAAGTTAAGCCAAAGTTGGCTAACTCTCCCTGGGACGAAAAAACCCCCTTGGGAGAAATTAATAAATATTTATATATATAGATACGGTAGGGATAGGAAGCAGGTAAGCGGATTAAACTGGTTCAGCCGGTGGTCGTTGGTCGCGCATTGGCTGGGCATCACGTTGAATGACAGCCAGTAGATCAGTGGTGCGATGACATTCACAGCAACAGGAACTGGGTCTGTTTGTCTCATTGTCCTCAGGGTTGAGGACGAGACAGGGAGACAAAAACAGAGTTCTATTAGCGTAGGGGCCGTTCGCGTGTAATGCAAGTGTCATACATTATAGTGGTTTAAGTCAGCTCGGTTCCAGACAGGCTAACTATTGCGGCGATAGTATATTACCCATATGAGGTATGTGAGTGCTTTGTTCTAGACAAAATAACTACTGCGGGAAAAGTACATTTACTGGACATTTTATGTGAATGCTTTGTTAAAGAAGAATGTCTTAAGTTTAGATTTAAGACTAATGTACACAGGGTGTATTAGACTCATAGGTCAGGTGGATGGGAATCACCTGTTGCAGTTTTGCTGTGAGACTGCACATGCAGCATATATCTTGGTGGGTTGAGGGTCAGATTTTGTGCTTTAGCTTTGTTTTTGAGTCTGTCGAAAAGCTGGGATGACATCAGCGCAAGATCAGCTCCAGTGTCGGCTAGGGCCAGGCACGTGCACAGATAGGGCTCAACCTGTGCAGAACACATGCCCTTTTTGTCCTTACACTCCGAAGTGCCCTTTTTTGGAGGTGTTTTATTATTTTTTTAATATATAAATTAATGCTATTGTTAAACATTTACGTCTGTCTGTGTGTTTTACAAATATATTTATCAAATAAAATTATTAAAAAACTAAATATTTTTGGATCCGCTCAAACTGTCTGTCAAACCTCTTAACTCCGCCCCCTGAGTGCAGCGAGCTGAAGTTCCACAGCAGTCAGAGGCAGCTGAACGTCTTGCAACGATAAATAAGTATCTTGTTGTTTGAGTACAATGCTGTCTCATTACGAAAGAAACACTAGTATGTATATAACGGCGCATGTTTTATAAATTTGAGCAGAGCCGAATTATCCATAGACGGGATTGGTCGAGTGGGCAATCAGGGGGCACTAAGGGCTCATACTGCAGCAAGGGCTGGCGCAAAATGCGACCAAATTGAGTTTTTGACAAAGCGCGAGCAGTTTTTAAACAAGTGTTCACCCATGTGAAGAGCACCCGTGACAACAATACGGAATGCACGGTCGGGTTTTTACCGTTTTTTTTGCATGACGCGTATTAATCGTTTAACTAAAGTCAACACATCTCACGCGAGAAGACGCGCCCGCGCGGGTAAATGTTTAGCCTACATTAACACCAAAAACATGTCAGATTAGAAAGGTCTTAGACATCAGATGCCCAGTTGGGAAAACTGGATAGAGACGAAAAACGTGTAAAGGATACAAGTATGTACATTATATTGCCCTGTCACTCATTACAGTATGCAATCTGGATATAATTTATTGTATATGCATGTATCTTATGCCTTGAGTTAGTCAAGGGAGTTGTATGATTATTTGGTTCATAACTTTTTATTCTGAAATTAACTGCATAGAGTTAAGTCTATTTAGTATTTAGTATATTTTTTTTAGTAATGCAGTTATTTGCACGTTCAAAAGACCAAGGTTCCTGGTCCTCAGCACCAGGTAGGCAGATACATGTTGAATATGCTTATGGTATGGCTATAGTATAGTATAATCTCCTATTTTGATCTTTAATATCCTATTTCCCCCTCTTCTCAATCACATGCATAAACATGTTAACCAAATAATACAAATTAGCTTATAAAACCAAACAGAATACCTTTTTTTCTTCAAACATATTTTTATGTAACTTTATGTATGTAAGCAGAGGAAAACATTTAAATTAATATATTCTACAATTAAATAAGAGCGAGCACTTCACAAACACATGACTACAAATAGGCCTAATACAGACAAACACCCAGGATGTAAATTTTTAAAGCCAACTTACAAGGGCAGATATCCTTTGCACTGTATAATGCCAAGCTATCATAAAATGTCATTTTTCATTCATTAATAGTGATTTTTTTCAATCATTAATAGTGAATAAATATAAAGCTATTAAGATGATTATTAAGTGATATTTATTTGGAGGGGTGCCCTTTTTCAGTTTCAGCACATGCCCCTCAAAAGGTCTGTGCACGGCCCTGGCTAGGGCCGTCACTTTTGAGAAAAATCAAATTCGAACGGATATCGAATATCATGCAATGTATCCGAATATATTCGAATATCTAGGTGCCCCGCGCGCATCAAAAAAAAAAAAAACGTAATGGAGATTCAATTTATTAACAGTGACAGTCATAAACGGGGCTGTCTGCATTACTTTTTCTTACTTAATGTTTTAAACAGCAGGTTATTAACTTATGAATAACAACGACTCAAAACAGGTGACAACTTAAACAGCAGCAGGAGTAAGGCATATAGCAAAGCCCAAACGAAATCCGCGCCCGCAGATTTCGGCGGAAAACTCCGCTGAATTCCGTGGATATAATGCCCTTCATTGACAAGCACACATATCCCGCGCTTGAGCCTGTTTGTGAGAAAAAATCTCATTGACAACAAGCACACATACAAATACTATCTCGCGCGTTTGTGAGCCGTCATTGACAAGTGCATTATCTCTGCGCGTGCTGTTTGCTTGACCGTTTTTAATGATAGAGAGCGCAAACCATTTGATATTTGAGATGAAATAAAACTTACCGCTGAGTTACGCAGAGCTCACCAACTCTGTCGTCTATGTGACGCGCGAAAGTCAGCACATGATCATTTCAAATCCGTTTACAAGACAAATTCTGTTGTTGTTTAATATAAAGTTTACATTGCGTTGTAAACATTATGAAATTATCTTCATACATGCTAATTTCATAATAAGAACGTATTAACACAAGCTTTTTAATCTGATATAATATTTAACATGATAAACAATAATATGTAAAACTATACAAACTATATCTTGACATGCACATTAGGTTTCAATTTGATTCCCTCTGTTGCGCACAGTTGCCGTCGGTCTCATTCTCAGCCTCCTTCCTATTACGAGGTGTTACTGTTAAAAAATGCGCTGAATATGGCATTTTTAAAACCGGATGGTTTATTTATAGTTCGAATACGGATATTTCACGTCATGTTCGAATGCATATTCGAATATCGAATAAAAAGTGACAAGCCCTAGTGTCGGCAAGGGCTTCTGACCTTGTGTTTTTGTGTGGTAACTGGAAGGCAATTAAGGCTTGTCTTCTGTGACTCTGCAGGGAGACAGATGTTTAACACAGCACTTTTCAGGTACCTGCTGGCTTTGGCTGGTTGATGTTTGAAATACAGTTTGTGTGCCAATGGTTCCTGAGATGACCGGATTGATGGTAATGTGGTGAGTGGCAGAGATTTAAGTGTTGCTTGTAGGAGGGTTTTCTGGAAAGTTGCTGTTTTTCCGGTGCTGCTGCTAGTAATAAATAGTTTGGTTCATCCTTGTTCTCCTTGTGAGGCCTCCTTTGGATTTGACTCTTTCACTATTTTCAGAATCTCTGCTGACTCAGATGTCTATGTGTTGCTTTGCTTTGTGAGAGTTCAAACTTAGTTTTGTTCACTGTGTGTCGAGCCGGGTCCATCTGTTGACTGTTAGGACTTCTCGTTCTGACAGGTGCAGGATGGTTTACTTTGGATCGGCGGTCAGGTTCCCACAGACGCTGCCCTTCTGGCAGTCTGATGAACTTGGCTGTCTCCATGACCTTTTAGGGACGTCTCATCTGGTGTTTGGGACGAGCCCCCTTGTGGCCGTACCGTTCCTGCCTGGCTGTGAAGTCCTTCGATCCTCTTGACTCTCTGCTAAAATGTCCTTCACTGTGGCACTGTTGTGCGCCCTCCAGTGGCAGTTTGGGGTAAATTTCAGAGACAGAAAGGATGACAGAATTTGTAACAGTCTTTTCAGAGGTGGCTTTTTCATTTACCGTAGGCTTTATAGGCGAAGTTCTGCAGCTGTTTGGTTGTAATCGTGTGAGCGAAAGCCATTATTCCTAAGTGTTGGATTACGGTAAAATAAAGCTTTTGCACGAAGGAAGTTAAAGTCTTCCTTTTTGTTTTTTGCTCATTCCATGAGCTGAAGTAGGCTCGCCTGTTGTAGTAGTAGTAGGCCTGTGGAGTTTCATTTCTGCTTTGCTTTAAGTCCATTGCAGCAAATAGTCCTTGTTGTGATTCTGGATCTAAGAAACTCTTTAATTAAGGCCTTTTGCAGCTGCTTGTAATCCAACTTGACACTTTCTGACTGCCGGTCCAGGAAGCTCCTCACATCATGGCTGGAAATAATCCATAGCAGATACAGCTTGTCTCTTGTGGTTACATTAGGCAGCGTGTGCATGTAAAAGTCAATGTCCTGCAGGTAAGCCTGGATGTCATGGCCACCTGCAGTGTTTGGTTTAGATGTTGGACTGTTTCTAGCCAGCTTGTCGAGGTCTTTGGGTGCCATGCTGTGTGTCTGCAGAAATCCTTCGGGAAAGGTGTTGCCCCCCCATTCTTGTAAGAGGGTCTTGGACGCTGCACTGAAAAAAAATCCTTTCAATTTACGTAATTTTAATGTGTACATCGGTCCCACATGATCCGATTGTTTAAAACCAAAATAATTTTCCTCAAATAATTTTTATGTGTCAGACCAAAACATTTTAATTATTTTAAGTAGTCTAATACAAATATGTTGACTCAAAGTGATATTTCTCTTTACAATAACACATTTATTTTGTAATGTTTAAGTAATTTAATTATGTAAGGGGACTAGATTTTCATCTGTTATTCCAACATGCTTTTTTAATGCTTATATTATGGGATTATGTAACTCTAAAGCAATTTCATTATGTCTCTGGCATCAGAATAATCACCCATAATTATCCAAATGTTATTTATTTCTTTTTAAATACAAAATACATTTGCATTGGCATAAAAAGCGAAGAGTTTTGTACAAATGTTTAGTGATATTGAGGCAAACCACTGCTTTCAGATCATCAATTCATTTAAATCATTACACATTAATTCAATAACAGTCAATAACTATTATAACAATCAGCACATGCAGTACATACATAAAGGGGCAATTTCCCAAACAGGTTGTAGATTAATCCATGACTAGGCCCTAGTTATATTAGGATATTTTTACAAAAATGTTTACAAACAAACCTACCTTACAAAAACAACAATGGAGAACATCTTTAGACAAAACAAGGGCACTGATATATGGCATTGCAAAAGTCTGGGACTAGGAAAAGCCCCATCTGTGAAACTGACCCAAATGTTTAAAATAGTTACTATCACAGTAGATTTAGAAGTGCTAAAGCACAAACACTGCATTCCAAAGAGACATGCAAAACAGTATGTACTATTATTTTTTAAATGGATTTACAAACTGGAAAATATCAATCCTTCAGAAAGTCAGAGCTACAGCATTTGTATAAACTGTTAATCATAGATTCAACAAAAACAAAATACAACAACCATTTCCAAAATCAACTCTGAGCAGCAAACGGTTAATGTTTTAATAAGAAAAACACTTAAAACAGATAAATAAAAGGAACATAAATGAGCAGCACAGTCTTTCTGATCCTTTCACTGAAAGAAACTGTTCGTTAAAGTTACGCTCAATGCAGTTCCATTAAAATCTTTTGGATTTCCTCAAAAATAAAGCGGAGATCAGGATAGCTCAGGTTTAAGGCATACATCAGCTCAAACAACATGGCTCGATGTTGCAACACCTTCATGGCTTCCAGGACTATACAAAGATCCTCTTCATCACAAGAAGCATGTTGTTTGAGAGCACAAATCCCAACACTGGTGTCTTCAAATGACCTCACTGATGCTGACTTCATCCATGCCCTGTACAAAACAAACAAATGTAGTTAAAGAAACAGAAAAAAAGGTTACTGTTACAATAAAAGTGTCATTGGAAATTAGTACAATGCAAACAAATATAAATGTAAGTATACAGTCCCATGTGCATTGCCACAGCATATTACAATTGGTTACAAATATATGGGTTACAAAGCAAGGCAGCTGCACTGTCCACTGCTCCAGGTGTGTGTGCGTGTTTACTACACTGAGATGAGATAAATAAAGAGGCCACATTTTGAGTGTGTGCTACCATACCTGACAATCACAGCAAAAGTGAATTCTCTCATTTTCTCACTGTCATGTTGTTATAAACCTGTATAAATGTCTTTGTTCTGATGAACACGAAGGAAGACATTTATTTTGAGAAATGTTTGCAACCAAACTGTTCATGAGCCCCATTCACTTCAATAGTATTATTTTTCCCCACTATGGAAGTGAATGGGGCTTATGATTGGTGTGGGTACAAACATTCCTCAAAATATCTTCCTTAGTGTTCATCAGAACAAAGACATTTATACAGGTTTGTAACAACATGATAGGGAGTAAGTGAGGAGAATTTTTATTTTTGGGTGAACTACCCCTTTAAATCTTCCCAGGTGTTTTAATGACCCGTGTGCCAAAAGATGTTGTAACTAAAACATACTAAATGTTCTGTACTTCCAATAAGGTTTACACATTTTATGTCTATGAATCTATATTACTTACATCTGTCATTTGATCATTAATTGTTTGAAGTCTTTTTGCTAGATGTCCTCCTTTCTGATAGAAGTGTTTCGTCAGGTTTTTGGATTGGAGGTCCAGGTGACACGCAGGAACATAAGACAGTAGTGATTCTTTTAAATTCAGCATTTATCTGAAAACAAATTAACCAACCATTGTATATTTGAGTACTGCGAGTCAAAGAATAATACATGTATATTAGTTACAAAAATAAGATTTAGCTCCTAACAGCAGTAAAACAGTGATAGGAATTACTTACCAATGCTTTTGAGTGTGTAGTGCCTGCCAGGATGATGGACCTATAAGAGAAAATATTCAGAGGTGAAATCAACACATAACCTCAAATGATTAAGACCACACATGCACAGAGCAATAATGAAATAAGTATTATAGGACGCAATGTTGGACAAAATGAGATCTTAAAACAACAAGGTGCTCTTCTGAAAACGTCAGCTTTAAGGTGTGGCACTTCAAAGCGATTTTTTTTTTCAGTTAATATACCAGACGCGAGACATTTAAAAAAAGAGCTTTTTCTAATAGAATCAAGTGTTGCTCGTGGCGTAGCGAAGTCACGAATAACTGACGCGGGTCTGTTAATCTGATTAAGCAGACAGTTTGTTTAATACGCAATGTCATTATTAATGTAGTCAATTGATATCATCTGGTAAATTACATGTATAACGTTACTCTGGACAGAATAACTTTTGGTTAGCGTTTTATTTGTCCTGACAGGTTTCCATAGAACAACTGAATAAAAAGTGCCTCAAAAGTCAACTCAAAGCTGACAGTTTTCAACTCAGATAAAACTACCAAACGTGAAATAACATTAAACAGCTGACGTTTTTAAAACGCTGTGTTTTTCTTTATGAGCTTGACTGACTTACTCCACCAACCTCCTCCAAACTAATATTTACTACAAGTCATTGCAATGGCTACATATTTTAAACAAAAAAATAGTCTATCTAGTGAAGATATATCACGTATGAAGCGAACATAAATAAATAATATAACTTACTTTAATAACGTGGTGTCCGTCTGAGAGAGTTCTTCTGACTGACTGGCAGTGACTGCTGTGCTTAGTCTTCATTTTGGCTTCATTTCAAAAAACGATCTTTATTCTTCTTTTATGGCAATCGATGTCCTTCTCAATGAGCTATACTGCCACCTGCTGCTCAGGAGGTGCCGTTTTGTGTCCAAACCCAATTTTATTGCTTTAAGTATTCAATTCAATAAATTTTAATCAATGTGAGAATAATGTGTTCATTTTACATTCAAACAAAACATTTTAATCCTAATCAATTAAATTATGTTTACACAAGGAATATAAATATTTTGTGTTGCATATACATGTTTATTTTATTTAAATTCAAAGACCCACTAAGTCCATTTTTTTCAGTGTGGCTGGCAAAGTTCTTAAAGGACAAGTTCGGTATTTTACACTTAAAGCCCTGTTTTCAGATTGTTTATGGTGAAATAGAACGGTTTTGACTGAAATGTCGACATATGCGGCTGCCCCAAGAATTTTGGGGGGGTTTGTGTTTCACCTCCCACCTTTACAATGGGTTTAATGGTGCACTGGAACAATCATTCCTAAAATGCATTAAACTTTCGTTTACAAAGACGTGAAACTCACCGAGTGGTTAGGGGTGTTCACTGATATGCACACACAAAAATCGCTGCAAAAGATGCTTTCCAACAGCTGTTTTAGCATTCGTTGTTAACTTGTGGACCTATTTTTCCAAACGCCTCACACCCGTACATTCTTCCGCTTAGAGATTGAATAATAGACACTCCAGCCCAGGTGGTAGCGCTAATCCGCCATTGCCAATTGCAAGAATAGAAACAAAGTTCCCGGCGCGGAGTAATACCGTACCTCACAGCACAACTAATACAAGTCAATGGAGTTGGCAAAAACGTCTCGGTTACGTATGTAACCCTCGTTCCCTGAAGGAAGGGAACGGAGACGTCACGTCGTGACCGACGAATTGGGAACTCGCTTAGAGAGACCAATCTGCTTCGTACTCTACTAAAACGCCAATGAACTTGGCATTGAGATATTTGCATAATGCTGGCGCCGCCCCGCCAGGTGCGTATATAAGCCACAGGTGCAAATATGGAAATTAGCTTCATTTCGCTGAGAAAGCCGGAAAGTGTGACCGGCCGATAAACAGCAGGGAGCAGCCCTGTGGCGACGGGACGTGACGTCTCCGTTCCCTTCCTTCAGGGAACGAGGGTTACATACGTAACCGAGACGTTCCCTTTCAGTCGGTCACTACGACGTCACGTCGTGACCGACGAATTGGGAATCCCTACCAAAACGCCACTGAGGGCTGACCTCTTCCAGTGTCTGCGTAAAGCCCTCCGGTTCCACTTAAGGATAAGGAGAATTAGGTTTTAAGGCAGAAGGCCGGGCACTAGATGTTCCTTTAACCCCACAGTAGTGCTAGCGACTGGGAAGCGCCCTATCTGAGCGGTATAGGGACGCTGCGGAAGCCACCGCCCCGTTAAGGGCTATTGGTGGGCGAAAGTCAACCGTAGTTGAGGTATAAATGACAGCCGTGGCTGTGTAAGCAAAGCAGTGCTCTGCTGAGGGAAACGTGGGCTAGTAGGATTAACCCCACGGAAAATACTCACAAAGGAACCCGGTGGGACGCAATGTGGATGCCCGAGCCAAACACAGGTTCGCGAGGATGCAGCTAGTGAGAGGCTGGCAGCGGATGCTCCGCAACATCAGGCTGCCAAGGCAGCGGAGGAAGGCAAAACAAATTATTACGCGTTTTTGCCTTGATGGCCTTCCATACTGAGCTCAGTTTGGAGCAGCAGTCGGAGGCTGCAAGCCGACCTGCGAGCCTGTTCTCTGTGCTTCCCCTAACGAGGAAAGGGCACGAGAGGAGACAGGCTCGACACGAACACTAAAATCTAATGAACGTATTAGGTGTCGCCCAACCAGCAGCTCTGCAGATGTCTGTTAGCGAGGAACCACGAGCGAATGCCCAAAATGAGGCAACACTTCTAGTAGAGTGAGCTCTCAAATTAAATGGACAAGGAATGCCCTGCAGATTATAAGCAAGGGCGATAGTATCAACTATCCAATGAGACATCCTCTGCTTAGTGACAGCTTTCCCTCTCTGCTGACCACCATAACAAACAAAGAGCTGATCTGAGGTCCTAAGGCTTTGTGTGCGATCCACGTAGATGCGTAACGCTCGTACGGGGCATAATAAAGCCATGGTTGGGTCTGCCCTCCTCCGGGGGGCAGCGCTTGCAAGCTCACCACCTTATCTCTGAAGGGAGTGGTGGGAACTTTGGGCACGTAGCCTGGTCTGGGTCTCAGTGAGACAGCAGGACCAAACTGAAGGCACGAATCGTCAACAGAGAATGCATGTAAATTCCTTACTCTCTTCACGGAGACCAATGCTAGCAGGGTCAGAGTTTTCATTGACAAAAACTTCAGACTCGCAGACTGCAAAGGCTCGAACGCGGAACCTGTAGTAGGGCTTCAGCACCATGGACAGGTCTCAGGAGGAATAGAGGGAGGGCGCGAGGGGTTTAGCCTGCGAGCGCCTCTTAAAATCTAATAACCAAATCATGCTGCCAACTGATCTGCCGTTAATAAGCGAGTGATGAGCAGAAATAGCGGCGATATCAACTTTAATGGTGGAGGGTGACAGCCTACCATCTAACCTATGTTGAGGATATATAAAAGCACAATGTTAAGCATTCTCTGGGGTCCTCGCGTTGCGAAGAGCACCAGGTGACGAAAAGGGTTTCATTTAAGCGCGTAAGCCCGTCTTGTGGACGGTGCTCGTACCGCGTCGATGGTGTTAGATACCGCTTGCGATAAATCACCTAAACCTTGCGCGCACTCAACGACCATACATGGAGATCCCACAGGTCGGGGCGCGGGTGCCATAATGTGCCCCTTCCTAAAGAAAGAAAGTCCTTCCTAGGGGAATTCGCCAGGGAGGGGCTGTCGCGAGGAGCGTTAACTCTGAAAACCAATTCCTGGTCGTCCAGTATGGGGCGACTAACGAAAGGCTCTCCTCGTCCTGCCTGACTTTGCACAGTGTCTGTGCAATTAAGCTCACTGGAGTGAATGCGTATTTTCGCGTCCCCCGCGGCCAGCTGTGTGCCAACGCATCCACGCCGAGGCTGCCCTCGGTTAGTGAATAAAAACCGGCGACAGTGGGTATCGTCCGGCGACGCAAACAGATATATCTGCGCACGACCAAACTTCTTCCAAATTAGCTGGACCGTCTGGGGGTGGAGTCGCCATTCACCGGGGCGCGCAGCTCGGGAAAGCGCGTCTGCCGCTGTATTGAGCGAACCCGGGATGTAAATGGCACAAAGGGACCTCAGATGCTTCGGACTCCAAAGGAGGAGATGACGAGCGAGATGCGACAGGTGACAAGAGCGCAAAAACCGCCTTAACGGTAAATAACGCAACAGTCGCAATGTTGTCGGTGTCGGCTAATACATCCTTCCCTCGCATCTCCATAGCGGAGCGTACAAGTCCCAGATATACAGCGCACCGCTCGCGGCAGTTGGGGTGCTATGCACACCCCTGAGACTGCAAGCCCGTCATACGTGGCTGCTCATCCCGTGCTGGGGGCATTGTATGTGCTACAGAATGCCAGGAGACCCGACTCAGGGGCATATCTTGCTATCAGAAATGCTGGGTCTGCCACGGGGTAAAATTGAAATGACACAGGTGTAATGGTTACACAGTGTATGCCGTTGCGCCACGCTCTCCTCGAGACTCGATCGTAAAACCAATGCTGAAGCGGTCTCATATGAAGCAGCTCGAGCAGTGTCACAGCCGCAGCATGCTGTCATATGTCCAAGAGCTTCTGAAATTGTTTCAGAGGGACCGCATACTTCCCTCGAATTAAACCGAGGCAAGTCAGAACTGACTGGTTGCGCGCTCTTGTAAAACACGCCAATAAATCGATCGAGTCTATTTCCAAACTGAGAAAAGGATCCTCTGCACGGGGCAAAGTTGCTCTTTTCCCAGCTGACCTGATGACTTAAACGAGCGAGATGCTGAAGCATTAAATCTCTGTGTTCGCGCACGTTTGCCAAGAACGAGCCATTATAGTTGACGTAAATATAAGCAGAATGCGAACAACGCTCTCTCTCTCGGAGATTTAAATGCCATGACTAGCACTTTCATGGAGACACGGGGAGAGAGAGACAGCTCGAATGGTGTACTTATTAATATGCCCACCCCACGAACGCAGAGCGAAAAACGGTCTAGGCGAGGGGAGATGGACACAAAGTACACGTCTACAGGTCTAAGGCTGCAAACCGATTTGAATATTGAAATACGAGCCTCGGCGTATCATCCTAAAGGATCACACTTGTAGAGCCGGAGCGTAAATAAATCGGTCGTAACCCACCGCGTATTTTGGGTAATATGAGATAAAGGCTGGAAAAACCTTATCATCATTCTCGGTAAGAGGGACCGGCTCGAAATGTCCTTCGCCAGCAGGACATCGACTTTTGCACGCAGTACATGTGCATCGGACGCTTTCGCTATAGTGAAACGAATGCCCGAGAATTTGGGGGAGTGCCGGTAATTGTATTACGTAACCGAGGCAGATAGTGCGTAAAACCCAACGAGACGGGCTGGGAACTGAAGCGAAGCATCCCGGGACCGTACGAGGAGAATTAACGACACTACCGAAGTACCCGCGGTGGGGCAGCGAAGCGAGACAGGTGAGACTGCCGGTGCGTCTGCCGTGACAGCATAAACATCTACAGTATGTGTGTGTGTGTGACACTGACCTGAGCCGCTGAGGGTGACGGTCGTCTGGTCTCCTCTGCGGAGAGCGCAGACTCCGATGAGGGTGCTGGTGGTCCGGTCTCCTCAGTGGAGAGCTCGGACTCCTCAGGACACCCGCTGGCGATAGAGGAGAGGTAGAGTGAGCAGGTGTACGCCCAGGGCTCTCTCGATCCTCCGGAGACCTGGAGAGGAAAGAGGAATGCACTCTTATGTGTGGTTAAGTGGGTACCGGCTGGACAGCCGGTGGAACATATGCAAACCAAGGATTTTCCACCCGACCCTCTACCGGGGGAAGGAGCGAATCACGGTCTCCTGAAGAGTGATCCTCTGCCACTCCGGGTCGCCCGTCTCTGGCCACTTAAACTCCCGATTTTCACGGGAAGCGGCTAAGCGGGCGGGGCGAGCTGCTGACGACCGGTTCCCCTGCGCTGCCGAGATGGGGTCCGAGGAGGAGAACAGAGGTGGCCGCCGCAGGACGCCGACGGCGAGAGGCAGACTGAGGAGCCGGCGTTGGTGGACCAAGGGCAGCTCTCATCCGCCGGGGCACGACCTAGGAGATCGCCTCAGTCTGCGCAGCGGAGCTGTACGACTCCCCGGGCTCGCCGAAGAGGCCGGTCTGTGAGACAGGAGCATTCATGAAGTTGTTCCGTCATATAAGCCAGACACAGCCAAAGGTGGCGATCTTGAACACTGTGGTGGACATCGCACGACTGAAGGTCGCGGCTTCCCTCGTATATCTCTAAAGCCTTCGCTTGGTGAACCTGCAGTACGTTAATGCGTGCAGGGCTGAAGCCGCGTCTCCGCATGCCTGATGGGCAGCGCCCGTAACCGGACGACTGTCTATACAAACACGGGAGGGAAGGGTTGGGTGGTCCCTCCAGGAACGCAGCTGCATCGCAACCCCCCGCTCCACTGAAGGGATCCCCCTTAGCGGCTCCGTTAGTGAGGGAGATGAGGGGTGAAAGCTGAACGGCCGAGACGGCCGCAAATCACGTCAGCTCTTCGTGCCGTCGGGAAAGGCAGGCACAGGAGGTGAGGACCGTAGAGGCCCGGGCAGCTCCGAAGTACCAATCATGTGGGCGGGACGGTTCGGGCGGAGAGGGATTAACCCCTCCAACTCTACCGTTTCCGCCGCTCGAGCGGGCACGGCCGCCATCTCCGGGACGACTCCGCCTTGGAGGGAAAAAATGGGCACCCCTCTGATGCTGCAGAAGTGAGGGGACCAGAAGGAGGTCCAATGGATTCGGCAGAAATCGCAGAACACGACTCTGCAGTCTCCACCGGAGCCTCAACCGGCTGAGGATGAGAAGGCCGGTAGGTGAAGGACGCATCCTCCGTCCTACTCAGCGTAGTGATGCGAAGAGCGTCCTGCGAGCGCTTGACAGCCGCACCATGACGGCGTTCAGCACTGCAAAGGCGCGGACGTCGTTCCCGTAGAAACGACAGTCGTCTCCGCAATCCAAGAGGGTTATGCTCTCACAGAGAGAACAAAAGCTGTCCACGAACGCAGCCTCGGAGTGCTCGATGCCCAAGCACGAAGACAGCGCTCGTGACCGTCACTGGAATCCCTGTACTTCTCGCATCCAAGATCGCACAGAGGAAAAGCTATCCTGAAAAGGACGCTGATCTCCGAATATACGAGAGAGTGGCTGTCTTTAAAAAGACACAGAGCTCTCACGTATCACTCTTAAGGGAAATCACTCTTTAGGTGCTCAGCTGATGATGCGCACAGGGAGAGGCAACGCACACACTAAACTCAAAACAAAAAATATGCAGAGCAGTGGAATACTGCGAGCGTCCGCTGTGTCAGTACTGCTTGTCAATCAACTTCAGCAACCGTTCCCAGAAGAGCAGAGAGTAGCTTCTCAGTAGCAGATAAAGCCGGCTTTCGAAGCGAAAAAAGCTAATTTCCATATTTGCACCTGTGGCTTATATACGCACCTGGCGGGGCGGCGCCAGCATTATGCAAATATCTCAATGCCAAGTTCATTGGCGTTTTAGTAGAGTACGAAGCAGATTGGTCTCTCTAAGCGAGTTCCCAATTCGTCGGTCACGACGTGACGTCGTAGTGACCGACTGAAAGGGAACTACGATAAAACCTGTTGGAATGCGTATTATGCAGCGATTTTTGTGTGAGCATACCAGTGAACACCCCTGACCACTCTGTGAGTTTCACGTCTTTGTAAACGAAAGTTAAATGCATTTTAGGAAGGATTGTTCCAGTGCACCATTAAACCTATTGTAAAGGTGGGAGGTGAAACACAAACCCCCCAAAATTCTCGGGGCAGCCGCATATGTCGAAATTTCAGTCAAAACCGTTCTATTTCATCATAAACAATCTGAAAACAGGGCTTTAAGTGTAAAATACCGAACTTGTTCTTTAACAGTGTGCTCTTACCCCCCTTTTCAGCAGGAAACTTTGGTGGGGGAGTGCAGAGACACTGATTGGATTAGAGGAAAATGATAGTTTCTCTCTCAATGGTTCAGCTTGCATTCTGTTACCATATAAAAGTTATTTTTGGACGGAATCACGTTCGTCCTTAGGTTGGTGATGTTGCTGAGTAAGAACTTGAACCTCAGCTTGAGTAGCTTGCAGGTGGTTTTCGTAGACCTTGAAGTTGGCATCACGTTCTTTCTGTTCTACCTTGGCTCTTACCAGAAGACTTTCGGTCTGTAGGAGCTTTCCCAACAGCTCCTCTTTGGCGGTCTTTTCCTGCTGCTCCCTATGCTCGGTGTCTGTGCGGAGTTGTGACACGACCTTGTGAAGCTGTCCCACCTTGTTCTTTAGGCTCTTGTGTTCCTCCTCAGTCAGCTGCTGCTGATCCTTGGATTTCTGTGTCAGCCGATCTAGACGAGTCTGCGCATCCTCCTGATTTCTCCAGGCTGCTTGGAGCTTTAGTGTTGCAGCATCCTGTTCCAGGTGGGCAATGTTTCTTTTTTGAAAAAGAAATTCAAAATAAAATAAAAATGAAAATAAAAATGAAACAGCCCAACAGACAAAGTCTAAATGGCTGTTTGGGAGTGAGAGAATAGGAGGCAAAAAGAAATTCCCTTTTTCAGCTAAGCAGTTCATCTACCCTACAGTTAATGGCGGGGCCTTACAGGTAGAGGGCACAATGGAGTCATGCAAGCTAGGGGTGGCTGGGCTAGGCCCAACCTGAGAGCAATAAGGGGTGCCTCTATATCTGGTGCCTCTAGTGGCTAGGGAGAAAAGTGCATCTCTTTGCGCTAACACTTGTTGACTAAGACAACCCAGGTGGAACACAGAGACAAGGCGCCTCCCTGAGCATGCAGCCAAGAGTGCCAGGCCTTCTGCCCTCCCCACCTCGACCGCTCAACAGTCACGCCCTTCACACCGCCGGGCCACACTCAAAAGTGTCACCTACCAACTGGCACAGCCACTTGGGCCTTTGTGTGTCAGTTGGCATGGTTAATGGTTGGAGTGCCTGGTGGCAGAGGTCGCACTGCGTCTTGCTGTCCAAGGTGATAAGAGGAGGAAGCTACCGCATCACCCCGACTGTAACACACTGGAGTCAGTTCAACGAGACAAATCTCATGCAGGACTCACTGTGGCGAAGCCTTTGATTCATCTATCAAGTGTTAGCTTTACAGAGATGCACAGGGGCTTATCACATTGCACCAGTTAAAACATAAATGAATTCACTGAGAATGGGACTTATGGGGCTGGATTCTATTCACAGTAAAGAATTGGTTCAATTAAAATTTAAAATAAATCAAACTGCATTACATTTAAATTTAAACTTAATTAAAAATACAATCTCTACAATAGAAAAGAAAGATGAGTAGCAAGCGGGAACAGCAAAACATAAAAATAAAATAATAAACAAAAATTAGACAAAGAAATAATACATCAATAAAGCCATAGCAATTTTAATTATTATTATAATTTAAGACCATCACACTTAATATGTAGGAAATCAAACTAGCAAAGTAGCAGAATAACCTAGTTATCAAAGTAAGATCAAGTGAACGAGTGAACGAGACTGAGGGAAGTTAGCGAGGGAAGGTCATAAAAAACAAACTGGAACGCAGGGCTATTGTTAGTACCAGGTAGTATGCTTTAAACTGATAAAAATGTGCTTCCATACAATAATTACATCGGTGACCGCTGCGTTGCTAAGACAATGGATGTAATTTGAGCTCATGTACGTCCGGTGCCTGTTTGGGCATACTATAATCTATAACCAAGATTTAATCTCCTTTAAAATTCGGGCAAGCACTGAGGGTAAAGTCTTACCCTCAGTGCTTGCTACTTTAAAAAACACTTATGTGAATATAAAGGAAATCACCAATTAACAGCTTCTTCATTTGTGAGATTTCCGGAGATTTAAAAGAAGGCCTTATGAGATGATGGAGGACATTCGCCCAATAATTTCCTTCGCTCTAAATAAAGGAATTCTACTCTTTATTAGGCAGAATCATACAGTAATACACCGTATTAAAGGGTTTTTTAAAACGATTACCTTGAAGACTGCAGTTAATTATACATAACAGGGACGTGAGTCCTGTTACCACCTGAAAATAATACAGGTAATTACATTTTCATTCATACCAATACAAGAACGAACTCGGTTATAACTGATAGCTCTTTTTCATTCATTCATATGCAAAACACATTTGACCTGTTAATGGTTTGCTCAGAAATAATGTTTAAATCTGCCTGCGCATTCTCCACCATATAATGTAGCGATTCAGCGGGAGGAAGGGAAATGTTATTTAAAACACTATCGAAACCTCAGACCGAAACACATTACGTAAATTTAAGGGAATTCCCAGATTTAGCTCAAAGGGAATAATAAGTACAATTAACTGTAATTAATTATACAAATTGATAAGGTTTTAACTGATTTAGCAGAATTAATAATAACAATTAATTAATGCATTTGTCCAGCAAATATACGCATAATTGTACATTAATTTCTTAGACCATTAGATTCCGTGGCCTTTAGAAAATAACCTTCTTACTGCTATACAGTACTATTATGCATGTAACTTAGATCCAAGCAGATTAAGTGACATTGATTTGCTGAGCATTGAACACAGAAACAATTCAGTTGTGAAATGCAAAACTGGTTTATTAACTATGTTACACTACGAAAAAAACACACAATACTAACTACACATTAGGGATGGGATGATTACCGGTTTCACGATTAACCGTGATAAAATGTCCTGACGGTTAGTATTCTCATTTAAAATTTAATTATCATTACAACCGTGTTTGATTACCGTGATTTTGAAAACTTGCGGTAAATCCTGTCCAGCCAAAATCCGTTTGACGTAGGCACGCACATGCAACAGTTTTTTGCAGAAGAATTTAAGGGATAATGTATTGTATTCATTCACAGTAAACTATAAGACAAAATAATTTCAAAAATAAAACTTGTTCCAATGTATTCAGTGTGTGTATCAGTTCTTTTTTAACATTTCCATTTCATTTTAACAAAACTATGATAATATTGATAACCATGATAACTTTGGTCACTATAATTATGATATTCAATTTTTTATTTATTTATATAGCGCTTTTCACAAAAGTCAATTGTTTCAAAGCAGCTTTACATAAATAGAAGCAGTGAAAAGCACAGAAAAACGACTGATAGCACAACAAAATACATGATAGCATAAGCAGTTAAATTTGCTGCGGCTATGACTCAATATTATAAGCGAACGTCTAAAGTAACGTCTAGAAGAGGAAGCTAAGTAAAGCCCAAAAAGGCTGCCTCCCCGGGGTGAAAAACCCCCTAGGAGAAAAAAAACCACGGGGTTTTATCCGAGGAAAAATAAGTCCTAGGAGGGAAAAACCCTTGGGAGAACGGATAAGGAGATTTAGCGGAGATTAAGCGGGTTCTGCCGGTGATCGTTGGTCAGGAATCAGCTGGGCATCAAGTTGAAGGACGGCCAGTAGATCAGGGGTGTGCCGACTTTCACATCTACCGGGACTGGGTCTGTTTGTCTCGTTGCCTCTGGGTCGAGGACGAGACAGGTAGAGAAAAGCAAAATCGTATTAGCGTAGCAGCCGTTCATATGTATTGAAGTGTCACACAGTGATGTGGTTTAACTCAGCTTAGTTCAAGACAGACTAACTATTGCGGCATAATTATATTATCCACAGTTGAGGATTTAACAAATTGGGGGCCCAATGCGAAGGTATATATGGTAAATAAGGGTCACCTTCCAATCTTTAAGAGAAAATGAGCCTAAAGCCCCACTGTCGTCATTAATGCAGGTTCAGTGGCAAACGGGTCTATATTGTAAACCATTTACAAGACCACGAGAAAACGCCAAACATCGCAACCCGACCATACGTGCTAACCCGTTTGACTAAGGCTGGAGGCCCCACTGTCGTTGTTAATGCAGGTTTAGTGGCAAACGGGTCTGTATGGCATACTATTCACAAGACACACGAAAGCACCAAAATCGCAACCCAACCATACGTGCCAAACCGTTTGACTAAGGCCGGAAGCCCCACTGTCATCGTTAATGCAGGTTCAGTGGCAAACGGTGGCAAACTATTTAATGCAATTAATTTTTAAGTGTTCATGCAGAAAAGGTTTTTATTTATTTATTTGGTTGGTCTGTGTTATGACCGTGAGTGCTTGTTCCGTAAAAATAACTATTGCGAGTTAAGAACCTTTACTAGACAAATTATGCGAATGCTTTGTTGAAGAGAAAAGTTTTAAGTCTAGATTTAAAATGATCGACTGTGTCTGATTCTCGGACATCGGTTGGTAAATCATTCCAGAGCTTAGGGGCTAAGAAGAAAAGGATCTTCCACTTTTAGACACTTTTGATAGTCTAGGGATAATCAAGAGACCAGAATTTTGCGACTGTAGTGTGCGTGATGGATTGTATTCTGATAGTAATTCTCTAAGATATGAGGGTGCTAAGCCATTTAAAGCATTGTAGGTGATTAGTGATATTTTAAATTGTATGCGATATTTAATTGGTAGTCAGTGTAAAGATGCCAGAATTGGGCTTATGTGGTCATACTTCTTAGATCGAGTAAGTACCCTTGCAGAAGCGTTTTGAACTAGCTGAAGCTTGTTGACTAGATTTGAATGGCATCCCCCGAGTAGCGAGTTACAATAGTCTATTCTAGAGGTCATAAAAGCATGAATAAGCTTCTCTGCGTCAGATGTAGACAGTATATGGCGTATTTTTGAGATATTTCTAAGATGGAAGAATGCTGTGCGGCAGACGTTGGCGATATGACTATCAAAGGATAAGTTGCTGTCGAACATCACACCTAAGTTCCTAACCGTGGAAGATGGCACCACAGTACAGCCATCTATGTGCAATTTGTAATCTGACATATTATGTTTGTAGCGATTTGGTTCAATAATAAGTACCTCTGTCTTATTGGAGTTGAGCTTAAGAAAGTTATGTGCCATCCAGTCACTAACATCGATAATGCAGTCTTTTAGCTTAGAAAACGTGTGTGTTTCGCTGGGATGCGAGGAGATTTAAAGCTGGGTATCATCCGCATAGCAGTGAAAACTTATGTTATGTTTCCTGATAATGTCTCCTAGGGGTAACATGTATAATGAGAACAGGATAGGACCTAAAACTGATCCCTGTGGTACACCGTATTTAACCAGGGAGTGATATGACTCTTCCTCATTTACATAAACAAAGTGATAGCGATTGGTTAGATATGACCTAAACCAGGCAAGCGCCTGACCACTGATACCAACATAGTTTTCTAGTCTATTGAGTAAGATTGTGTGATCTATTGTGTCAAAGGCTGCACTAAGGTCTAGTAATATAAGAATTGAGATTTCACCACGATCGGATGTTAATAGGAGGTAATTTGTAACTCTAAGCAACGCTGTCTCTGTGCTATGGTGGGGCCTGAATCCTGATTGGAACTTTTCATATGTACTATTATTTGTCAAGAATGTGCGTAACTGGCTTGCCACTACCTTTCTAATATTTTCGAAAGAAAGGGAGATTTGAGATTGGTCTAAAGTAATTAAGCTCTCCTTGATCAAGCTGTGGTTTTTTTAATCAGCGGTTTAATAACTGCTAGTTTGAAAGCTGTTGGAACGTATCCTATTTCTAGCGATGAGTTAAAGATATTTAGAACCAGGGTTGACACTACAGGGAATACCTCTTTAAGTAGTTTTGTGGGAACGGGGTCTAATATACAAGACGATGATTTGGATGATGTGACTAGTGTAGAGAGCTCATCTATTGTAGTAGGTTTAAATGAATCAAGATATTTGTATGGTAGTCTAGTGTTAAGTGAACTAATGGGTAGAGTGGTGGCTGCCTGGGTAGCTACGATGTTTTCCCTAATAGCCAAAATTTTGTTAGAAAAGAAGTTCATGAAGTCGTTACTGTTGTGTTGAAGTTTACTATTGGTTTCTGTTTGTTCTTTGTTTCTAGTCAGTTTCGCAACTGTGCTAAAGAGGAAACGAGGGTTATTATGATTCTCATTTATAAGCTTGCTAAGATATGTAGATCTGGCGGTTTTAATAGCCTGTCTGTAGTGTTTAACACTCTGTTTCCATGCTGCACGCCATACTTCTAACTTTGTGCTTCTATAATTTCTTTCCATTTTTCTAGCTGCCTTTTTAAGGGCTGCTGTGTGATGGTCATACCATGGAGCTGGCCGTTTTTCTTTGAATCTCTTTTTTTCGAATGGGACCAACGGCATCCAATGTGTTAGAGCAGACATTGTTTAGGTTTTCTATTACAATATCTAGATCATCACAGTTATCTGCTACATGTTTCATTTAGGACAGATCTGGAAGAGTGCTAATAAAGCTATCTTTAGTGGTGGAAATTATTGTTCTGGCTAGTCGGTAGCATGTTGTGGATTGAGTGATCCTATCTAGAAGTACAGTGTATGACACAAGGTAATGGTCAGAAACTGCATCGCTCTGAGGTGATATTTCAACGTCATTAATATTGAGTCCGAGTGACAGAATTAAGTCTAATGTGTGCTTACGAGTATGCGTTGGCCCTGTCACGTTTTGTCTAATATTGAGAGAATTTAGAACATCCATAAACGCACGTCCTAATGCATCTTTTGGGTTATCCACATGAATATTAAAACCACCAACAATAAGAGCTTTATCTACAGTGACTACAAGCTCAGACAGGAAATCTGCTATTTCATTAAGGAAATCTGCATGGTGGCCCGGTGGTCTATAGATTGTCGCTAAGGCAAAAGAAAGCTGTTTGTGGTTACGATCAGTTATTTCCATATTTAACAACATTAGTTCAAATGATTTAAATTTTAGTTCAGATTTTTGGTTTACTTTAAAAATTGTGTTGTATATTGTAGCTACACCACCCCCTCTCCCCTTTAATCGAGGTTCGTGTTTATAATAATAGTCTTGTGGGGTGGATTCATTTAAACTAATGTAGTCGTCTGCTTTAAGCCAGGTTTCTGTTAAACAGAGTGCATCTAAGTTTTGGTCTGTAATTATTTCATTGACAATAGGTTCTTTATTGGTAAGCGATCTAATGTTAAGAAGGCCGAATTTTAACATTCGAGGTTCATCTGTTAATGTATTGTTTTCTAATTTTATATTAATCAGATTTGTACCAGATGTAACAAGCGGTGCTCTGTATTTATTTGTTCGGGGAACAGACACAGTTGAAATGTGCTGATATTTCGGTAAGATTGACTCGAAGTGCTGGGATATAAGTGGTCTTGACATATCACGGCAGACGGACAGTTAAGCCGATCCGTCTGTTTACTGACCTGGGCCCTGGATAGTCAGACTATATCAGAATTAAGACTATTGATCAGGGCCCGGTTCCCCAAAACGTTCTTATCGCTAAGAAGTTCTTAACCTATTCCTTAACCTCTCTCTTAACTCTATGGCACGATTCCCAAAACGTTCATACGCTAAATATATCTTCTGTAAGTCACACTTTCGTAAGGTTGGTCTGGACCATTCGTAAGCTCTCTCGTTGTTTGAGCGCAAAACGGTACCGCCGCAGTCTTTAGAAATCAGCGCAGCACAGTACAAGTCAAACTATGGTATGCTGACAATGATTTTATGTTATGGACATTTTAAGACTTCTAATAAAATATGTTTGCAATGGATACAGGACTATTTATGCAGTTGACTTTATTTGGTATCAGAACTAATGAATCAAAGACGGCGCCGGTGTTTGTTCCTCATTGAAGTCTGTTCCCTCTATGTTTATAGCGTTTTCATCACGTTACATTTATAATTTATTTAGAAAGATTAAAGATTTCAATTGGTTATACTAAAAAGCAATAATATCATGTATTCTATTATACAATTTATTAAATATTTCATATTTGACAGTTTTATGTCTTTTAACATATAGCCTGTCTTTTTCTTTTCTTTTTTTCTCTACTGTTTGTTTTAAAACTGTTATGTTTCCAAACATAATAAATATATAAATAATATGATTTATACTGTAAAAATAATTGACTTACAATCAAGAACAGTCAAGATACATTACATAAATGCACACATGTACATCTCAGTAGCCATTAAAACTTTCAATGTATATAAAGAATAAACGTACTGTATAATGTGAAAAAATGCTATAAAAACACTACACTAAAGGGAAACATAGGGGGAACAGACTTCCACACAACACCGGCCACGTAACTGTTTAGTCCATGCCAATATTTTTATTCTTCAACCCTTAAACCTTTTGACATTTTGCCTGACGTGGCTAAATAAAAAAAAAACGCCTTCCAAGACAACTCATTATGGAGCTGCTAGATCTTCTCAGACCATATTCTCTATCTAACTAGGTTGCTTTTTATTGAAAACATTAATGGTAAGCAATACCGCATTAAACAGAAATACTGCAGCTGCTTGCCAATCAATTCTGATTGTTAAGTACCTTAACATTCGTATAAAAGTGTATTACATATTTTTAAAGTCAAAACCCATGTCAAGAAGCTGCACAAGTGGCACAACGGGATAAGGAGGGTGGATAAATAGCGAGGGATACCCGGTTCGTCTACCGGCCCATATTACTGACAATTTGATCATTTAATTAATAGTCTATATTTTACGGATAACTTAAACTATGTTGAAATAAATGTGACTGGAATAATTTGAGTAATGTTCCATTTGTATATAACGTGTTGTTTTTCTTAACGTCGTAATGAACCTTCGCGTGAAGTGGAAAATCGATCCCTGAGTGATCGATCGCAAATAATTCAGCACCTTCACTTGGGACAGCGCCATTGTACGTCGTACTTAGAGGCAGCGTGTTAAGAAGCTTCCTAAGAGACACTTCGGGGAACACACTTAGGAACATCAACAACTTTGGTAAGATATATCTGTTTGAGTCTTCTTAGCACGCTAAGAGTGAACGTTATCGGGGAACCGGGCCCAGATTTCTAGTGAGTATAGCACTTCCTTCCGATGACGGAATATGAAATTTTCATACCGTCCCATCCCTACTACACATACAAACAAACAATAACATAAAACATATATAGAGAGAAAAGATGGAAAATTAATAGAGAGTAAAAGAAGGGCAATATCACTTTAGACTTTACTTCTGCACAAACCATCAGAACCTCCCAGAATCGCCTTAATTAATAAGGGGTAATAATAACTTAGTACAGCGAATTATTAGCGATACTTGCATTGGCTTTTGTGAGGCGCGTGTGCGTGTGCAACTGCTTGTGCACGTAAAATATATACACTTATTATATAATATATACACTTATTGTGGTCTTTAGCTGTGATCTTAGACTAGAGAATGAGGTCCACCTTAATAGTCTCTGGTCTTTGTCACTGCTTGAGGTCTCCAGTTTCTCTGGGGGAGATTCCTTTGAAGCTTGTTTGAAAACTGCATTTTAATTAGATTGTCACCAAAAAAGTCAGACAGAGAGGAGTCAGAAAAAGAGCAGATCTTCTGATGAAAGCGTTATGAGCCCTCTTGTTGGGGCCAGGTGCTAAACACAATCTAAGGTCACAGCGTGAAAACTGATAACGATCCAGACTACTCGGATATCTAGTCAGTCGTTACATCTATTATACTGTAATTGTTAGAAACTGTTTCATGATTGTGTTTTTTCAGGTACAGTAAATTATTCCAACATTCACTCAACATCCACAATCATCTGTTGCCAAATATAGATTTCTGCAGAACATTAAGGGGCGTTTCTCAATTTCTTGGCATTTCCAAACCAAAAGAATTTTTAACCATCCAATCAAAAAAAAAGACAGAAGCCCACGATTTTTAATTTGATCTTCCATGTTTCTCCATTACATTTTATGTCTTGATCACAAGAAATCAAGAAAGAAAATGCTGCATTGCTTTTATTAGACTTTTGTAAAACTAAACTAAACATTCTCGTCAAAAACAGAAGTGAGCGAGCTCAAATTAATTCAAAGTTAAGAGCACAGCACATGCTGTGATTTTTAGGATTACTTATCTGTCACACATTTACAGGTCACATCAGAGAACTAAATCATTGATAAGTTAATGTCATGTGGCCCTAATAAGAAAAACTAACAATCCACACAGCTTAATGTTTGAGCCCTAAAAATGAATACCATTATTTTGAGGTGACAGCCATGCATAAAAGCTTTATTCAGTAAACGACTGACAGTCATTTAACAGAATCTACTGAATTCAGTGCAACTGAATCTTAATAATACAGCATTATGACAAATATTTTTATTTAATAACTTAGTTCTTGATGTTGGAATGCAGTTTCAGTGTCCACCCTTTATAAAAACAATGTTTTTTTATATTATTCATACCGATCATCTTACGACTCGATCAGAACCGGTTTGTCTGGACCAGCTTCAGTTCCACAGAACTCTTTCTTTATTATTAGGAAGAAAACAAAACAGGTTTAGACAAGACTGCATTGAACCAGAAGACTCATTTACAGACATGCACTGAGAGATGAAGAGAAATATTTATCACTGAAAATGGACTTATATGTCTTTATTTTTGTTTTTGCCATTCTGACAATATCTGAAGGTAATGTAAAATATTTCTCTCTCTTTCTCTTTAAAAAGGTAATAGAAAGACTCTGCAATTATAATTTTACAAACACACACTAGTGACTAGCATTTAAACAATCGAATCTTGAACTTGAAAGTCAACTTTATTGTCAATTCTGCTGAATGTACAAAACATGAAATTATGTTCCCTCAACCCCGCAGTGTACAACAACAACAACATTACACAACAAGTTTAAATGAGAAATTTACAAATAAAAAATTAAAATAAATAATATACAGTATTTAAGACATTGCGGCACATAAATGTACAGTATATTTACAGTATATTTACATAGTGCAAACAGTGTGCAGGTTTGATAGCAGCATTTATAGCAAAGCAAAGTGGCTGGTACAGTGTGTGATTGGAGCTACAGTTTGATGCTTCTGAGGACAAAGGGAAGAGAGTTTAGCTTCCTAATAGCCTGGTGGATGAAGCTGTTTTACAGTCTTGTGGTCCGGAGCTGTAGGCTCTGGAACCTCTTTCCAGAGGGCAGAAGACTATAGAAGCAGTGTGAGGGGTGGCTAGGGTCAGTGCTTTCGAGTGCTTTATTGTACATGTCCAGAAGAGAAATTAATGTGGCACCAATGATTTTTTTCTGCTGCCTTTACTATGCGCTGCAGAGCATTGAGGTTGTGGGTGGTGCAATTTCCAAACCACACAGTGAGGCAGCTGGTGATGATGCTTTTGATGGTGCCCCTGCAGAATGAGCACATGATGGGTGCTAGGGTTCTGGCTCTTTTTAGTTTTTGGAGGAAATAGAGGCGCTGTTGGGCTTTCCTAGCCAGTGATGCATTGTTAGTCGTCCAGGAGAGGTCCTCTGATATATGCACACCAGGAAACTGGGTGCTGCTCACCCTCTTAACAGCAATATTGTTGATGGTTAGAAGAGGGTGTTGGGTGTGTGCTCTCTGAAAATCAACCACAATCTCCTTTGTTTTCTCCACGTTTAGAGATAGATTATTGTCACTAGACCATCTGACCAGTTGGTCTACCTCATTTCTGTAATTTGTCTCATCATTGTTTCTGATGAGACCCACCACAGTTGTGTCGTGCGCGAACTATATGAAGAGGGTGGACCTGTATGTGCAGTCATGGGTCAGACCAAGTCGGTCCAGTTTCTGTATTAATTGTTGTGCGATGATGGTGTTGAATGCCGAGCTAAAATCTATGAATAGCATTGTAGGGTTTTTTTTATTTTTTTTTATTACACACTTATGCTTAAGTTTTGTTGACAAATATAAATGATGTCTATTTATGAATTTATTTACCTGTGTCTAAATTATTCCTCGCACTGTCAGTCCAATATAAAGTTGTAGTGGTTTTTCTGTAGTTGTGCATCTTTGTCAAACTGAAAGTGATTAGATGATGTCAGATTTAAGTGTTTAAAGTTTAATGTCTTTACTCGTTGTGATCAGTCTATAATGTTTTAGGTCTGATTATTAAAACATTTTCCACAGTTGTTTGTACTATTAGTCAAAATGATGCTGCAAAATAGCACCAGAGCGCTGCAAACATAAACAGGCAACTTTGATACAAGACACTACAGTACAAGCTTTATCTTTTTTTCACTCTCTTTACAGTTCATTAAAAACTAAAATTGTTTTCAGGGTTTACAGTGAAGGGTTCCTCAGGTCCTCTGGTTGTTCCTCTGGGAGGTTCAGTGGTTCTTCCCTGTTCTGTTGATTCACTCTTACCACTGAAAGATCTGGAGGTGGAATGGAGAAGATCAGACTCACAGACTCTCATTCATCTGTATCAAGATGAAGATATCAGACCAGAGGCTCAACATCAGGATTATCATGATAAAGCTCATTTCTTCACTGAAGACATTAAACATGGAAACTTCTCACTACTGTTGAACAATCTGACAGCTGAAGATGAGGGACAATACACATGTAAAGTTCACGCTGGACAAGAGTCTGGAGAAACTGTGGTGGAAATTAAACATGTTGGTGAGTACAAAACATATGACTTCCCTCACATTATATTTGAAGGAATTTATGTGAATTTATATTCTTTTGAATTTATTCTTTCAGAGCGTTTGATATTATCAGGATCAAGTCAGTCAATATCTGCATCTGTGGGTGAGGACGTAACTCTGGGCTGCTCTGTGAACTCTCACATCAAACCTGAAGAGATTGAAAAGGTTTTATGGAAGAAAATAGATAAAGATGAAGAAATCCTGGTTCTTCTCTATCAAAACAATGAAATTCAATCAGGATCATCAGATGAGCGATACAGAGACAGAGTTGAGTTCTTCACTGATGAAATCCACAGAGGAAACTTCTCTCTCAGACTGAAGAGAGTCACAAATGAAGATAAAGGAGTTTACATCTGTCAAGTGTTTACTGGAAGACTTTCTGCAAACACAACTGTAATACTGGAGAGACTGGGTGAGTCAAACAGAGACAAAAATACACAACTGCTAAAGATCAAACAAACACATGAGTTTCATTATGATGTTTGGTTACACTATAATAAGGGTCCATGAATCATAATGAACTGAGACATAATGTATTTTACTTAAACATGAACTAACTCTAAATTACTGCATGTACTAATCATAAACTACTGAAGAGTCATCATTAAGTACAGCATGACATGCTTTTTCGTTGTTAGTTAATGTATTAATTAATAATACATTCATGTTGTTGTAGTTAATGGTGACTCTTTATTAGTTATGCTTTGTGTCTAAACTCAGCATTAGTTCATATTTAAGTAAAAAATAATTTAGGTATTATCATTAGGGTGACCATACGTGCCATTCTTCCCGGACACATCCCGTCCAGGATTTCGGTGCGTCTTCCGGAAGTCGTATTTGTTGACCGCATACGCCATTCAGTTAAAAACATAAGTTATACAATCGTAGTTTCATTCTTACCCTAAAATGTAACGGTTGCTTTTCTGTAATAATAATAATAATAATCCTCTGACGTATGCGGTCAACAAATACGACTTCCGGAAGACGAACACAAAATCCTGGACGGGATGCATCCGGGAAGAATGGCACGTATGGTCACCCTAATTATCATGGACCCTTATTTTTAAGTGTTATCAGATGTTTAAGTGAGTATTTCTAAATAGTAACATCAATTTAATTTCAGACATTGTTAAAACCCCATGAAAAGTATTTGTTAAAATACTTTTTGACCTTGAAAGGAATAATGGTGAGGAAATCATGACATTTTGGTTAACTATTGTATCAGTTACACATATTTCCTGTAAGCAGCAGTAGTGTCAATATTACATTAACTTGACTACAGTGTAACTGCAGATTTCATGTTTCATAATACTGAGTGTGTGTGCGTGTGTCACAGGTTTCTCAGTTTTACACATAATAGTGTTGATTCTGTGTATTACTGCATGTGGATCTGCTCTTCTGTTCTGCTGTCTCATCTACTGCACATCAAACCATAAAGGTATATTTACATGAAATCTATTCTTCAGTTCAGAGAGTAATTCAGCACATAACATAATTATGAGACGATAAATAATTAAAATGTATACAATTTTTATTTAAATTAAATGTCAAATCTTTTTCAGGGTTCAGTGTGAAAGCTTCTTGTAAGGTTCCTCGTAGAGGTTCAGTGGTTCTGTCCTGTTTCATTGATCCAGATATAATAAAGAAAGGATTAAAGGTGGAATGGAGTAAATCAGGCTTGGAGACTCCATTGTGTGTGTATCAAGATGGAAATATCAGGAATAATAACTCTAGTGCTCATTTCTTCACTGAAGACATTAAACATGGAAACGTCTCACTCTTGTTGAACATTCTGTCATCTACTGATGCAGGAGAATACACATGTAAAGCTTACAGTGAAGAGAGATGTGTGTTTTCAGTCAGTGTGAATTTAAAAATAATTTACAATGGTAAGTGTATGAGATGGTCAATAGATGATAAAATGCTGTTATAACCTTTAATAAATATATTCATATAATTATAATTTTGTTATTTTTTTATTAAATCAGAATTATGTTTCCAGACAGCAAAATGTGTTTCAGTTCAGTTATAAATATAACAGTCATATATTTTTATGCAGCATCGAGATATATTAACTAGTTTTACAATTCATCAGTGTAAAGATCAGATGTTATTTTAGAGTGAAATCTGAGCTACTGAGGTCTTGTAATACGGTACAGATGTAGATTGTGTGTGTCAGAGGTCTATAAGAGTCATAGAGTTGTTAAACAAGTATCAGTGATTGGGTCAACCAGACTATGCTTCACATTCATTCATTGAACAGTAAAAATATAAACATATAAACTACATTTAGTGAAGATTAGCAAATGTTTTAGTCAGGCTGATATAGGGATGGGCGATATGGCCTAAAATCCATATTGCGTTATACATTGCAGCCTCTTGCGATAGCGATATGTATTGCGATATAATAATTTCAATAGACTCGTTTCAGAACAGGTTATATAGACCCTTACAAAAGCCAAACTGCTAAAAAAGTAAGTAAAAGTAAACCATTATGGCCAGATTAGTCTTGTTACCTCTCTTAGCTGGAACTTTTGCCTGACACACTCTACGTCAGGGGTGTCCAGACTTTTTTGTGTGGTGATCTACTTTTAAAATGATAAAGCCGACAAGATCTATCTGCTAAAAAACATATATATATGCATGTTTCACAATTACTAGACCATAATGCCAATTTCGCGCGTGGAGCAGCAGTTAACTTATGTAACTTATGGCTTAAATCCAAAAAATAGATTGTTTCATTAACATGCATTATCGCGATAGTGCAATAGATTTAAAATCTCTATCGTATGCCAATTTTCTATCGTTTATATTGCATATTGTTTATATTGCCCATCCCTAGGCTGATATTAACACCATTGATCACATTGTGACAGAGTTCAAACATTATTATAAAACATATTTCACTTACATGACAGTTATTTCATTTTTGATATTTCACTTTTCAGATTCAAAGTACACTGTGGATTATTCTTGTGATCTGGTTGTTCCTCTGGGTGGTTCTGTGGTTCTGCCCTGTTTTAATGTCAAAACTAGAAGAATACCAGAAGAAGGACTGAAGGTGGAATGGAGTAAATCAAAGAGATCAGTGTGTGTGTATGAAGATGAAGATATCAGGAATCATCAGGATTATCATGATAGAGCTCATTTCTTCACTGAAGACATTAAACATGGAAACTTCTCCCTCAAGTTGAAGAATGTGAGAGAAGAAGATGAGGGACAATACACATGTAAAGTTTACATTTTAAACAGAGAAGAGTTTTCAGTCAGCACACAGTTGGCACCAGCACTTCTAGGTAAATCAACAGAACAGATAAATATGGAAAACTACTGTACCTTCAATCAATACATACATTAAATGTAATTCATGTGGTTCTGTATTAAATAATTGTTAGTTTTGTGTAAAATTACAGTACTAACAATGATTTTTGGTCTCCCGACCTCACAACAGGTATTCAAATAAATATCAATGTCTTATGGCATTGGTGGTCTGCTGGGTTAACTTTAATAATATTAGCTCTGCTAGTGTAAAAATACCCAATCATGCATCTGGATTTATATGCTGTGTTGGCTATTCTTATACTGACATTCATAAAACTAGAGAAAAATATTTTAATTGTTATTGTACTCTCTGTTTTCAACATCAGTTTCGGGTTTCCATCTCCAGCTGTTTATGGTCTTCAGTCCACATATCATCATGTTCTTTGCTTTTATCTTCTGGGGTATTTCTGAAGGTCAGTGTTTATCATCATTGTATCACTCAATATATTCATTACACATTGCTGTATACAATATACAGCAATAATAAAAAAAATTACGGTTTTGTTGTTGAGAAGCAGTGATTGAATGATTGTCATTATTAGTCTGTGTTTGTGTTTTAGGATCTGTGAATGAGACAATCTGCTGCTGTGCTCTTTATTTACTCAGACCTCTCACGCTACTCTGGGCAGATCCATATATGAATCATTTTAAAGGTATTATGTTTGTTAGTGTATCACTAAAGATCAACAAATTAATTTAACCCTCATATTATGTTCCGGGTCAATTTGACCCGTTTTGATTTTTAAGCTGTCGGATAAATCAGTTAACCTGTGATTCTATTCTTGAAATTTTGTGACTTTTTCTCATTTATGGCCATGAACATGCATGCAAAGTTTAGACATGCTGATATGTTTTGAAGTGTACCAAAATAATTTTGTAACGATTTTGAGGTTCGCGGGTCAATTTGACCCGCATTTTGTTTTGCGCCAAAGCAACTGTATAGACCTAAATTAAATATATATTTTTAGTGTTTGTTGTTATATTGGTGTTTATCTACCCTAAAATGGGGGTAAAATTGCTTTTCCTCCCTATTTTGAGTACTGAAAAAGACTTTTACAGACACAGATGGTAAAAGTGAGCTATAATTTCTATTTACAATTTATATGAAATACTACTTAAGTTAAAGTTTTCTTCCAGAAATGTTGTCACTTTTTCTCATTTAGGGCCATGAACATGCATGCAAAGTTAGGATACACTGATGTGTTTTGAAGTGGTTTTTTAAGCACAAATAATGATTTTTGGTACGATTTTGATGTTCGCGGGTCAATTTGACCCATATTTGTTTGTTCCAAGGCAACTGTACAGACACAAATTAAATACATTTATTGCATATATTTTGGTGTTTTACTACCCTGGAAAGGGAAAAGTGAGCTTTTCCCACTTTTTTTGTACTGATAAAGACTTCATCAGACACAGAAAAGTAAATGTAAACTATCATTTCTATTTTCAATGTAAATGAAATACTATGTATAGCTGATGAATTCAGACCCACAGAAAATCCAGAGGTGAATACAGGTGATGCTAGCTGTGCCCCATAAAACATGACACCAAAATAAGCATCATTTGTGTAAAATGCAAGAGGTCAGAAAGCACATGCTTGATGTATGCAGATCATGTAAACAGTGATTTCTTGAATTTGTACAATGAGCCTCAAGAACAAAAGATGAGCCTATTTAGAAAAAGAAAAGCTTCATTTCATTTCAAAGCAATATTTAATAGTTCATTTAGGATGTCTTAAACATAGGTATGTTAAAAAAAACATGTTGAATTAAAATTTAAAATGTTAAATGTTGCAACAGTTTTTGTGCAACATTTGTTAAAACAAACATGTAAAAAATTGTGGTTAAATGCATTTTTTTTAAATCATACTTTTTAATTTTAAATGTTTATAATGTGTTACAAAGACTGATACTAAAATGGTTTTGTTCATACCTAATTCCTTCTTGTTTTTCATAATGTGATATTTAAGGAATTGCATTGAATCCAATGCGGGTCAATTTGACCCGCTCCATCAAAATCGTCACAAAAATCGAACACAATACAAGGGTTAAAATAAGATATTTAGACTCAATCTGTTCTCACACACAATGATGAATGATACACACTGTGATGAATAAAACGAATAAGTTTGTTCTTTTTTACAGGCAAAATTAAAGAACTGATTTTGGATTACAGTTATGTTGCTGAATATTTTGTTTTGACAGCTGTTGTTTATTCAGGTAAACAAATCCAACACACTAAAATTACTGTGCATTTTCATGAACACTTTAAAAACACTTTACAATATTGTTGCACGTGTTAAAATTAACAAGTGCATTAGCTAACATTAATAAATGCTAAGATTAATAAATGCTGTATAAGTATTGTTCACTTTTAGTTTATGTTAGCTAATGCATTAAATAATGTTAACAATACAACCTTATTATAAAGTGTTACAAACAAATTAGAAAAATAAACTATAACAATTAAAAAAAATGTGACTGTCAGATTATCACTGTGTTATTCTGAATATTATAAAGGATTGTTAAACAAAATGTATTTTGTAATTTGAGTAAACTGTATTTATTTAAAATTAGGGTTGCGTTTTCTTTCTAAAATTGTTGATTTTATCTCCTCTTTCTTTCAGCTCTTTTAACAAATACTTTGGAGAAACTTCTGAATTATGCAGTATTTGACAGAGTCTTGATCTTAGTCCTCTATGTATTGATGTTTATCTGCTGCTTCAGTAAAAGCATTTACAGTAAGTATTTCTGAATAGCTTTCTGTATGTCATCATATATCAGTGACTAAGTATATAATATTAAATAATGTCAATATCAATATTTCTCTTATAGTTTTAGTTGCAAAGATTGGAAAGAAAACAGGACTAATTATTAAAATATTTGATATTGTTGCTGATCTGACCTTTGAGATTCTGCCTATGCTACAATTCATCCTTCTGTTTTATACATTTGGATCAGCCAGAGGAGGTGAGTTCACATTTATCACTGATCTAAATTCATTTAAAGTTGTAACTGAGAGTGAACTGTGTCTCTCTGTTTCATCACATTAGTTACAGCTTTGGACAGACAAAGATAAAATCATTTAATGTGACCTACTGAGAGGAACTACAGTAATATTATCCAGTATTATTGATTTAATGAATTTTGTTACAACAACAAAAACACATGTATGCCAGTGATTTTCACACTAGGTGCTTCTGAATCTCTGCTTATTTCAATGCTTTAATAGCATTTACTTTTAGTAGTATTTCAAGGATGCTTTGATCCAAAGCGACTTACAAAAGTAAGGAAAACAGCAAAGCGATTTGTCATAGAGAAGCAGTTGCTACACAGTTTGAGCTTACCAAGTTTCAATACACAACCTGTTTAAGGAGAGATACTTCTCAATAAGCATTGCTTTGGTAACAGAGTCAGAATTAACCTGGGATAAAAGTCCATGCAGCTGGATAAATGTAAAAAAGTGTGCTCCAATCAATAAACAAAGCATCCGATCCAATTATTTCAGTTTCTCATTCCATCATTCCATATACATGTACATTTACAATGCATATCTTATTGACGTGAACACTGTATAAATGTAAGTCTCATTATTCCTTGCAAGCCCTTTCCCACGGTCAATAACTGTATGCTGCCTCCCATTACAATCCCCATCTGTCTTATTACTGTGGAGCTTTTATTTAAACAAATTATACATCTAGTGGACAACCGGAAAATGCAAAATATGGCTCCATATGGGGTAGATTTGCAAGAGAGGTTGTAGGGAATTATATGTGAGCAGCAATTATTTTAGTCTACAATGTTGACCTGAATGACTTCTTACCTGAAACCATGCAGCCTCTCACACACTCACCAGTCAGATCCAGACTATTAGGAGAACTGGGATAATTTATCTTAGACTGGTGAATGATTTGACCTGCTGCTCTGCTCATTTTCATTTATTTATTTACTCATTATTTATTATTACTTCATATTATTGTCTGCCTGATAATGGCACACAAGTGATATCTGCTTCAGCTTTTAATTGTGACCAGTGGACTGTAAAAATAAATTCAAAACCCAATAAAAATGAAATTCATAGTCATGTGTCATCATCTCCAGTGAATGGTTTCTGGACGTGAAAAAGTAAAACCCTGCAGGGAATTCAAATAGTCCCTTTTCGTTTTTGACAAAAGGAGCAGAGTTGTAATAGACTCTGCATGTGCACCCCTGGCCCACTGCCTGCAGTATGGGTTAATTTACGTCTTCTTGGGTCCATTTGGTAAAAGCACATTTACTGTAGTTTAAATTACCTGAGACACAAGGCCACTAAAATAAGACCTGACCTGTGTCTGAGGCATTCATCAAAGTTTTAGACATAAATTCGCTTGGTCCTCGGGCCGGACCTCACATGAAGAAGTTTACTGTCAAATACAACAATAGTACCAAGGAGGCTGAAGAGATTTCACAAGACACTATTTAGACAGTAAAGACATAAAACATAAGAAGACCCATACTGTATCATTACTGAATTTCTCCTTCTGGCAGCCTTTAATAAATCTGACACTGTCAAAAAAAAAAAAAAAAAACACAATCAAACATCGTACTGACAAGAAGTTGCCCTTCGCATCAAGAGAAAAGCTCTCAAAAGCAGCTAACCAGAGCGTTTTAAAATTTCTTTAAGCTATAAAAAAGCTGTTTTAAACAAAGCAAAAAAGGAAAACACTTAACATGTAAATGTTCAGTTATATTATGTATGTATTTATTTTTATACAGTAAAGAGAATATTGATTTAAAATCTCAGTGTTTTGTGGTCAAAGATTCACAGATTTTTAAAATAAATGATTTTTATCAGTCATTCAGAAATGTTGACAATTGTTATTCCCTCCATGTTATCTGAGAATGACAGATGTTAACAGATTTGAAGAAGAAGTTTCACTTCATTGAGTTCTTCAGACCCTCAGAGTGCGTTCATGTAGCATTTAATTCAGCTAAACATGTGATCTTTTAAAAAAGAAGACTAAAAGCCAAAAACATTTGTTTACTTGCATCTTATTCATCTCATTTGATAAGATCTTTTAAAAGTATTGGCATTATCTTCTGATTTAGAGTTGAGCTCTCTTTATATAAACAATCAAAGAATTGAATTTTGAGATTATTTAGTACATGCCTGCTTTCAGAGTCGTATTTCTAATCCATCTCAGAGATTATTGAGCCCTATACAGAATAGAAACTATCGATGTGGAAATTGTGCCCAGTGTAATAATACTTTTAAAACATATTTTTATCACCCAGAACTCGCAAAAAATATACAATTAATTATGTTATCACTTGCGCCTCATCCCATGTCATTTACTTGATTCGGTGCCCTTGTGGCTTGGGTTATTTTGGGAAAACGTCATGCCAACTAAAATAGAGTATCAGTGAACATAAAAGTTTTACAAGGAAATATGTTAATTATCCTTTAGCTTCCCATTTTCTTTCTGTTAACCAAGATGTGCCTACTTTACATTTTTGTAGAATTTAAAAGGTGACGATGCCACAAAGAGGGGGATTTAGAGATGCTTTTATTGAGATGTGAGCTATTGAAAGTGTTCGGGATCTTTCAGTTGTACCTCATTGTGTTCTTAAAATAAACATTCATGTTGTAATTATTTATTTTCTTTTGCTGGAATTTAAGGTATCCACCAAGCATACAGCACCACTTTATATATTGTATGTAGTTGGGGTGTCATACTTTAAAAAAATGAATACTTCTGCTCTAAACATTTTAATAATTCAAATACGTGGTGCCCTGCACGGTCTCCAAAATCACAGTTTGATCTTCTGTTCTGGTGTATGATGTTAATCTGAACAGAGAAGTGCAGGAAAAAGAGAGAGTCAGGGAAAAAATATGAATGAGTTTACCAGAAAATTAAATCCTTGTAACTAATCGACATTCTTTTGTATTTAATAAACTCGCATAGCTTGCAAACAAATATTTACAATTAACATGCTGATTGTGCCAAAATGACATCGCTGAGCATTTGATTTACTGCAGCAATTTGATCAGTTTATTTGAAATTAAACTTCTACCATCCACACATAAAGCAACATGATGATTTGAATCAGGGTTCATGCACTTTCCATCAACCTATGTCCATGTCTAAACTTTATTTTAATGACAGTTAAGAATCCCAGAGCGAAATAGTGTTAGTCATGGCTCCCTTTCACCAGTCAAAATCATTTACTGTCAATGTACAGATTGCAATGTACTCATACAATAAAATAAACTCTCTTGAATGCCACTTGACACACTATAGACACAATACAACATATATTAACTGGTATATACACAACATATACATATGTACAGAAGTTACAAAATGCATGTATTACAAAAAATAAACTAATTGCTAGATGATAAGACAATAAGTCACAAGACAATAAGACAATAAAGTGACATTGATGTTGACATTATTAAGTGTTCAGTATTATTATTGTTATCACACATTGTGTTTCTTATGACATTAGAGTAGAAATGATTCCTGCATTATTCCTGTTGTGGATAAGTGTCTGTGAATGGTGGCTGGGGTTATTCATGATGTGTTTTGTCTTTCTAAGGCAATGTTTAGTATAGATGTCAGTCAGTGATTTTCTGAAGTGTTTTTCTTTAAAGGGCTTTGCTTTTCAATGTAAAGCAACTGCCATAACAGAATGCAATACAACCTGTGAGAACCCAATCCACTGCAATCCTGTCAAAGATGCTGAGGACTGTGGTGGACATCACATCTTTATTCAGACATTTAGTAGACGCTTTTATCCAAAGCAACTTACAAAGATTAGGAAACAATAAAGCGAGTTGTCATCGGGCATAGGGAGGCAATATTACAAGAAGTGCTGTCTCTTAATCTGTGTGAGTTTAGGGTGACTCTTAAAGAAATCTGAAGCTGTTCTCTACTTTGTCTCCTCTTTCCTAAGTTAATCATCAGCTCTGTTGTTTTACTGACACAATGAAACAGTCTGTTGCTCTGGCACTATCGATCTCCTGTAAGACGTATCATCATCATTGGTGATCTGATCCACAATGGTTGTTTCATTAGCAAACTTCATTATAGTGCTAAAGCTGTGAATTGTCACACAGTCATGTGTAAAAAAGAAATACAGCTCTGAGTTCAAAACTTTTCCCTATGATGTGTTATTGTGGTTCAGTAGAGAGGTTTTACTGTCAATACACACTCACTGTCAGTCTGTTGGTGAAAAAAAATCCACAATCCAATTGCACAATATGATATTTACTTCCAGATCTATCAGTTTTGTTAGCCTCACAATACAGTAGTATACTCTAAAAACCGTTGGGTTATTTGTTTTACCCAACAGGTGGGTTAAACATATTGGGTTGTTGTGTTGGGTTATTCGTAGGTTTTATTGGGTTATTTCTATAACAACCCAGACAGATGGGTTAAAATCGGGCTCACGTCACGCATTTTGAATTTCAAAGGTCGACAGGTGCCACTGCTGAGTGCGGACAGACACGAGAGGTACGTTTTAAAATATATATCTCTGTGTAATGTTTTATTTTGCTACAAAGTGTCTTTAAGCTCTATCACACAGTAAACTATCAGCCACGTTTTCTACAAATACTTGTACAAAAACGCTGTTGTCTAGTTTTTGTCCGTTACACCTGTTCCATTAATTAACTGTTACCGATGCCAACACGCGTTTTTAAGCCATCATAAAGGTAGAAAAACATCGCAAATTATTTTAATATTAAACAGCACCAACATCCCTTACGAAAATGAATCATGTCTTTTTTTAGTAGTAACGTTATAACGTTAGTTTCATGGCGTATTGATTGCCATATTGCTTTAACCATGGTTTCTGTAACAGACAATGTTTTTGGTTTAAAGTGTAGTAAAAACCGTTTTTTATCTTTTAAGGGATGCAACCGGCTGTTTTTTGCTCCAAATATTTTTTAGCCGGTCTGTGTTATAGACACAGAGCTGTAATATAAATGTGCTTCTGAATGGAAATGTCTTAAGAAATGACTCGATGGCATTTTATTGTCGTCTTACTTTAGTATAATCCCTGATAAAGCGCTGTTTAATCCTGCACGTCTACTACTGTTTACGGTAACCCCGGTAACGGTTGAATTTGCTCTTCAGCGACATCTACTGTCAAAGTAGAGTATTTATTCAGCGTGCCAGATGTGTTTGCTTTGAGATTTAATACATTATTCTTTTCTTTAAATGTAGACATTCTTGGAGATGTTGCATTAAAAACCCTACAAAATGGCCAGCAAGATGGTTCAGCCTTGCTACAGTACCAAGAGCCAAAGCAAACATTTATTAATTTTCAACCTGTAAGTATCATTTATGACACTTGTTTTTGTTTAATTCTGTTTATGTGTGCATATTTACATTGTGAAAATTCTGTCTTAAGGTCAGAAAACAAACATAATTCAGTATTTGGAGGAGGAGGTATGACGAAGACCCCATGTCCTGCTATGGGATGAATTCGACTAATCACAAGTCTTTGTTATTGTGGGGAGGCATGGCCCAGGAGCAAGACCAGCAGTTGACACATGCTTTAATATTCCCAAGCCTTTCACTACTGTTAGGTAGTTTCTGTAACACACAATACATTTTGTACCAGGTGATGTTTCCTTAACACACTGTCACCTGCTTAAAGGGATAGTTCCCCCAAAATAAAAATTATGTCATAATTTTCGTCCTCTCCTGTTGTTACAAACCTGTATACATTTCTTTGTTCTGATGACCACAAAGGAAGGTATTTTGAGGAATGTTTGAAACAAAGCAGATCATGAGCCCCATTGACTGTCATAGTAGGAATAAAGAATACTATGAAAGTGAATGGGGCTCATGATCAGTTTGATTTCAAACATTCTTTGAAATATCTTCCTTTGTGGTCATCAAAATAAAGACTTTTATACAGGTGAGAGGATGAAAATGATGACAAATGTGTGAACTATCCTTTTAAGCAGTTTTTACTTGGATAAGATGGAGTATTTGTTCTGTTCTTATATGTTTTTGTATATTTATGTATGTGTATATGTATGTGTGTATGTATGTATTTATGCTTCTATACATGTATGTATTTATACACTTAAGTGCAGGTGCAAATGACTAAATGGAAATAAAGCATTATAAATGTATTTGTAAGTTTTGTATTATTTATTTATAAAGCAAATAATAGTAATAAATAATAATAATAATAATAATAATAATAATAATAATAATAATAATAATAATAATAATAATAATGGGGTTAAAACAGCATTGCAAAAAATAACCCAACAAATTGGTTATTTCATAACCCAACTAATTGGGTAAAACTTTCTACCCAATGCATTGGGTTAAAATAACCCAACAATGGGTCGGTGCTATAGTAACCCACCATTGGGTTATTTATTGGGTTATTTTTAACCCAACTGTTTTTAGTGAGTAGTTTTTATTGTCCAGGGTCAGTGTGGTATGAAGTGTGTGTAGTATTGTATCTTCAGTGGATGTATTGTAGTGTTCAGTAAACTACTGTGGATTATGTATTGCAGCAATTATTTCTCAAGCATTTTATTGCAATGGGGGTTAATGCCACACTGTTATAGTCATTGAGAAAGCTCACATTGTTTTCCATCTGTACAGGGACAATATTGGTACTTTTAAAGCACAATTGTACAGTTTAGTTTTTTAATGATGTGTTAAAAATGTGAGTTAACACAGCAGCCAGTTGTGCACTGCATGTTTTTCAAATGCATCCTAAGATTAGATCTGGATCAGCAGCTTAGAGAGAGTTGACTTATGTGTGCCACAGAAACAGTAATTTTTGAGTTTTTGTGATGGAGGGTTTTAATATTTGCAATCTTGAAACAGCCATAGCTGTTCAATTCATCAGGGAGAGATTTACTGGCAGATTAAATCATCTGCATCTTCAGTTTATAGTCTGTTTTATTTTGAATCCTCTGCCTCAATGTCTCATCTCTCTCACGTAATAAACCATCAGTCTCTTATCTTCAGGAAGATGTCAGTGAAGTAAACAACCTATATTATTCTTAATAACAACAGTTCTTGACAGTCAATGTTTAAGTTATTTTATCTCAGTGAACAATAGTTACAATAATAAACTGTAAATTAAAATAAAAACCTTACCGCTTTCTTTTTACTTTATTGCAATAAACTCAAATAATGTTTCTAGGTCAAAGTGACTCAAGATGATGATCAGGTCAAATATATGTTGATTCTTTCATAGAAACATTTATAAAACCAATGAATTTTTTTGTGTAACACTCAAGACTGTAAGGTGCCACCCATCGGCCCAACGGGGGAATCCAATGGCGTGGTGAAGGGATCACGTGTGCTTGCCGTCCGTAGCGCTTCTAGAAGATTAACTCCATTTATTAGATTTCAAATGTATTTCTTTACTCAAAAAAATTATTCAAGCCCTTCTTAGAAATGACACATTAAAATTGTGTTCAATAAATTTAAAAAACCTCATTAAGAGCAATAAGAATATATATTTAATTAGTCTAACACAAAATGAATATATATTATAATTCATTGATTTCATTTTAATTGTGTAAACACAATTAGTTTGAGTTTGGGTTCTGGAAAAATAATTTCCCAGCATGCTTTGCATGCAACTGCTTTTGGAGAGTATTTTTTTAATTAAGTGTTATTTTATGCATTTTTAGGTAAAGAGAAAGACTTAATAGTGTTTAATGTGCATTTATCTTATTGATTTAGAAGCGTTTGTTTTATATTTTTTCAAATTGTTTGGTTACCATCGTGCAGAAGAGCTTGTGGTTAAGTTGTGGATGTGACATATTTCTCTCAATGAGCACTAACTGTGTTAATGCCTGTTTGGAGATCAGTCTCTTCTCACATGCTCATCCAAAGTATCATGTGTTATTTTAATTAGCATGCTAACATGTGCTTATGCTAATTAGTATGATATAAAAATGTTTTATATAAAATATCAGAATTGAGTTATTCAGACTACACTACATTGAGTTATTCAAACTACGCTAAATCGAGTTATTCAGACTACACTAAATTGAGTTGAGGCAACTAATTGAGTATTGTCATTTACCTTAAATTGAGTTGGACTAACTCAATATATTTTTATTGTGTAAAGCAGTTTTTTATGAGTTAGGGGTACACATTCATATTGGATGGAAATCCTGCCCACAATTTTATTGAGTTAATCCAATGAATCATTTTTTTGAGTGTGGTTAAATTATAATCTGACTCCAATTTATAAAATATCAATACTATTCTGATGCTGATCACAATGTATTTAATTATAATTATATTTTTATTCTCGTAATTATTTAGAATGAATTACATTCACATAGAGAATATGAAGTATCTCTGGAGGTGCTTAAGGCAGTTCCATACAGCTGGGTGTAGAAGCATTTCTCCTTCTAACTCAAAGTCAGAGGTTTATCCAAACACACTATAAAATATGAGGATCCATCTATATTGAGATTGAGTCATTCTTACCTCCAACCTACAAAAGTGGGTATTAACTCCAGTCATATTTTCAGTCGAGGTAATTCCTAATCTACCCCCTCCAGTATATTTATAAAATATAATAAAAGACTTGACAAGGTTTAAAATGAATAGATGTTAACAATTTATTTTGCCAGGCAGGTTACACTTAAATCAATCATTCATCAATCAAAAATATCCACAACTAAAAAGATCAGCACAATGTCAAAATAATACCTGGCAATTAAAGACACACAAAGTGGTCTAGAAAGATTCTTATTAAAGATTTCTTCCATGATGTTTTAATGCACACATAGTGTGGGAGCTTCTGAACAGAATGCCTCCATAAGGTTTGAATACACACTGAGAGTGGAAGCTTCTGGGTACAGAATGGCTCCCAGAATATTTTGTCAGGCCACCTTTTATACACAGCTTGAGAAAACTACCAAAATCTAGTTTGACCTGTACCAAGTGATACTAAAGAGCACCTGGTCAAACTAGCCAGAAGTATCTGGCAAAACCCCACCTCTACAAGAAATGCATCTTCTATCCAAAGTTCTAAAACCTTAATCCATCATATCTTAGATTTATAGAAATTAGACCTTTTTACTCATCGCACCATGACCTTTAAAATGATACTAAACATGAATATAAAAAATTACAATCTTAGAACCACATAATATGTATACATTACATCATATATTTCAGCAGATACTCAGTGATATGAGCCTAAAGGCTAACAGTGCCAAAGTCTTTGTGATGAAGAAATTAGGAGAACAGAAAGTTGCATATCTGTAAACAGTTTCACCTAAGAGTCAAATTTGAGTTAGCAACACCACCTGAGGTTTAATTATTTTATAGTGTCTCTTCATAAATAAACTTAAAGTTGATTATTTAACATCCAGTATTACAAGACTCAGCATACAAGCATATAGTGTACATATACATGCTAATATATAGAAATGTTAAATTGGATAACATTGTAATATTTCATTAAAATGATTTTGTATACTAGTTATTAAATATATATTTTTATGATGACAGTAGGTGTATGTAGTGTGCAGTATGTAGTAGAGATGCAGGTGGTGCATGATATACACAGATTATGACACAGTGGTGATAAGAGGGACACAGCTGATGATGGATTAGTTTTTATGTTTAAAACACTCATTATACACAGAAACTGAATCTGATGTGAATCTGTTGATATCGTACATTAATAGTAAACATTTATGTTAATATAATTTCTCCTCTTGTTTTAGGAATCATCATCATTGTTGCCATTTTACCAATGTTACTAACAACGACAAATGAAAGAATGTTTTACAAATGTCGTAGGCGCTTAAACTGTAAGTATCTAATGAATTATTATCTAAATGTGATACAGTAAATGAATAACTATTTCAGTGTAATTCAGTTATGTGTGATCATCAGTGTTTGCTGTAATGCAGTACAGTAATCTGAATATTTGTTCACAGTAGGCCTAAGACAGTAATGTAGTGTTACATCTGAGACTTACTGTAATCAGATAACTGACTTACTGTATTTACTGTACAGTCATTTTACTGTGTTACTTGTTTAACACATCTCTATAAGAATATGCCCATTTTCAACAAGTTGGTATGATTCTTTGGGGTCCTTATGATATGTCTGTAAAACACTTAGGTTAAAATTCCTCTATGGTCATGTTAAACAACACCCTTTATACCTTTATGTCAAAAACATAAACTTAATCTTGTCTTTAAATGATAATGAGCTACTGTTTATCCCACCCCTCTCTTCCATAGGGAGAAATATCTCACAGAAATCACTACCATTAGGGCACAATACACTTAAATATGAGGTTCTTACACAAAGACAACATACCACTATACCAGTAAGCAGACAGTAAATTGGATAGTCTGTCGGTCGACCATAGCACACACTGCAAACTGAGTAAACATACCACATTAGTGACAACACTGCCGCAGGCAGCTAAACATGCACATACTAACAGACATACATACAGACAAACTACAATACCTATTTGCCAAATAACAGATCAATATGCATGTTTAACTCATGCTTTGCATGCTATCTTTGCCTTGCGATTTATGGGTGAAATAGTAGCCGCTTTCAGACTGCTTAGTTTCAGATTTACAGGAACGAGCACTGGGGCAATTAACCAAGAACTAAATGTTCCCCAGTACCCTTTTCCTGGTTGCACCGCCAGTTGAGACTCTGGAGTGACGTTTCATTCATAGTGATTGCTGATCTGAAATCAGCGCAAATGGGAGCAGCAAATGGGAGATACAGAAAGTATCCAGACAGCAATCTGTCCCAAACATTAAGCTTGTGTCCCTATACATTTGCAAAAACCTGCATACTGTCGCCACATTGTGAAGATATACGCAGTGGCTGATATATGTGTTATTTTGCGTCAAGTCGCACAAGTTGATAAAGAGTAAACTTATCAGTCGTTTGTGAAATGTGGATAATCTGTACATGAGCTAATTTTACAAGTAAGACAGATCAAAATTCATGCCTTTATCTTGGTAACATTGCACTGCATGCATACTTTGTTGGAAAACAACCAAGACTGATAATTAGGCCTACATTTCATGTAACCAATGGAGGATTTATCAATATTTCTTATATGTATTTTGTCGACTAAAAGTACAGATGGATGTTATTATTGTAAATACAGTTTAAATGAGCAGCATGACACCGTCATGATTTATGATTGATGCGCAGTTAAATAATAAAGGTATAAAATGCTGTTATGAATCTGATAAACGCCTCGGAAAAATTATATTACTGTTGATAGAGCAACAACTTTATTAAATAATGTTTGTGTAACAGATGTGTATGGATCAACACACTCACACATGGGGTTGCTTCAGCTCTTTTTAATAGACAAGTGGAAATCAGACTCGCTGTTATGAAGTTACTGCAGACATTTACAAAAAAAAAAAAAAAAAAAACTGCAGCAGTGACACAAATCTGCTGTTGTACAAATTTACATTTCATTTGATAATTATAGCAACTGTATATTCATGGGTTTCACGTGATGTCACACATGAACCAAACTGTTAGTATGGGTGTAAAAAAGAATTATATATAGCCAGTTTTGTATAAAATATGTTTTTAGATAAACACAAACAAATCAAATAGCCTGTTTGGTGTATGTTTCAGTCGGGACTAACTGACGTTAAACCTGGCACATATTGCATAAGGAGTATACAGAAAACTTTTATAAAAAAAATAACATTTTAGAACAAAAACACATAAGAAAAGACAATATAGAAATAAAAAAAATAATTATACATTGGTTATAAAATACAGTACATGAAAGTTTATATTCTGTAGATAAATGTATGTGCATTTCCAACTGGTTGTACGCTGATTTTTACATTGAAAAAAGAAAAATATAAAACATGCATCATTTTTATTTCAGTGCAATTCATCAATAGATTGTGTCTTGCCTAAAGCGAATCCAGAAAGGTCCTAAAGACGGTGGCACAGCAAAAAAAGTCACAGGACTGAAACCCATGAATAGAAAACTGCAGTAATTTATTTGCAACTAGTAGCACAATTTATTTAATCCTTTATTTAACCAAGACAGTCCCATTGAGACTTCACAGTCTCTTCTTCGGACCAAACTTCACTTCCGGTAGACTTCCTCAAAGTATCAATAACAACAGAGTACTTTTAGAGATTACTTTTTAGATTATTTTTAATAGCAAAATCAAAATAAATAACCAGTTAATTACCTTAGTTTAAGATCATTGCTAAACCATCTAAAGACAGTTTCATCTGAGGCGTTGCCGTGGTTACTTAACTTCCGGTCCATGCTAGTTTATTGGTCTGGCTTGTGACTAAACTGACCTCTGTAACAAATACCATGTAGAAAATAAAACTGTTTTGGTTTCCTAGTTGTATGGGATAGACCTTATCCGGAGAAGGAGCTAATTTAGTCCCTGAAAAAGGTGTTGTATATTCTCAGAAATAAAGGTCCAAAAGTTGTCACTGGGACAGTACCCTTTCAAAAAGGTACAGATTTGTACCCAAAGAGTGCATATTAGTACTTTGAACTGCCAATATGTACCTTTAAAGGTACATATTTGTACCTAAATGGTACATATTATGACCTTTTTTAAAGGGTACTGCCCCAGTGATAGCTTTGTACCTTTATTTTTGACAGTGTAGCAAAATCCTCCCCAGTTCCTGTCATGCGAACAAGACAAAAAGCGGGTAGTCCCACAAATAGTTCAGGTACTATGAAAAGGTTCATGCGGTGCTGAAAGACCTAATATTAATGTGTCATTTGCGGTGCAGATGCGAATCAATGTCGTGAATCAACAGCCATGGGCGGATGCATTTCTTAAACCCATAACCTTTCTGACTCAATTTCGTACAGGCTGATAGACAGCTTTATTTAAATGGTCTTGTGCTTATTTGTGTTTACGCATTTGTATTAGGCATTTCCTTCAAATATAAAATCTAGTCTTTTGCTTTTGTTTCCTCTGAGGTTGGGATTCGATGTAAGGACACCTGTGAGCCTTTATAACCAAACAAGGAGCAAGTTGCATGCCACAATTGCTTCATTGTCCAACCCTTGCTAAAACTAAATGTACCTTCGTTAGCTAGCTTCAAAACTGATGTGAAGGCGTGGTCTACAGCCATATAAGGAGACTCCAAATATGGTGTGGAGGTGGTCTTATTCAAAGAACTAGCTACCTACATAGACACCAATCTTGCTGTGTGATTTATTTTCAGCTTTACTGAGCTGACAGACATGCCAAAAACATATAAATTCATAAAAAGCTGAAAAAGTGAAGATTTTATCCGATGTCCCCTTTAAAAAGTGTGTGGTCTTTACAAGCTTGCAATGTAGACATATTTATTGATTATTGATAAAAGTACAAACACACACACGCTGTCAAAAACAGCGGCACAGGCCCACTCAGATTGACGGCTGGCAAAATTTTGTAGAAAAGCAGAAGAAATCATGCATAAATTATAATAATCTAATAATGAATAACAGTTTAATAATAATCGCTCAAATACGCACCATTCAGAAATAAATAACTATTTATATAGAAAGTTGTGTTTCTAAACCTTGCAAATGTTAACAGTCAAGCCATTTTAAACTATTTGAGCGCCAGAAGATGTTAAAGTGAGCTGTTTACTGTGCACACAAACACACACACATACTGAAATGGATACACACTCAAAAGCACACGCACACAGATGCGCGTCAATCTTTCATTCCATTACAGTAGTACACTGCAGTACTTTATTTGTAGTACAGTAAAATGTGTGTTTACTTGTGAAGAGGATTTTTGAGCTGGATGTCATGGCTGACCCACATACGTAAATCTTCATTGATGAGGCAGTCTTTAACCTGACAACAATGGCACAAAGGAGGGCACAACATTCTTGGTCACCATGACATTACTGTTTTTGGACTTTAGCTCGGCCTTCAATAAAATCATACTGTACCATACATCCTCCTGACTAGCCCTGTGTACCCCACCCTACCTGTCTGTGGATTATCGACTCCCTGACAGACATGGCAACAACTACTGAAGCTGGGAGGTTCACCTCCAGAACCTGCACCATTAGCACTGGTGCTCCTCAGGGCTGTGCACTTTCTCTCTACCGTACACACCAGCGACTGCACTTTAAAAGACTTCTCCATCAAGCTCTCGACGGTGATAAAATGCATAGAGAAGAGAGGCTGAAAATTAGGCTGACTGGTGCAGTAAAAACAACCCTGAATACACTCAAAACTATGGAGATGACTGTGGACTTCAGGATGAACCCCAATCACTTCCTCCCCTCAGCATTCTCAACATCACTGCGACAGCTGTGGAGTCATTCAGGTTTTAGGGCACTACCATCTCACGGGGCCTGAAGTGGGATTCTCACATAGGGGTCGATCACACCAAACGCGTTTATGGCAGTTGCAGGCGCCTTTTTTGAATGATTTTCTATGGGCAGTGAGCGTATGCCCGCTGTTTATGCGTGCTGAACGCTTTGCGTTTTTTGCCGCCGGCCACATCACGTGCTTTTAAAGGAGGACTTAAAGCAGAAAAGTGCCCGAAATCATTTGCGTCTTTACACTGTCCAATCGAATGAGGGGAGGTGGGCCTTTCGTTGTGGTGATGGAAGTCAGTTGCTTGGATCCAACGGACTCCACCAGGAGCTGGCCAGGAACACTACAGCCCTGTGGACAGCCCTGTTCCTGGCCTCTCAACATCACCATATGTTTCAGGAATCCTAAAGACTGTTTACACCTGGTGTTAAGATGCGTTTTGTCCGATCTGATCACAAGTGGACAACACTAAATACATGTGACCGAGTGGTCAGGGGTGTTCACTGGTATGCTCACACAAAAATTGCTGCAAATTACGCATTCCAACAGGTTTTATCTTAGCTTTTGCCAACTCCATTGACTTGTATTAGATGTGCTGTGAGGTACGGTATTACTCTGCGCCAGGAACTTTGTTTCTATTCTTGCAATTGGCAATGGCGGATTAGCGCCACCACCTGGGCTGGAGTGTCTATTATTCAAGCTCTCAACGGAAGAATGTACGAGTGTGAGGCGTTTGGAAAAATAGGTCCACAAGTTAACAACGAATGCTAAAACAGCTGTTGGAAAGGATCTTTTGCAGCGATTTTTGTGTGAGCATATCAGTGAACACCCCTGACCACTCGGTGAGTTTCACGTCTTTGTAAACGAAAGTTTAATGCATTTTAGAAAGGATTGTTCCAGTGCACCATTAAACCCATTGTAGAGGTGTGAGGCGAAACACAAACACCCGAAAATTCTCGGGGCAGCCGCATATGTCGAAATTTCTGTCAAAACCGTTCTATTTCACCATAAACAATCTGAAAACAGGGCTTTAAGTGTAAAATACTGAACTTGTCCTTTAATGTAATAGAGATGCATTTCATTATTATTGCCCTTTCATCATTAAATGTTCTGCAATACTGTATGTGTACAGTAAGCTCAAGTTAAAAGAGTACAATTCCATATACATTTTTTGTTCTTTAGTACATTAATATAAAAATTTGCCAAAATGTAATTTAAAAATGTATTTAGGTACCACTTGTAATACATTTGAACCTATCTTTGTATGAAAGATTAGTACAAGTTTACTTCAAAAGTATACATTTTTGTAATGCAAGATAGTATGTTAAATGCATTTCAGTTTATATTCATGCCTCTCAAAATAACACAGATTAGGACACCTATGTTTTTAAGATTATCTTAAGTACTAAAAAATAAGTATTGGTATATTATGTGAAAAAAGGGCACTTTAAAGGGATAGTTCATCCAAAAATAAAATTCTGTCATAATTTTCTCACTCTCATGTTGTTACAAACCTGTATAAATTTCTTTGTTCTGAAGAACACGAAGGAAGATACTTTGAGGTTTGTAAACAAACCTTTTATGAGCCCCATTCACTTCCATAGTAGGAAAAATAATACTATGGAAGTCAATGGGGCTCATTAACGATTTATTTACAAAACATTAGGTAAAATTAAACTGTTAGCAAAAACTTGAGAATTGGGTGGGGCCGAGGGGTCGCTGTCTTAAATATCCCCTCCCCTGACCGATGTAATCTCACTCCAAACTTTTGGTAAAACTTGAGAGCCCTGATTATAGACAAGTGTGATTTAATAAAACGGAATAATTTTATGGTGTATTTGTAAAGATACATATTTTCAAAGATCAAATTTTGGTCCTGAATTTTTTGACTGTAAATATACAGTTTTGAAAAATACAGCTTCAGGTTTTCAAGATAAAGTGAAAATTCAAAACACCAAATTCAATTTTCAAAAATTCAAATCACAGAAATTCAGATCGTACAGAAAGTGGGTCATAGGTCAAGCTTCAGGGTTGCACAGGGAAGATTAGTAGATCTCCGAAAAGTCCAACGGACAGCTACATGCATGCAAATGCTAATATGCTTTGACTTCTGCTGTCACTCCAGGAAATTAAATTAATTTTTAAAAGGCATTGTTCAAATAGTTCCCTTCATATGCATGATTAACACATACAGAGGATTTGTTGAGTTTAATTGTTTCCCCACCATTGATGAGTTATCTCGTTAATTAAGAGAAAATGCTTCCCTGCCAATGATGCTATTATCCACCAGGTGGCACTCTTACCCAATAAAACACTAAAGCATTCACTTCACTCAGTAAAGAACAGGGTAATGCTTTAGATTACAACCGAAATGTACCATAATTTAACAGAATTTACAGCATACCTATTTGTAACAACACAGTACCTCTAAAGTACGTACTTGTAGGTAAGGGGAATGTGCTAAGTGTGGGGTAATGGAGGAGTAAGGATATGAACAAAAGTATCTATCATGTAAGTATTTTATAACCACAGGGTACCTGTTACGTTGTATGACTGACTTACTGTACTAGGCAACAGTTTATGGGTAATATGTAGAAATGTAGTCTATTGATTATTTATTATGACTTTATATTTAATTTTTCATACTCACCACATACCTGATAAAAGTTAATTGTATACAGTCGATGAACATGCCACGTCAACAAATAAAATACAATTTAATTGCTTTTATTCAGTATAGACATGTTGTATAACTGATATGCTATAGCAATGGTGCAGCTAATTTATTTGGTTATCTGTGTTTCAAGGCATGTAAATAAGAAAGAATAACTTCTATCTGTAATTACTTTGAAAATTTACCCTATTGTTCCAGTTATGTGACAGTTATTGTGTAACTGTAACATTTGCAGGCCGTAAATTAAAGTAATGCTTTATTACCACCTTTTTATATAGTTATAGGATAAATACAATACACAATCTTGACTCTGTCAGTGTATTGAACAATACTGGTTGACAACAAATGAGTTCAGCGGTATCAGCACCAGCCACATTATATGAGCACCATGAGCTACTGAAAATGTTATGCACAAAAAAATTTTTTTACTAAAAATGTGGTAATACAAATGATAATTGTGATAGACAGCCAGTCCATTTAAAAACATGGCTATACTTTAGCAAAACCATGGTTAACTTTAATGAGGATTATTGCCTCATATTCATTAATTACTGGTGCATCGACTATATTTTTGACTCTGTTATGTCTCGCGGGAGGGGTGTCATCTCTAACACTACAGAAACACTGAACCGCAATACGCAGAGATGTCATTTTTGTCCGCTAGTATTGAGCTATTCTGCTATTTCTTTTATATAATTTATTTTGTTGAATACTGAACAATTTTTGGGGCATAATAAGCAGCTGGGGATCACATTTTTTACACCCCTTTAACATGACAAATCTGCACAAAACTTAAACAAAACTAAAAATACTTTATTCAATTATCAATTATCATAAAGTAGCGGCTGTCTGTTTTAACTGCTTTGAACTCAACAAATCCTCTGTATGTGTTAATCAAGGGATCTATTTGAACAAATGTCTTTTAAAAATTAATTTATTTTCCTGGAGTGACAGCAGAAGTCAAAGCATATTAGCATTTGTCTGCATGTAGCTGTCCGTTTGACTTTTCGGAGATCTACTAATCTTCCTTGTGCAACCCTGAAGCTTGACCTATGACCCACTTTCTGTACGAACTGAATTTCTGCGCTTTGAATTTTAGAAAATTGAATTTGGTGTTTTGAATTTTCACTTTGTCTTGAAAACCTGAAGCTGAAGCTATTTTTCAAAATTTAAAGTAAAAAAATTCAGGACCAAAAAATTGATCTTTGAAAATATGTATCTTTACAAATACACCATCAAATTATTCAGTTTTATTAAATTACACTTGTCTATAATTCAAGTTTATAAATTATAAATTCAAAACATTTAGGCAGAATTATAGCTCCATATATTACAGTACTGTTTTACATTTCTTTCATAAAAGTGTCTCTGAAAGATATCTCAGTCAGTGCTGTGATTTCAGAAAGTTACAAGTTATTTATCTAAAACTTAATGTAAAGTTTCTGGTAGCAGTGTTTTGAAAGAATCCCTCCAGTATGTAACGGTTATGTAGTCTGTGTTTTTGACAGTTTGTGTGTATGACCTGAGTGATCTAGAAGTTAACTGTTTGTACCTGTACGAGCCATTAAGTTGTGTTGGATATGCAGACTTGTTGTAGGGGGGTAGAACTTGGGGCTCGAGCCCCGGCCTCAGGTTCGCTCTCTCTGAAGGTTCAGAGCTCTGGTGCAGAGCTCCCTTCGAGGACAACAAGCCAAGTTAGTTAACCATTAATCATTAAGACCGCAATGCGCAGGCGAACTAGTGAAGTGGATACGGGAATGATAGGTACTGTGTATGACGTGTTGATATCAAAAATTGAAATGTCACACTGTCAAACCATGTAAGCAAGAGTCCATGAACAGTAAAATACATTTTTAAAAGCTTTATATATTTAAATGTTGTAGATGCACAGTTTATTCAGCATCAACGTTCCCGTCATCTCATCTCAGGTCTATGTTAGATCATAATATCTCACAAACAACACACATCATGTTTGCTCTGACATTGTGAGAAAAATGCCATTACTGTATTTGTCTTATATAAACCTGGATAGACTTCACAGACTAATCATCATAGGTGTCCTGTCCTTCATTGGGTTTGCTGTAATACAATCTCCACCACCACGCTAAGAAAAAATTCTCAGATTCAGAAATGGGGATTATGCTGGAAAATCATTGAACCAGACGTAAACCAGAAGCATGATGGAAACTCACGCTATGCCAATGATAAGATATAAGGTCTGCTCTGGTTCATCTTTCAGATGAAAAATGTTATTGTACAGCTGATCTAGAAACTGAAGAAGTTATGTTGTCACCATCAAACCAGACTCTCATTCACTCAACCCTCACATTCACCAGATTTCTGGATCAATAAGAACACAACACCACTATAAAAGATCACAAACAATCGCAGTCTGGATCTGACCTCATTTCAAGCTTCAGAGCTCTTTTTGCTGCTTACCTGCCTGTGTTGTTATCCAACTCATCATCCTGTTAAACATCATCTCTGATCTTCTTCTGTGTGTGTGTGTGTGTGTGTGTGTGTGTGTGTGTGTGTGTGTGTGTGTGTGTGTGTGTGTGTGTGTGTGTGTGTGTGTGTGTGTGTGTGTGTGTGTGTGTGTGTGTGTGTGTGTTTGTTTCGACTACCTGTAAGACAAATCTACTATTTTCATCAAGTCAATCTTCACCTCAACAATGCCACAGTTAATATACTCAACTGCTTCAAGACTGTGATGCTGCGGTTGTTTCTGATCCATCTCTCTCTCATAATTGTGTATCAAAGCCTGCACGTGACAGACGTGTTCACCTCTGGTCAAGAACTTGTGTGGTGGCACAATAGCCAAGGGTGTTGTGTCCCTTTCTGTGCCCCTTTTTGTCAGGTTGAACACTGCCTCATTAATGAAGATTTACTCATGTGTATCAGCCATGACAATCAGCTTAAAAAATCTTCTACAGAAGTCAATAAACACACATTTTACTGTATTAAAATATAGCACTGCAGCTATACTCAGTGGCAGCCGGTGATGTCTCTTCCAAGGGGCGCGATTTCAAAATATGTGTTCAGAGTGTTGTGTGTTGCCCGTTATTTCAAAAAATGTGTTTGTTGCGTCTTACGACCCAAGTGCATCACGTTTCTTGTCAAAATACGAGCCTGCAAATGCGAGCATCTCTTTTATCACAAACCCTTTAGATCAGGGGTCTCCAACCTTTTTTGTGAGCAAGGGCTACCAACAGGCCTGGCGCCACGAGGGGGCAAAAGGGGGCATTGCCCCCTGAGATCTGATTTGTGCCCCCTCTGTTTCATTTTTGTATTCATGGTTGCAAATAAAATGTTCAACCTTTTTTGTTAAATAATAATTAAAAGCTTATCCCCATATGGGATTACGAATGTTCAGTGACGTGACATTACTGCCAGATTTAAACGTCTTTTGCCTTGGTTGACGCTGAGCCAGACTGACGAGCTCAGCGCTGTCATATATCAACACTATGCAGTGTTTTCAACCTCCATAATGTTTATTTTACATTTCAGACATTTAAATACATATAAGCACTGGTAAAACAATAGCCTACATTTTGTTTGTAAAATACACACTAATGTCTGTGGAAGCAGCAATAAAAATCTATTCAAATAAGAAGATAATTTGCAAATAATAAATAAATATTATTTTCAAATAATAATAATTTGCCGACGTGTGTTATTCATATCAGACAAACACAGTGGAAGCAACTATAAAGTTTACTCTATTGTTATAAAGGTTATAATGATACCTGTTTGAAAGACGAGGATGCACCTGTCAATCAGCTATTACATAACAGAGCGAGGCCGGAGACGAACGTGCTCTTAAACAGGAAATAATATATGGAATAATTTGTGCATCTTTGAATAACTGTAAGAATACATTTCTCTTAAATATCATTTTTGTCATATAAGGTTTTAAGAGATAATAATGTTTGATCCACTTTTATTGCTTATTTAAACTTGCGGTTAATAGCGTGTTTGGCGCATTACCTCAGAGTTTATTTCAGTCATATTGTTGTTTTCCCGGTAATAATAATACAATTTACATGTCAATCCTGCTTCCTTCTCTGTTTATTAATTTCATTATGCTGTTATGTTAAGTTATATGTGGATAATTATTGCCATATGAGACGTTCATTGCCGTTACATGAATACTCTTGTCTAATATTCAAATCATATGCGGAATAATGTGTGCATCTTTGAATAACTTAGAGAATACAGTTCCTTTGAAAAAAATAACATATAATATGGAAATCACATAGAAAATATATAATGTGGTATACTCCACAGTTTCCATGCTAATTTTAATTTATATGTGTAGATAAATAAACCTTTGCAAATCTGCTGATTTAATCCATTTATGTCCTGACCACCAGGCTAGAGATTTTAAACATCCTTAATCCACACTTACTAGTCTATCAAATAATATCTCATGATCTACCATCATTTGCTAGTGAGTTTCTGGTGCAGTTGCATATGGAGTGTTTTATGGAGCGCTGCATTTAAAAATATGTCTTTCCAAAGTGAGATCTCAATGTATCATTGATAGTATAAAGTTAAGCCTCCTCAACAATTTCATATGCCCCCTCAGTCATTTCATCCTGCAGCCGGGCCTGGCTACCACAATGGATAAAACAATTTGAAGGGCTACTTTTTGATATAGTCTACTCAAAACTTTTTTGTTTTACTTGTTGATTTTATTTTATTTTACTGGTTGATGTGTTTTAGTATTGTTTAAAATGTTAACATACGTAAACCAAGCCAAGCTAATATAAATAATATGTAATAAATAAATATTACAATTGAGATATATTAATAGAATGTGCTTTGTCGGGCACCTCACAGACTCTCCGCGGGCACCACGTTGGAGACCCCTGCTTTAGATGCATCTGCAGAAAGCTTGTATTTTGACATCCCACGTGATGCACATAGTTTACGTGACGTGCCAAACACATATTTTGAAATGACGAGCCGCACACATGACGAGCTTCAAACATGTTATGACGAACTTCACATGGTGCACCCTCAAAAAATTAAGTCACTGGCCGCCACTGGCTATACTGGTATTGTAACACAGTTACTGTAACACATTACTGTACAGTACAGTACTGTATTGATGTGCTGTAGAGACAGATCATACTCCAAATACTGTACTCAAGCCTGTACTGTATATGCAGTAACCTGCTCATATTTGAATCATTGCCTCTATAGGCACACAATAGAGCTGCTTTGTTCTTATGTGTTTCTTCTGAATAAACCGGCCAATTGTTGAAATTCTGGTGCGGTCAGTTCCTTGCAAGATATTCATGCTATTCCGATATGTGGGTTTGAATTTACCTGAAACAGATAGTATTATGTGCGATTACCATATTGACCTAAACCATACTGTATGTAAGCATTACTGACATTTGGTCATCTGTGGCAAGAACTACACTGAAAACATATTGGAAATTCTACAATATATGTATCACAGTACAACTCTAGCTACAATATGAGTAAATCACTGGCATATGGGACTAATCTTTACTCTGGGCGACTAAATAATGTCTCACTTTTAAGAGCCCTGTGTTTCTCACACACATGAAGAGGGAGGGATAAAATGAGTTTTCACTCTTTCTATATATACAGTATACAGTCCCTGACAAAAGTCTTGCAAAATCTGGAACCTCAGAATAACTCTATAAGAGTTAATTTTAACACTTTAAAAGTGTCTCATGGGGTCCTCTTCCAGTAGAGTTATTTCAACACTTTTGAAAGTTTTGGCACATTGACTCTTTTAAAATGTTAGCAATAACTCTATACAGCATAAACAATCTAACTATAAATTGACACTAATCAGTGTTAAATATTAAAAATTAACTCCCTTAGTGTAATTTATTAACTCCAATGTAGTGTTATATTTTTATTACTATGGTGTTAATATGGTAAATGTAAAAACAGCAACATATTTGGTACTTTTGGGACAAAAACTTTATTTTTAAACAGTTTTTTAACATGTAACAATACAGCAGTATAATCTATCACTCATTATCAAAATAAGAATTTTTTTAAAAATGTCATCTGATCAACATTTATGATAGAAAAATTGTCCTCAATGTATCATGCATTAAAAATGAACATATACAGTATTAACATCCGAGAAATCTAAAAAGCACACTCCCAATGTATAACAAAAGTACAGATATTTATAAACAAAGTTTATGGGATGCTTCAACAAGTTAACTTCATTTCAATCCAAAAGCCATGTTGGTCTTCACATAATAACAGCAGAATATGATGAATCAGTACAGGTAGCTGTAAGTACTGTAGGTGATATGATCCTCGGTCAGACCTTCAGCCTGGATATTGAACTTTTCTGTTAATTAAACAAAAATAAAAGGGATTTTTTAAATTAAAAAACAACTAATAACTAAGTATAAAACGGTTAGTTCCAATCCTTGATTCTGATTGGTCAATAGGTGTGCTTTATTCACAATAAAACACTGCTATGACCGCTTCACCCAACGGTTCTATTTAATATCACTGCGCCCTTAGCAACACCCTTGGCAACACATAAACATATAATGAGGCAAAGTCTGAGAACAGTTTGTTGTTTTTATTTGAGCTTTCATGTTGTTGTTCGCAGTCAGGGACTATTTTTTCTAGCGGAAGGAATGCTTTTATTGATTTAACTTCATGAAAGTTGCACTAATATTTTTTTTACTTTAATATTGCGTGGTAACCGTTTTATAAAAGCAATAAGGTACTCGAGGCAAGTGCTGTATCGTGAATAAGTAACGGCTGAAGGGGTTGCAGGCACTCCGCTTCGCGTCGTGCCTAACAACGCCCTTCAGCCGTTACTTATTCACGATACAGCACAGCCTCTCATACCTTATTGCTTATGTATAACACCGCATAATCTAATATTTACAAAATACATTACAGAATTCACATACAGAGCACATAACAAAATACTTTGAAATCACTGGACAAAAATACTCACTTTGTTATAAAACTGCTCTTCGTCTGAAGAAATGTTCATGTAGGCCTATTTCTGTGCTCCTCCAAAGTCCCCAAAGCAAATCTCCTGCACACATTAACAGATTTAAAAATATATTTTTAAACTAAAACAGCATATAAAGCAAAAAACAATAAAAAAAAAATCCCCAAAACATTATGAGTACATTGCTCCATCTGAGGCTAAGACTGTAAATTGTAAGTAAATGTACAATAAATACAATTTTGATCAATAACATTTGAGAGTTGTGAGGTGTTATGTTTTATATTGCTGTTAGTATCAAGTTTAACATTAAGAGTCATTTGTTATTGTCATTATATGAATACAGCAGTTGAGTTTAGGTGAAAGAGATGATCTTCTGCTTGAACCTCATCATCCAAAAACACGGTTCAGTGTGTGCTGTAAAAAGTTGGAGGTCTTCTCTATTTAACACCCTAAGAGTTAACAAACTGCACTAACAAAACACTGTAGGAGTTGATTTAAAAAAAAAGTGGTAACACTATGTTTTGACACCAACTCTTTATTTTCATAGAGTAAAATAAAATAGCTATAACTCAATCCAGTGTTAAATTAACTTTGAACTCTTTATATTTCCATTAACACCATAATTTTTAAAACAAATGGCTTTTGTGGCCCAAACTTAACTTCCGGTAGATTTCCACTTAGAATCAATAATGACAGAGTCCCTCTAAAGTACTATTCGGACGGGATTAGTTTTACATAGGGTGGTGGGGTAAAGCAAGTTTTTATCAGAGCTTCTCGGTGATTTTAGTCCAGTCCGAATGCTCCATGTCAGTAATCATTACGGACAATGTCAGTAAAGATTACGGTGTCTTTTACCTTCTGTAAAAAGGTCCGGAGAAATTACCTCAGGTAATACTAATCCAGTGCGAATAGACCAGCTGTAAATATCCACGTAAATCACGTCATTTCCTTTCAATTTGCGGGTTTCTTTAAAATATAAAAGAGCTTAAAGAGGCATTTTCTTGCATTCTAGATGGAGAAACAAGTCAGTGGCAGGTCAATTTCTGAATAAAACACGACACAAACTTTTAAAAAAAGTCAAATTCACTTCTCAGATGCGCGGAACTGTTTATGAAACCGACGTTCTCCCCAAACTGAAATTAAACACAGTGTTTCGCGTTTTCCTTGTCTGTGCCATGTTGTTTGCACATCTGATATCTGGAAGCAAGGTGAAGATAAGCACGTGAAGACGAGAGGTGACGCGCTGCGCCAACGAGCTACCCCTCCCACTTCTGAATGTTTTACAGAGATTTCTAATCCCGTCCGAATTGACCATTTATATTACCGACGTCCTGTGGTAAAATTACATTACGCCATCTACCCCTGTAAAACTTATCCCGTCCGAATAGGGCTTAAGCAGGTTTTTTTTTAATAACAAGCAAAATAAATTAGCTTGGTTCAAATCATAGCTAAAGTATATCATATACTACACTGAGCTATCGTTATTGTGTAAAATGAATGTAAGCTATAGATCCTTAAATTCTTGCCTGTCTGCCAAATCCGCACAGCGGTGATCCATGTTTTCCGTCTCCTCTCGTCGTTTGGAAACCAAAACATTTTTATTTTCCACATTTTTATTTGTTCCAGACTTACTGAATCAATGACTATAGGGACTAAAGGGCAATGACTTTTGCTTTACACATCTCTATCACATCCTAAAATACAGAAGAATGAAGAGTCACATGAAGTCATAAACACGAGTTGTAATGTGCTTAAATGTTATCCTTTTAGCAGTGATTGTGTTATGGGAACACTGAAATGGTTCGCTCCACAACACACGTAACATCTATTGCACCACGAAAGCTCATCAAATGTGAAAGCAAATCTCAGCCACGGTTAAACAGCAATAATCAGTTGCTTAGAAAACAGTGCTGTAAGGTTGAGCAGAAGTGGAAGAAAATATCTTATAATATGATGTTTAACATTTCACTTAAAAAGTCTGTCAAAGTTGCTAAAGACGGTTATTTATGAACTTGTTAGAAATAATTTACAGTACTCTAAAATTCTCTTCTCAACCATTGACTCTTGTCCTAAATCTCTGTTAATACATTTACAGTGACTTCTTCCTTGAAGACTTTCTTACATTCAAGTCCTCACCCTTCATACTCATCTGCACAGAGGATTTCTGTATCAAAGTTTCTGCTGTCTGTGACTCTATGGGATAATTTCAGCTAAAATCAATTTGAATATATAGAAACCTACTTTTCCTACCCATAATGTTTTTGATTTTGAAAATCATGTTTTTGACACGATCGGCCCGGATATTTTAAGTATTATTAATAATTGTCTCCTGACTGGAACTGTTCCTTAAATCAGCACTGTGGTCCCTCTTCTTAAGAAACTCAACCTTGATCCTGCAGTCTTTTAAACAGGGTACCCCCAGGATTGTCAAACCTAAATTTAAGGCTTTTTTAATACCACTTCAAATGAAATTTAATACCTACATCGCACCCATTAGGGTAGAATAAATAATATTAAACGTAAGATTATACCTCAAATAATAACTATTTACAAGTCTTTAAACATTCATGACAACATGCCTCTGAAAGGGGGAGTCCAAGGCCCAAATGGCCTAACCCTTATCTTTACCCAACAATCAAAACCAACAATCAAAGAGATTTAATCTGTACATTTATACATTAATTGTAAATTTAAAAAATCCCTAAATCAGGGATGGGCAACTGGAGGGCCAGGGGCCACATGCGTCCCTCCTCCTTATCTTGTGCAGCCCGTCACATTTTAATATGACCACTCGGAGAAGGTAATTTATGTCTTGTTTGATCCATGCAATAAGCTGCAAACCAAACAATCCCGCCCCCACAGTCCAAAAGTCATCTTAATCGACCAAGCGCATATTCTGCAGCTGCGAGCACATAGAGAGAGTCGAGCGACTGCTCATCCCAGCTTTTGCTCATGTGACTGCGTTTGTGCACTCTGAGCAGAGGTCCGCTCTCGCAAGGATGTTTTTCTGTGCGCGAATAGTGTTTTGTGAACACCCGAGGACGCTTCCCGCGTGCCAATAGTGTTCTGCGCGCTCGCGAAGATGCCTTTCCGCACATGGATAGTGTTCTACACTCGTATCTGTCGCTCGCACATAGTTTTCGTGCACGCGAGTTTTGAGTCTGAATTAACAGCATATAAATCTATTGATCATTTATGAAATTAAGACCTCTGTGAAAAATGCAAGACTTTGAGGTTAAATTCAATACCTTTTAAGGCCTTAATTTGGGAATAATACTTATATAATAATAATACTTTAATACTTTTAAGACTCCGCGGGTACCCTGTTTAAATGTAAAGTCTCTAATCTGCGGTTTATTGGGTCTTTATACAATCAGATATTCAATTGATTACAAATTTAATTCCTGACACTTTTCAAACTGAGTTTAGCATATTGATGAATCTGCTCTCTTAAAGGTTTTTCATGATATATTAATGATGCTGGAAATACTACATTGTTCTTGTCAATCTCAGCTCAGTCTTTAATTTATTGGATCACAGTGTCTTTCTTCTGTGCTTGAAATGATGTTTGGGAATCAGTAATATACTTCAATGGTTCTGGTCATATTTATTGAACAGAAAATGTGCGTTTACATGCACAGAATAAGCAGAAACTATCAAAAATCTGCTTATTATAGAAACCTGTTTTCATGAGTTGACATGTAAATCTTGGAGATTTGTCAGGTCTCGTTCAAAAAGCATGCAGAAAATCTCTTAAGCTATACTGTTGCATTCTCATCTCTGCAGAACCTGAAAATGTAACATGAGCTTTTAGTGTCTCTGACAACTGCTTGAGTCGAGCGCAGACTTTTATGCGTTACTTTGCACTCACTTGCGCACATGGAGACATGTGCACATGAACATGAACAAAAAGCCAGTTAAAGTGTTTACATGCGAAGCGAAATTGGAGTAATGAGCAAAAAACTCTTGAACATTGTTGGGTAAATTTCCAGAGCTTAGGGGCTAAGTAGGAAAAGGATCGACCACCTTTAGACACTTTTGATATTCTAGGGATAATTAAGTGACCAGAATTTTGCGATCGCAGTGTACGTGATGGATTGTATTCTGATAGTAATTCGATATAGGCCATTTAAGGCTTTATAGATGATTAGTAATATTTTAAAATGGATGCGATATTTAAATGGTAACCAGTGTAAAGATGCCAAAATTGGGCTATGCAGTCATACTACTTCGATCGAGTCAGCAATCTTGCAGCTGTGTTTTGAACTAGCTGAAGCCTGTTTACCTTAATTCTTCAGTGATTTCATGATAATCTGTGTTCAGATGTTTAATCTGATATCTTCAAATGAACTGTTCTTGTGTTGAATATTCAACTCAGATTAGCATATTTTGTGTTAATATGTAACATGTAAAACATGTTAATGTAAACGACTGAAAACATTCACACTCTTTTTCAGGGTCATATGAGCTCATAAGAACAGTTCAGCTCATTGTCACATTAGTGATGAATGCAGTCATGATCGGCTTTTACATCTTTACACTGGAAAATCAAACAGGTAGGACAATCATTCAAATAACATTTAGGGGCGGTTTCCCGGACAGGGATTAGACTAGTCCTAGACTAAAATAATGTAAGAGGTGTCCAAACTGAAAACAACTTGCACTGACATATCTTAAAATACATCAGTGTCCTTTGTTTTGGCTCAAAATGCACGTCAAGTAATGTTTTTAGTTAGGCATGTTTGGTTAAACTAGTTATATTTCATAATTAAACTAAGGTCTAGTCTGGTTTAAGATTATCCTAGTCCCAGACTAAAAAGCATGTTTAAGATGCCTTAAAGGTGCAGTGTGTACATTTTAGCGGCATCCAGTGGTGAGGTTGCAAATTGCAACCAATGGCTCAGTCCACTGCTCACCATTCGCTTTGAAACGCATAGAGAAGCTAAGGTATCCCCCACTGGAAAAACATGTAATTGACGGAGACAACTTAGTAAAAAAAGTTTGTCCGTTAAGAGCTTCTGTAGAAACATGGCGGAACAAAATGGCGGCTTCCATGTAAGGGGGACCCTCTGTGTATGTAGATAAAAATGTCTCATTCTAAGGTAATAAAAACATAACGGTTCATTATAAAAAGGTCTTTATACACCCCTGATAATATAGTTTTGTATATTATTTTGCATTTCTGTCAAGAGATCCTTCTGAAAATTACACACTGCACCTTTAATTTAAAAAGCAGCTTGCACTATATCTTAACATATATCAGTACCATTGTTTTTGTTTCAAGATGCACACAGTATTGTTTTTTTGTTAGGTGTGTTTGTAAGCTACTTAAATGTCCTTCTATAACTAAGGCCTATCCAGGATTAATCTAAACACTGTCTGGGAAACCGCCCCTAAGAGTTAAAACATAACATGTTTTTGATCTAGCGAATATAAACAGAGCTTTATAAACAGTGTATTAATGCTAACAGTTCACAGACATCTCATTTGTACACAACTCATAAACAGTATACAGTATATATAAAAATACAGTACTGTGCTGAAGTTTAAGCACTTTAGGAAAAAATGCTGTGTTAAACAAAATGTGAATTAATGTTTATCATCAGTAATTTCATACATCATACTTATATTCAAGATACTGTATAAAGATCTGTTGGGTCTGTGTTATGTATTAATCTTGTTTAGTCTCTTTCTTCATCCTCTCCTGTCTGCTGTATAACTGTAACTTATTTAGTATAAATAAATAATTTTATTTTAATGTAAACATTTTTTGACTTTCTTTAATTCACAGATCCTATTGGATGGGCCTGTGCGATGGTGTTTCTGCAGATACTCTGGGCAGTTTTGAGATTCTCAGATCAGTCTGCTTGGTTCTCTATTTCTTTAGGTACAGTATTGATTTACATCTTCTTTAAACCTCTTCTCCATGATTCTGTATTTTTCTGCTTGAATCTTCACCATTTTGTCTTAATGAACAGTTATAGACTTGAGTGAAATATATGAATAAGTAACATATATTTAAAAATATATATTCAGTTACAGAACAATACCTTTAAATTGTTTAAATAGTGTCAGATATGTCAAATAAAAAATGTTGACTTTCATTACAGGTTTTCCTCGTTATATCTCTGTGTATGTGTTTGGATCAGTTGGTGTTGTTTTATTCATTGCTGTTACTCTGATAACTGAACTGACACTGAAAACAGGTGAATAAATACAATTTAATCTTTGATAACTTTAATATCATATTTTATTTTAAAACATTTCTTTGTAATATTCAGTTTAGTGTTTGTGGCATGATACAGACAATTTTTTAAATTTTATCTAAAAACTTTTCGCATCAAACTATTTTGAGCTGAATTTACTTTTATGTACAGTAAAGCATCTTAAGATGTCAATAATGATTGCTTATCTGATGGTATAAGGATTGAATTTGTTCGATTTTTTAGAATGATAATATTTATATATAATTGTATTCTCTCTGTTTCTCATCAGTTAATGGTGATCGTGCACTGATGGATCTGAGATTTATTGTCTTTCCATCTGAATGTTTATTCATCTTGTCTGTGATGATTTCAGGACAACTTGCATCCAGTGAGTACAAAACTAAAAACAATCAGACATTGACATTATGAGCTGATCTATCTTCATATAGTTTCCTTTCCCTTGTGTGTGTGTGTGTGTGTGTGTGTGTGTGTGTGTGTGTGTGTGTGTGTGTGTGTGTGTGTGTGTTTTTTACATTTATTTCACAAAGGAAGGTTTTATAAAGTTTCTGTATTATCATAACTGTATATGAATGTTCATCTCCTTCATTCACCTCATTTTCACTCTTAACCAGAAGTTTACGTTAATACTAAATAATGTTAATTACATACAAATACTAATTAAAGTTTAATGATGGCAAACATTATGTGTTTATCATGTCAGTGTGGGTCATCACGTAAGGTCTCAATGTTCTTTACAGGCCACTGCCTTACACACACACAGTACCTGTTAGAGACACCTGACATATTAGTACTGACTCTGTCTCCAGATCTTACTAAATATCTTTCCTCTCACTGTTCTGATATTACAGAGATTAAAACGCGTCTGCAGTCTTGTAAGGTTTGTATCATTTATTAACCTGTACTGATCTGAGATTCTTACCCCCCGTTTCATCGACAAGGCTAAAAGCGGAAATGAAGCAGTAAGAAATGTTAACATTTTTTAGTAAACTTTTATTTTATTAAAAAAATCTATAACAAATTCTATAAATGTAACCATTAAATAGAAAACGCTAGGCCTTGCTTGGCCTTGTCTGTGAAACGCGGTCTTAGTGTCTTATTACATAATTCTTTAAAAAAAATTGTTTAAAAAAACTATATATATATGTGTGTGTGTGTGTGTGTGTGTGTGTGTGTGTGTGTGTGTGTGTGTGTGTGTATTTTAATAAATATATAATAACATGTTTGGCTCTTCAAACAGAAGACAATGAGATCTAAACTAAATTCAGCCAGAAGACCACAGCAGAACCAAAATGAAGATTCACAGGTGAGGATCGTATAAGATTTAATTGATTTTACACTTGACCTACAATATAAGATTCATATCATGTCAAATTATTGTCCTAAAGCAGACAGATGTAATAATATTTTTCTAAACATCCTGAACACAGAGATCACAGGATCAGGTGACACTCGAGCTACTGGAACAAAACAGAACATAGCAGAATCCCATGAATTGAATCATCTATTTGAAAACTGAAGACCAGGAGACTGTTGGAATGAACATTTGATTCAGTCTGAATCAGTCATCTCACAAACGATTCATTAAGCAGATCTCACAAGCTGATTGGTCATGAACACCCAGTTGACCATTAGTTCAAACTCTTATGAGGTCTAATAGACTGACAGTTCAGTGTTATTTTTCATCTATAATGTAGATAGTTTTGTACATAGAGTTTTTTTAAATTAGCTAATGCTTTGTTTTACATATTATTAGACACAAATAGACACATTTAGAGAGTAACTAAACCCCTGTTCAGAGCCTGACTCCACCCACTAGAAATATTTCTAAAATGCAAGAAAAGTGGGCAGATCCCAACAGAGATAGAGGGGACGAACTAAGCTCGTACCAAGAGTGTGGTGAGATCAGAACAAGGACGTGGTGAGTTTGAACCTGCTTACGTAGGGTGGTACCACTTACGTCACGTAGTACCGCAACATCCTATAGGAAAATTCAACTGCAGTAGCCACCGTTCAACCTGAAGAGGGCAGCACTCAGACGTTTTTACCATGGGCGAGGCTAGCCCCTTTTTAGGGGTGCTTCAAAACTTGGAGTAAGAAATTTTGTTTTATTTTAAAATTTTGTTCGTCTTTGACAAGGTTAAATATTGTACAAAACATACTCCGTAGTTTGTGGTTTAAAATGTATATGTTAAGGATGAAAAAGAAAACCTCCCTGCTTAGCAAATGGTGTCATCCTCTTATTCTACTTCTCTGTACCTGCATCAGCCCGACCATGACCATCATCCAGCGCGAAACACACGCAGAGTGAGAATCCGTTATAGTGTTGTGATGAAACTTTTTTCAAATCTTACAAAATGTTTACGTTATGTTTATGAGCGAGTACATCACGAATCAATCTTTCAAGCCTGTTTTTGTCTATTACTGAATCACCATGGTACACAAATTATAAGTGTTTATTTTTGGAGTATTTTAGTCCGGCGGGTACCCGCGCGCTGCGGAGTAGCACAGTACCTGGGTGACTCGTCCATAGACTTAAACAGAGAGAAATAGCGTCGGTTACAATGTTCTTCCGCAAGACGCATGCTGTTCTGTTTATTAACCGCTAGAACGTGAAACATAAACTGCGTCCCAGTGTGTAGTTGAGTACATGTGTCTCTGTTGTTAAAGTTTATCGTTAATTTGAGACTCACTCAACAACCAGGAGTCATGTAAACACGACCAGAGTCGTATAAAGAGAGAGTAACGACACGCTTTGATCTCGCCGCCGCGCGGTCACGTGATTCATGTAACGTTCTACAGTTCCAAACCAGGCAGGGCTGTCAATCTTTTTGCATAGGTTTTCAGCTATTTTAGGTAAATATTAGCTTGTAATGTGAATTGATTACTATACTTACTATGTTTATATATTTTTTTTACTAGGGAGTGATGGAAATACAGTAAATCAGTTAATAAAGATAAACAGTTAATGGTGACCCAAAGATAACTGTGGTTATCTATACCAACTACAGCAACACAGTTTATCTTTTATTTTTGTAGCAAAATGGCTATCAATCTGCTAAAAACATAATTCCTACGCATTTATATTTTAAAATCACTAAAAAGATCGCCGACGTGGTTATTTGTAACAGTGAAACATGACAGAAACACACTAAATTCATATTTAATTATATTTATAGTACACATTAAATGTTAATATAATTATACATGATATTCGAGGATACATCACTCGTATTACTTACCAAATACAATAAAACACATAGCAGAATTGTGAAGCAGTGTGACTTTCTTATGATGCATTTAGCTTCTCGCTGTTGCCCCCTAGTGTTACTCGTAATAGATATAAAAGATATGATAAGTATATATTAAAGTAGATGGCCACCAGTAAGAAAATATTAAACAATTAAATCTATTTTATTCGCACATTATACACAACAAATTTAAAATATAAGAATTAAGCTAGTTATTATTAACAATAATCATTACCTACAGCTGAGTTCATAAAATATCACTACTTGACTATATTCATGAAATGTCCGAAAATGTAAAGAGAAACAGTAATTTCATCGATTTACCAGCAGGTGCTATTAAAATGAATGGGCTTCAGTGCTGCGTTTGTAACTATGCGTCACTACATGACACGCTGTTACTTCCGCATTCCATTCTTCCAACGGACGCCAATGTGAGTGTCGTAACTCTCTCTTTATACGACTCTGAACACGATGTCACGTGTGTCTTTTCTGGTCAGTCGTCATGGAAACATGGCATTTGGACCAGAGTGAAAACAAACGACATATTATACCAGTTATGTGTGAAATTAACTGTGGTATTTTAAGTGAATTGTTATTCATATCTGTTATTTTTCAGTTCTGTTTGACTTTCAAACTAGACAATACATTTTTTTAGCTTGTAACACGTAGATTAATATGAAGGAGATAACGTTTTTAACCCTTAGTGCAGGAGTCACAAGTGTTTTGTTTTAGACATATGGTAAAGGTAATGGTTAAATTAAAGAACTGGTAAAAGAAAAGCTGTAAATTAAAAGATATTAATAAACCTACCATATGTTGTATGCATAAAAGATGTAAATTAGAAGATTTGTCATTTTGACAAAGGCTTAAAACAATACACTGTATATTTACATAAAACCATACCTGCACTGCTGCTGTAGCCCACCTTTTGTCCTGTATTTTATAGTGACCTTATATGCCTCCTTAACATGTGAATAACCTTACTTTTCCAAAAAAAGTTATTTGTAGATCTGTGTTTACTAGACAACCATGCTGAGAATTCTGGGCCAAAAATGGTTTGTAATACTGCCGTGCCGAACCAGGCTCAAGTGGAAACATAACTATAACCTTTCCTTACTGTCCTTAAAATGGCTTGGCCACAACGGTGGAAAAGTGCTCATTGTTTCATGCTGTTCCTTAAAACATTGTTTTCACATGATGTCATGGCCTCTTTAAATACATTTTGTATGCCCTTCTGTACATATTTCTTTACATGTGCATGCTGTACAGGTGTGCAATGACGATAAAGATATTTTAATAAATTATGGTGTAAGATATAGGAATTTATCACTTCGTCAAAATTTGTCACAACCCCCATTACCATCTTGTACCATCTGCATTCCTGTGCTGATAGTGATCAAAGACTATTGTCTCAGCTGTTTATCCAGTACAGTGGGGGTTAAAGGTGATCTTCTGATTGGTCAGTTTGATTGTATTATGTTGGGTTTAGTCACTTGGTCAAGGCAAGGGGATAAAAAAAGATGTTTTGGGGGTCTCAGGAGGCTTCTTCTCTGCTTCTTGCCCTTGCACTCTTTTTCTATGGGCTAGTCTCCATGGGCTTTTGCATTGGCCTTTTTCCCTTTGCTTTTCCTCTTCACATGAGTTCTTGGGTTTAGGCCATTAGGCCAAGATTTCAGTTCTCAATGGTGATTCTCTTTCTTCTAAACTTTCTTTCTTTCTCTGTTCTCTATATTATCAGGTAATATCTCACATACATTGGAAACAGTTAATTGTACATATATTAATTACCATTTCATGCATTTATGGTGTAACCAACACCCTGAAGCTATTTTGGGGATTTTCGCCTGGATTTGGCCTACCCAATTTCAAAAGCTTCCCATACCCACATGCAGAGGTTTACATACAAAAGTTTGGTATCATTTTACAGGAAACCCTTTGAAATTACATAAAACACTGTTAAAAGTGCTAAACATGGTTGTATGTGATGTCAGGCCTCTAATAAACACAAAAATAAATAGGCGCTTTTTATGTTTTTTTTCTAAAGTTTTTATTTGAAAGTATATAACTCTGGTCCTGGGTATCTCAGGTCCCTGCAGACAGTTTTGTTTGATTCCAGCAATTGTCAGCTTACAGAGGAAAAAGGAATTTTTTCTCTATCATAATATATGCAAAAGTTATTTTACTCCAACTGATGGGAGGAATAATACGCTTATGGTGTACAATTTCTGCCAAAAAACATTTGAAGTGCTACCATAACCACATACAGTGGAATAAATGCAATTTCTTTATATCATTTTAAAGAAAACCCTTTGAAGTTACATAAAAAGCTGCTGTTTGTGACAAATATTGTTATTTATGTTGTTTTTCATATGATGAAACACCAAATTTTATTTTTTATGTTGTAAATACTGTCTTTGATAGTGTATAACTCTGGTTCTGGGTGCTCTAGCAGACTGCAGACAGTTCTGGTTGTTAGCAGCAGCAGACAGTAAACACCCAAAAAAAGAATGAACTCTTTAGCATGTCGCATTCAAAAGATATTCTTATTTTACTGAAGGGTGCGGAAATACATTTTTCATAAAAATATTAATTTTTTGTTTTGCACATATAATAAAAAGCTAGGGATTAATTATGCAAACAACCAAAGAAAATGCTGTGAATGGACTCATTGTTTAGAGTAGGACCTAAAATAAAAGATGGTGTATCATTTGTGGCTATATGTGCTATCTGAGGCAGTTCACACTCAAGTTTCACATATGTTCACAAAAGACCATTTTTTACCTTATTATTCATTCGATGATTGTTGGATATGTGTTGATATTAGAACAAAAATAACACTGTAGCCTTATTCCTGAGAGTGAGAGCTTTCATTTGATATAAGACTTGCCCATGTTTGTCATTTTTGAAAAATATGAAATATGTGAATATTATATGATATCAAAAAATATTGGGTGGGTGATAGTGTAAATTAAGTGTAAATAACTTTCTTACAGTAAAAGATATGTCAAAGTGATGCATATCTGCAGAAAGTAGAGACTCTAAGCTTTCAAACAGTATCTCATATGTGTTACTGGGAGCATTAAAGATTAAAAGAATCTTTTATATTAAGTCAAAATACGAAATTTTGGACCCGGGACAGGGTCCTCAGGGTTGAAGAGGTTAATTGTAACTTTAAGTCAGAACTGTTATTAAACCTTTTCATTTACAAATCTGTTGTTTAGTTTTGATGTTAATACTTAAACGCTACATATTGCAATTCAATATTTATATTCTAGCAATGCTCTCCCACATATTTTGCTATTATAACTGCACTTATTTCCGTAGTTGGTATAAGTTGCAGAAGGGTGAAAATTGACCAGAAATACACAGTTTTATAATATCTTGCTGTTAACATTTCTCAGCCATTTAGGCGTTCCTACAGACTGAACCACTGTAGTGAATCCACCCTTACAGTTGTATATTAAGAGAGTACATTACCACTATTATTCATGATGTTGTTGTACATGCATAATTTTCTTATTGTTAAATTAGATTTAATTAAATTATTATCTTAAGGTATTTGCAGTGTAATACATTTTCATTTAAGTGTGAGGACAATTACACATTTACCTGAACCTGAGCTTTAAGTTTATGAAGGAGACTGATCATGAATGGCACAAAGACTTCAGTGCAGAAGTACAGGAATAGATTCTTTTGTAAGCAGGTCATTTTATTAATTGGAGTGCTTTTCAAAGGCGTCTTTTTGCTTCTCTATGTGTTGCCGTCAACCTGATCTCACGAATTTCCGTGGCATAGTCACGGAATTTTTTGCTCATTTTTCCGTGGCATTCTCACGGATCTCCGCATATTTCCGTGGATTGGTTACTCAACTGTTTTGTCCTATTTTCTTACCATTGTCGCTTCGGTTTAGGGTTAGATTTACATAAAATGACATCCCTACCCAAACCCAACTCTAACCCCAACACCAGGCAACAATTGATTAAAGTTTAGAAAATATAAAAGAATACATCAGAAAAAATTGTATAAACAAATACTTAAAGTGACATACTAATGCAAACACCAAATCTAACCCTAAACCGAAGCGACAATGGTTTGAAAATAGGAAAAAGCAGTTGAGTAACCAATCCGTGAGAATGCCACGGAAAAGAAAGTCCGTGGCAGGACCACGGAAATATGCGGAGATCCGTGAGAATGCCACGGAAAAATGAGCAAAAAATTCCGTGACTATCCCACGGAACTTTGTGAGATCATGTTGGTTGCCGTGGTTGAAGAACACACACACTGCTACTTTATAATTCTGAGGTTCATTGCCTTTCTCATGGTCGTGAATCATTATTGTCATGAGTTTGAGTTACGCAAGTTTATTCAGGAGAATAACTTGCATGGTTTTATAAAGTCTTACCTGTTTTTAGTAACATTTTTTTTCTGTCGCTGCTGCTTCCTGAGTAGGCACTTGACTTGACTTCAGATATTTTGTTTTTGTCCAGTGGCTAAAATGGCACTGCACTGGACCTTCAATAAGCCTAGGTGGTTGCGCACGTGCGCATCTTAAAGGGAACATTTGTTGTAACCAGTGGTGTAGTCTACGTGATACGCAGGTATACTTTACCCACTAAGAAAGGTCAAGGATTTCCATATAACCACTTAAAATATTGTGAGGGTGTGTAACAGCATCATTTTGTGACACATTTCACACTTTTATTCATACATTTAGATGTGAAGCACTGACCATTAGCATGCTCCACTTGCTACTTTGGCAGATTGAACCTCATATACAGTAGCATTTATATTTGGTGTGTTTGATTTCAAGCCTAACTGCGCGATCCGATCTGTGTATAAATGAAATTACAGTGGTGACGCAAATGTGACTGGAGAGCAGACTGGTGTGGTGGCACAAGAACCCACAGGCGAATGACATCAAAGTACCGCAGGAGCGATTCGAAAAATGACACTGATAAGTGTGCTTTGAATCGGTCTTGTGGTACTTCAACATCACCAAGCGGTCTGAGTCATATTACTGGAACAATCGAAATATCTTATATAAAAAATAGAACTCTCTTTTTTGACCAATGGTTCAATAATGGTTTGCTTTTAGTAAATAAAGAGGTTTATTATTGACTTACACAGAATTTCTTTCAGAATATAACCTGTCACCCCTAAGCAATTTGCAATTGTAATGGAAGCAATACCATCTGGAATTAAGATGTTACTTAAAAAATATAATTATACAACACACATATATGCCTCTCCTCCTGAACCAAAAGAAACCTTTGTAGGTAAAATCTGTTTCTCTGATCAAAAGAATAAAAATTACAAAGTTAGATCCCTTTTTCTTTATCTTTGTGCCACCTATAATTTCTTATTGGAATGGATATTTCATAATTTGAATTGGAACAAAATTTGGTCACTTCAACAAAAATATTTTCTTAATAATAAAGTTAAAGTGTCTTTTAAATGAATATACATTTTACCATGTCAAACATTTCATGAAGAAATATAAAGCTGATATTAATATAAAAAGTTCATTTTGCCAAGTTCAAACAGAAACTGTGTACCACTTATTTTGGACATGTCATTATACCGGACAGTTTTGGAAAAAATTTTAGAGGTTCATTAATGACAATATTCAGAAACATATATCAATAACTTTTAAAGACAAAGTTCTGGGATACTATGAATCTGAGTCTACAAATAAAACACTCTGCTTTATTGTAAACTTAATCTATTTAATGTGTAAAGATTTTCATTTGTACTTTAACATAACTTGATGTCTTACCTTTTTTTTCCGTTTTCTTATTATCTCTTTTTGTTTTTCCTTGTTTCTTTTTTTAAACTATTAACAAAAATACAAAAATTGCTTCTTTTGTACATGTTTGTGTCACAGTTTGTACAGATGTTACATTTATATAATGTATTTAATGTTTATACTGTGACCTTGTACTTTGTACTCTTTACTGTTATTTAAAAAAAAAAATAATAATCAGCCGAACCCTATAAACAAACAGTTCATGTGGAGAAGTGAATGAGTGGAGCAGTATAATGGATTTATAAAAAAAACGTTAAGGTAAGTGTGTCTGCTACATTCTGTTAATGACACGGGTATAAATAAAGTTTTTTTTACATTTTAGCTACATGATCAGCGTTATTTCTCTAAATAAGTTTAGGTAACTTGTAATTTGGGATAACAGAATTACAAAACCACCAATGCGCAATCCAGTCATTTATATAGATCAGTGGCTGGAACATAAAATCCGGAGAGTTAAAACACACATGTGACTAACAACATTTAAATCATCAGTCCAGTTTATTACTTTATCTGGAGGTAAGGATCCACATTTACTAAAATAAGCCCATGTTGATGGTTTTTCATATAATCCATAGCTGCCTTCAGATGCTCTTTCAGCATGTTTGCTTGTGCTTCACAGTGTTAAACTTCCTTCCTTTGTTCATTTTTATATCTACGTTCAAGATTTTAATGTATAGGATCTTAAACTTCTGTGAGGAAATTCATGTCTGCGTTGATGTTCAGTTCAGACCCGCAAATTAAAGATAATTTTCTACACTTTGGTTCGGGTGTCTAATATTAGACTACATGATAATCTTGTAATAATAATTAAATAAAAGCTTATTTTTATTCCGTATTACAGTTATTTTACTAAAACTTAAAAAAAGCCTATGGTGACAGAGTTTTCTGGATTTATATTCATGATGTCATCGCCTTTGCAGTAGATACAGCATCTTACAGTACGTGTACACAGGGGTAAAGAGAAATCGCTATACAGTTGTGTAAATGCTTCCACATATATATACACTGAAAAAAATTTGGAGTACAATTTACTTGAAAAAAGTTAGGAAAGTTTTTTCACTTAGAAAATGTGAGTAATTTCAATAGCATTCCCAAGTAAAAACTAAACACAAGGAACTGTAGCTTTCATTAGAAAATCTCAAGTAAAGTTTACTTGGAATTTTCCAGTAAATTGTATTGACTGTTTGTTTATATATTTTACTTAAGTAATGCTTATAAATTAATTTTTTTACACAATGATCCTAGTTATTTTATTTAAAATTTTGAGTAACCTTTACTTTAAATATATTTTAACATTATTTGATGTTGTTTATTTAAATGGTGTTCAATAAAATAACACTGACATACATTTTACTTGAATACTTTTATTTCTATAAGATTGCTTAAAGATGGGAACATGAAATAAAACAAATAGTAAAACTCCATCAGTTTTATGGTTCACTATAGTGAATTTACTCCAGTAAACCACACAGTCCATTAAAATGCAAAAACATTTAAACATAAACATTACAACAATGTCAGTTGCAGATATCAAAAACAAATGTGCAAATAGTCAAACTAGTAGCTGCCTTTCATTAGCTTATTTTAATTTGAATTAGATTAAATTAAGTGAAAAAAGACATCAAATAAAATAATTATTCTTCAGTAGAATAGTATTACTTAAAATGCATAAGAATGGCTATGTTAAATAGTACTGTAGTTGAAGTTGTTTTGTGAACAACATTTCTTGCATAAAACAAAACAATCAAAAAAAAAAAAAAAAACAACAACAACAGTACAATAAGTGCAAGTAGTGCCCAACTAGCAGATTACATTAGAAGCTTTCTATGCAGAGTTAACCTTTGGAGAAAATTTAAAAAGCATCTAACCCAAGAAAATTTTTCTGAAACACTCCAAATGTTTTTCTCAGCTTTGGGGGACAGCTTAAGTTTAGGGAGTAAATGCAGCCTGTGAGTGAAAGACATGCATTTGTGAGATTCTTACATCCCAGCAGCACCTCAGTTCCCTCAATGACAATGATGACATCAGACATACCGGCATCTTCTTCCACAGATCTGCTCAGTACGATGATTTTAAAGACATGACTGAATAAGGTATCCTTAATCACGTCTCTGCTGATATCCTGTGAAATACACAAATCATTGCAAAGTGGTTAAAATACTGTACAGCAGGGGTTCCCAAACTTTTTTTCCTGCGCACCCCCTTCTATGTCCCAACCGGGTTGGCGCACCCCCAATCCCCACTTCAAAAAAAAAAAAAAACGTTTAAAAGATTTGTTTTTAAATCCTCATGTTTAATCATGCGCAAATAACCAGGGGCCGGTTGCAACATCCGGACGTTAAGAAGTTGGGTGTTAAGCCCTACGTCGAGCTTAGCTACGTCTGACATTGTGAAAAATATTTACGCGTGTTGCACCATCTGAAACTACAACCAGACGCAGCTACGCTCAGCGTAGATGATGCGCGCCCCCGTGTATGCGTTTAACCACTGTGATATTTAGATGCCATTCGAGTTTACTATGGTAAAAAACGTACACTTACTGCCGTCAGCTAATAGATAATATATATGAGAGTTTCCTCATGTTTACCAGTGCGCTCTCCTTCTAGATGCGTGCGTAACGTGCAGACCCATCATTCACGAAAGCCTTTACTGTTCGCACTAAAGGTGTATAATAGTTTGCAGATTCATTATAACAGCTCAAGTTTAAAACAAAATGAAATGAAAGCTAATAAGTTCTCTACAGTGTCTTTGTAAGTATTTATGTATTTTATTATATAAATCATTGGCAGTCTTTTAACCATGCATGAACACACATTGCTCGCGTATCCTGTGCATTAGACGTGCCCATGTCTCGTCATATTTCATTATTTCTATTTTTGCCATAAAAAAGTCTCTCTAGTCCCTCGATCTCCTCCTTCGTGACTAACAACTTTATCATAAGACGTCCCACACTTGACAGTTTCCCTGATCTCAGCCAGTTAAGCATATTTATAATATATATGGAATGAATGAAACGAGTTGGCACGCATATAGCGGCTGCAGTGCATAACAGAAATGCAGTGCGTAGAAAAAGACAGCAGCTGTCTTCTACGTTTCTATCAAAAACGAATCCAAGGAAATGTTTACTGTTCATTTTATTTATTTATTTATTGTATGGAAAAATCCAACTTAAAGAAACAGACCGGCATTACATTTTTCCTCTCGCGCACCCCCTGGTGGCAGCTCGCGTACCCCTGGGGGTGCGCGCACCACACTTTGGGAATCCCTGCTGTACAGTATTCAGCAGTAACTGTATGATGTTAAGTTATACTTTTACATTGAACACAACAATGAGACTCATACGCAATTATTACAGTAGAAAGAAACATGATGCTAATAAAGATAACTACACACATTTATAGTCAGGAGGGTGTAAACCTCTGGAAATTATAATTGGTGTAAATTGTTATGTCTTTTGGGAAACATTACACAATGGTTTCTAAAGACAATATATATAGTAGTCAACATTTGAAGTGGATCAAAAACATTCACCAAATTTGTCCTAAAACAAGAACGGGTATTGGATATTGGTTTTTAAGAAAACTTTTAGAAAAGGTTTTGATCCACTTCAAATGTTGACTAGTGTACATTAAAGAAATATAAACAACATAACAATTTACACTGGTAATCCTGTCCAAAAGTTAACATACACCTGACATTTAAATGCATGGTGCTGCGTTCTTGACCATCACTGAGTGTTCTTTAAGTAACAATGGTGTATAAGATTTAAAATTTTCCTCAGTATGAAAAAATGGATCTTAGCATCATTGTCAGTGCTTGACAGGGTTCAAATATGCAGAAAAATTAAGCAAAAGGAAAAATTATGGAAGATTTCCTTGTAGACGGTTTAATGGCTCAGGAATAAAAAGAACACGTAACACAAATAGAGTATATCAGTCAAACCACTACTGTCTACATCCAAAATAAAATAAAAATAGAAATGGATGTAGCTGTGTATGTAGCCAGTTAACTGCTAGCTGCTTCACTTATTGTATATCCATATCTGGACCCTGCCTCCCAGTAAGACATTAGATGATCCAAGACTTGTGCAATGATGACACCAGGCCATGCAAGGACTTCAAACAAAATCAGCACTAGACTATTAATTGATTATTTCTTTTTCTTTGATTTGTTTCAATTTATTGATCATTCAACATTGTGTTTTTGTGAAGCTGCCTTGTAACATTGTACACTGTAAAAAGTACTATACAAATAAATTTGAATTTAATTTAACTGTACTACCTGGTGGTCTTCAATGAGCTCCTTAGCTGATTCTCCCAGGAAAGATAGGAGGCAGCGAATCACAACTTCTCACCTATCTTCAAGGCTATCTTCTTGCTGTTAAAAACAGAAGGAAAATGCAGTGAACATTAAATGTGTATACATCTACATATAACATATTTACAGAGTCAGGAAGCAGCATCTCATCACACAAGTAATTCCCAATTGTAAAAAAACATTTACATTTTACCTAGCTCAGTGAATCCAGCAAATGTTTAATTCTTATGCCAGCAACCCCACCCCTCATCTCAAACAAAGCCAGGAGTTTTGGGGTATAGAAGTCCAGCTTTTACAAGAATGTACGCTCCAAGGAAATTGTGGTGATTCTTCTGAAATCATTTTTTATCTAAAACAAAGAAAATAAAATGTAACACAATCAAGTGATGATTAGAGTTGGATGCACTTAAGTGTATTAATAGCTGTACAGTAGCTGTACAGTCTTCGGTTTGACTGAAAGCTGCATTTTTTACATAACCACCTCATGCTTTGGCACCTACAGTAAACAAACGATGCACATGTGAATGCATACTTATTGCTATATATCTGTGAGGTGTGCTGTAATAAAGTATTGCCAACTTACCTTGCATTAGCTTGAATGGTGGGTGAAATATCTGTAAAAGAATGTAAGAAATGTTCACGTCAGCAAATATTTTTTTAACAATTGTAAATATATTTACTGATCTTACTGACATGAGGTATGCTTACAACTAAACTTACCTTAACAATTCATTGACTGTAGTTATGCAGTTATGTAAATTAAACATTAATAATTTGCCGGTGTCATTCATGACATTCATTTTGAATTATTTATGATAATATTTTAAACTACACTAACGTTTTTACTCAAGAGTAACACCCATATATCTTTTAACAAATCAGAATCTCCAACTGCTTGTAGATATCAACCACGTGTAAAGTGGATGTTGGTCAGTAAAAGAACATCATGAAATAAAATACAGGCTTTACAACTTAAATAAGGTTTATTGTTAAGTAATAAACATTTATCTAAACAAGCATTTGGCATTGTGTAATTGCAAAAGTGTGCAACACCTTATCGATTTCTATATAACTTACCTATTGTTGGACTTTAAGGCGTCCATTGCGTGTTCATAATTTAGAGGAAAGGCACAAGATACAAATATCTAAGTTCAAATATTTATTGATCAGATATGAAAAAGTTTAACAGCGCTGGGTCCTCTCAAGTAGCGAACAACCAGCTCAGGAAGTAACATGCTTATTTATGAAATATGTGACGTCGATCTTTCTTCAGAAAATCTCCACCCACAAAGGCCGTTCCCCTCGTCCATCTGACTCCATCACCACACCCAATTTTAGCCTGTAGGCAAAGATGGACACACATAGACAAAGAAAAACAAACTGTTCTCCTCTCATCCCTGGGAGTCCTGCAGTTCTTCTCCAGTACTCCTCCACTTTGAATAGCATGTTATAATGCTTTCTTAAAAACAAATCATTAATAAAACATTCATTTATAAAAAACATAAGCTGTAAGATGAAAGTGATTATTATGTAAAACATATTTCAATATCATGACATCATTTCATTATTTGTAAAATTGGTTATATGAATAAGGCACACATTAACTTCTTTAGATAGATAAACACATATTAAATCTTTTACTGCAATACTACTTCTAAGGAAACACTTTAATCATTATTAAAAACCATCTGTTAGGAAAGAAAACACACACACACACACACACACACACACACACACACACACACACACACACACACACACACACACACACACACACACACACACACACACACACACACACACACACACACACACACACACACACACACACAGGAGATTCTGTTCTTCAAGGTTGAGCTGCCCTGCCCCCATTAAGTTATTCTGTATGCAACCTTCATTTCATTGGTTAATACAAATTTATCAAAGACAACATCTTATATTTATTACATCAATTATTCAATGATTAATACTGATTAAGTAAGAAATACATTGCATATTTTATCCTGTGAACATTAAGGCATTAGTTAATGACATAGTCGCCTGTTTGCTTTCCCCCTCAGGCCTCTCTCTTATCTTGATCAATGCCAGGCGTAAATTCCTAAATTCCTCCTTGCAGCACACACACAAAAACTGGTAACTCTCCACTCTCAAACATAAACACCTCATTTCTGCATAATAGCTCAGTGCATATATGAAACACACAATGTTTATAGAATAAAATGATCAATTAAAGAAATATAAAAATGGAACAAAATCAATTTCCACAGTCCTAATTTGGACATCTTTGTAACTTTAACACTTTTAGCAATTAGCAAGATTAATAAAACAACATAAAAATCCCACAATTCCCTCTCTTGACCTCTGAAAGAGGTCACACATTTTCTTCCTCCTCCTCATCCAGGTTCTGTAGGCCTAATAGCGGCATGCTGTATTTGGGTGGATTTTCTTTTTTCTCTATTGCAGACACTATCAGTCTGTTACACAGGGATCTCCATTGTTTATGCCAAATATTATGGTGACTATAATTGCAGTTATAACTCCTACGTATGGAGCGAATTTTGTGCCAAAATTTTACAAACAAATACAGCATTTTGCAAACAAACTCAATCTGCTTTGCAAAGGGAAAACTTGACTCGCAAACAAACAGAAAACGCTTTGCAAATAATAAAGGCAATTTGAGAGAAAATGCAGATGTGTTACAAATATGTACTGTGTTTTGTAAATGTGACCATGATTTTTTCACAAATGTGACCATGATTTTTTCACAAATGTGACCATGATTTTCTCACAAATGGGACCATGATTTTCTCACAAATGTGACCATGATTTTCTCACAAATGGGACCATGATTTTCTCACAAATGGGACCATGATTTTCTCACAAATGGGACCATGCAATCCAGAACAGCAGATGGCGCTGTTTCAACTTTTTCAGGCATTGGAAAAAAGCCCAGGGGAAAAGCCCTGAATTTTAACATACATATCACCCCTGACAGTGGCAGCAACTGAATAAAGACATTTCATTTGTCGGGCTTCATTCTGTTAATCTCACTGATTTTATTGTAAGTGTTAATAATAATAAATGTTTGTTAATAGTAAACAAATTCTGTGTGTCAAGACAATGAATTCAACTTACAATGCTTATCAAAAGATGCAGGATAATAAATGAAACTCTTTGGAGAAAGAGTGTGGTAGGGACATAATAAACCCAACATCGGCTGTCTGGACAGAGTGGCCAGTTCAAGCAACAGTAACCAACCAACCAGGATCATAGTCATTTGAGCACTCTGAACAAGATAAACTTCTACAAAATGTTAATCCTTTTAAAGTTGGTCTTATCTTGTCAGGCTAGGAGGACCAGTTTAAACCAGCTTATTTCACAATAGCCAAGCTGGCAAAGCTTCCAGCCTAGTCAAGCTGGTTTGGGCTGGTGTGATCAGCCTGACCAGCTACAGTATAAAAGCAAAAATCCTTCTAATACTAGCTTAAGCTAAAACCAGGCTGGAACACCATCTTAACACTCTGGGGTCGGCTGCGGCGCGGGCGCCGCAAACTCTTTATTTTTCAATCACTCCCCAAAGAGACTTAGATAACTCTGCTGATTTTGGACATACAGATATGATTTATACATCATTTAAAACGTTAAAGTGTCTAGTTTTTTTCTGTCCACTCCCAATAAAAACAGAATGTTGTGCTTTTCGCAAAATTAAGAAAATAAACATGATGCGCGTTTTGTTCTCTCTCCCTAAGTGAATTTCTTTCAGAAACACGTCAGAAAAATGAACTGTAACTAAACGAATACTTGTCATACAAACAAAAGATAAATGTCTACATAATGCTTCGAATGTCTGCTTTTAAATGATGTAAGTGAAATCGAAAACAAATATTGTAATTCGTTGTTAACTGTATTAGAAGAGAGAGATGTACCGTCTTTCTTCTGTTGCTTCATTATCTATAATGAGCCACGCCCCGCTCCATTGAAGAGAAGAGCAGAGATCATCCATATTCATTAATCAACCCCACAGTCAATGGACATTCCGTCTCTGCAGCCATTCACTGCTGTGTTGAGTTTTAATCCGAGTGCTGGAAACATGACATCTACTTGTTTACTAGTGACTGTAACTAAAGTTATCTCCAGACGCGAGTGTGACTCGATCGACGTCCAAACGCACACACAAACACACAATTGAAGCGCTTTGTGGTATCATTATAAAAGATGCGATTGCACACACCACATAACTGTTTACTCGCGCCTAATTCTCCAGACAGACGCGAGTGTGTGTGCTTCGTCAGTGTGATGGGATCGATGTTCAAACTCACACACACACGATGCCTCATTTTTGACGCGCTTTGTGGTATTCTTAAGATGCAAGTGTGTGTGCTTCGTCTGTGTGACGCGATGTCCAAACTCACACACAAACACACGATGCTTCATATTTGACGCACTTTGTGGTGTTCTTATAAAAGATGCAAGTGTGTGTGCTTCGACGGTGTGACGCGATGTACAAATGCACACACAAAGACACGATGCCTCATTTGACGCGCTTTTTGGTATTCTTATAAAAGACGATTGCAAACATCACATCTACTTGGTTACTCTCGCCTAGTAAATAAAAGTTATCTCCATGCGCTTATGTTTTCTTTGTGCTTCCGTCAGACGTGATCAACGGCCAAACGCATACACAAACACACAATCATATTTGACGCACTTTGTATTAAGACGCATCTAAACATCTAAAACCCAGTTTATTCGCGTATATCTCTGCACAGTAAGTTTATTTAATGCAGGATCATGCATGTGAAGGCATTTCTTTTGTCTTGCTTTCACAAACAAACACTTAACAATAATGGCATATTCACATTCCTGCCTAAAGGCTCATTATGCAGCTCATTATGCAAGTGTATTGTTCTTCAGCAGTGTATTGTCAATCACAGATTATTCAAGAGCTTCCAGCCTCCTTGCATATTGCCTTCCTAACCAAAAAGTGACTTTGAAATTGTAAATCAATATATTGTGTTATGTGAAGGAGTAAGCAGAATGATTTTCACATCATTTTAAAGAAAAAACTCTAGACTACTAGATCCTGCTTTGAAAAGTTTTAGGAAAACATGTTTAGAATGAGTTTTGTGGACTTATATCAGTCACTTAAATTTTTTTCTTTTTCAAAAACCACGCATAAACATTTTTCTCTCAAAAATACAAACATGTACATACATGTTAATCATATAATATAGTAGCCCAGTTTGTGATGAACACAGTGTTATAAGACTTTTGCCATTATTATGTTTTTAAGCAACTGAAAAAAGCACAAATGTCAGTGCAGGTCAAAACTTCTCCAGGGCCCTAAAAACCCCTTAGACCCCAGAGGGTTAAACCAGTCAACCAGCATAGGCTGGTATTAGCTGTTATTTTTCTGCAGGGGATATAATAAATTTTATTTATAATGCACTTTCTAAAACTCAAAGCACCATAATATATGAGATTCTCAGGAACATACACATACAAAAGTAAACAAGTTAGTAATAATCATTTTGCAATAGTAAGCTATTTTAAAAGGATAAGTCTTTAAGGATCACTTAAAACAGTCCAGTGATGGTGAGTTTCTTATCACCAAAAGAAGAGAATTTAGAGAATCAGACGGGGTATAGGGATTGACAATTGCAAATGTATAGAATTCAGATGGAATTCAATGTCTTTACACACAGAATGTGTTTACTATTACAGTTTTTTTCGATTGCTAAACGTCAGTGGGCACAACTGGAGCTACATGTGCAAAACTCTAACTACAACCTGCAATACCAAAAGTCACCTGAGCACAACTCTTAACACATGACTCAAAACAGCTCAGTTCAGCCAAACACTAAACACAACCCTCACTGAGATAACACACACTGTCACTCACAACACACTGAGAGGAAAAACACTAACATCAAACACCAATACAGAAATTACTAATTTTTATCTTTACAGTTTGAACAATTTCAGTGACTTCATACAAAGTAATATTTTCTTCAAATAATGATGTATTTAATGATTGATTTATCACATGATTTATTGAAATTTTTTGACCAGAACAATTCTTTAAGGTAAATGAAATTTGCAGTTTGCTTCAATAGTCTGTAGTAGTTTATGGAATTATAGTAATGAGGAAAAAAGGTAGAAACTAAAAGTACATACTGTAATTCAAACAAATAATTGAGGAGCTAATCCTGCCTTTCTCTAGCATCAGGCCACTACCTGCCACCCTTCTCCCTCCACGAACCTGTCTTCCTTGTTCCATTTCCAAAATTTGTCTTTCTAAGCTCTACCTATCATATTTATATAAAAAGTAATATTATATATAAATGAAATATATAAATGAAATTGGAATTTATATTTATATGAAATTGCAATCAGCAGTGTTTGAAAGGCACAAGGCTGAAATCAATTCTGTTTTGAATGTGTGGTTCACAGTTTTGACAGCGGTGTGTTAGCATTTGAACAAAGTGCTGTAAATCCACAGTGTTGTGCAGGTTGTGGTTAAAGTCATGGGATAAGTGTGTAAAGTTTTGAAAACTGTGTTTAACCAATGAAAAACGAACTAGAGTTTGGTCCACATGAACTGCTGCTGTGCAGACTGTAGTTAGAGTTTTGCACATGTGACTCCAGTTGTGCCCACTGTCGTTTAGCAATCGAAAAAAAACTGTAACAGACATTAATTATTATCAACACTTTCAATAAATCCAGAGATTAACAACATGAACCACGAAAAATTAATTTAGTCTTCATTCAGTTGCTGGCACTGTCCGGGGTGATATGTAAGTTAAAATTCAGGGCTTTTCAGGGAGACTAGTTGAAAATGCCTAATAAGGTTGAAACAGCGCCATCTGCTGTTTTGGATTGCATGGTCACATTTGTGAGAAAATCATGGTCCCGTTTGTGAGAAAATCATGGTCCCATTTGTGAGAAAATCATGGTCCCATTTGTGAGAAAATCATGGCCACATTTGTGAGAAAATCATGGTCACATTTGTGAGAAAGTCATGGTCCCATTTGTGAGAAAATCATGGTCACATTTGTGAAAAAATCATGGTCATATTTACAAAACACAGTACATATTTGTAACACCTCTGCATTTTCTCTCAAATTGCCTTTATTATTTGCAAAGTTTTTTTCTGTTAGTTTGCGAGTCAAGTTTTCCCTTTGCAAAGCAGATTGAGTTTGTTTGCAAAATGCCAAATTTGTTTGTAAAATTATGGCACAAAATTCGCTCCATACCTACGGCCCACAGAACCTTCCAATTTGCATATAGCTTCATCTCTGTGGAAAAAATACACTTATGCCTATTGGCTAATACTCAAATAACAATCGTAAATTCAAAAAGGAAAAGAAAAATGAAATATGAAATTAATACTGTAGAATTGTATAAGAAACTTAAGAAATTCAAAGATCAAAATTCAAAGGTCAATAGTTACCCAGGTTATAATGAATATATGGTAATTGTGATATTCAGGTCTCTAAACACTTCTGTCAGGATTTCCAGCACTTTGTGGAAATCCAATTTATCCAGGCCACACCCCAGCCGGGGAGTGGATACACTTGTTATGTTTTCTTTCTCACACCACTCTCTCATACATCTGAGGCTGTAGGTAAAATTCTCATATGTTGGTAAATCAGTACAATTTTGTTTTGTTATTAAATGAAAAATCAATCTGCCGTCGTCCTCATGGGTAACTGCACATTCACCTGTGTGTTCTGTCTTACAACCTTTTGTGTACCGTACTTCGCTTTGAACTGTACGGCTATACCTGCTCCGTAGGCACAATCTGTGCTCACACAGTGTGCTAGGGGTTCTGTTACTGGGCTGGAAAAAATGTCACCTTTTTTATGCACAATTTTACAGTGTGTTTGTTGACTTTGTTGTTGGTGTTGTGTGAGTGTTACCACTGATGTTTCACTTCCTGTTTGTTCTCTCTGTATTACAGCTGATTCACTTTCACTTTCAACACTCTCCCTCTCTTGGACCTGAGTCCTCAGGTCCACACCTGTGTCTGTTAGAAACCCAATCATCATTTTTAACAGCTGGGTCGTTCTCACAATTTCGTTGTGTGGTAGCCTGTCAGGAAAAAATGTTCAATCATAGCAGTTAGTTTGTCAGATGAAACGTCATGTGTTAGAGGCAGGATGGGATCCTGCACCACGTCATGCCTTGGACCTGGAAACTGTCGACCTGTAAGCAATTCAAAGGTTGTGAAACCAGAAATCCTGTTAACAGAATAACGAATAGACATTAATGCAATTGGTAATGCCTCAAGCCATGTTATTTTTGTCTGTGCACATAGTTTGTCAAGTCAAGTTTTAATGTCAAAGTCAGGTTCATTATTTCATCTTTGCTCTAACATTGGGGTGATAAGCAGCCCCGAAACTATATGTCAATTCCAGTGCGTGTTTGTCAATTTTGTCAGATCTAACTTTGTCTTGGGAAACCATGGTTGGGGATATAAGTGGTTTATTAGGCAGTTGACAACAGCCACGTCATTAGGTACCTTAACAGCCTGTAGTATGTGTCAGGCTTTGCTAGCATTTACTATAGGCCGGCCTTTCCTGGTTTCAAACCCACCTATCTGCCATATGGCAGTTCCATATATACTGCACCAATCACATATGCAGATTCACTATAAACAATCACCCTCTCTTCACCAGTGTAGTGCAAGGCTTTGATTACAGCTGTCATTTCAGCTCTCTGTGCTGACCGTTTACCTTTCAATCTACCACTCAGTCGTGTTACAAAATCACCCACAACTTGCTCAACCACAGCAAAGCCTGCCTTGAATGTGTCATCAGCTGCTCTGAAACAACAACCATCTGTAAACATTGTGATTAACGGTGGGGTAGTTGTCAGTGGTACCGCGAACAAACCATCTCTCAATTTATTTGCTTTTTCAGTCAATGGTATAACAATTAAAATTAATTACAATAATAACAATTTGTATATCAGTCAATGGTATACAATCCTGCGGCTCACCCTCAGTGATCAGATCTGCCATGTGAACACCTTCATGCACATATATGATGTCTGGGCTGGCAATTTCCTTAAATACAAAGTTTGTCACAATAATCAGTTATTTTTCTATTCTCACAGCTTTTCTTGTTTACCTTTTATAGTGTTCTATGGTGTTCTTTTTCTTATTTTTTATTTTTTTCTATTTTAATTTCCTTTCTGCCATAGCTGTTCTATGCCATATATATTTGCTTTTTAGCTTAGTACCATTAGTGGAATTCTGACTTCCTCTGTAGATACCAAATTCAATCATGCATTTCTTCCTGTCAGATTAATAGGAGTCTGGTTTGATTTCAGAACAGGTAGTCACACCTAACAACAAAGTTCTTGATCAGCCTTTAAATGTGTCTAGCTGATTTTCTCATAAAGATTGTCTGTGTCCCTACAGTAACAAGGTCTTTACTAAACATTGAACGGCTGTTTACTCTTTCCCCTTTTTCACTCAAAGGCTCGTATGAAGATGAAAAAGTTCAGTGTCCAGTGAAATATTGTCCAGTTTCTCTTGCCTCCAAGAACATTATTGTCTTTGTTAGTCTTTCTGGATTCCACTCAGTCTTTTTGGTGTTTCATCCTTGTAAATGTCTCTGACCATATGCAGTGCCCCCTTCACTGCTTTAGTTCAAGTATAGTCCCATTCAAATAGAATGTGTTCTCAGTCCAGTTTATGAGTTACTCCTCTCTTTGCAACTCCAACACTTAGATGTCACACACAGTTTTTCATTGTCTGTTTCTTGCCAGCTTTTATTCACTTTCTTGAATGTCAAAGGTTGATAGCTTTCAGCCTTTCAAGGTTTACTTAACCCATTGCAAAATATTGCCTTTCACTTTAAAATAAAATATATTTTGTGACCACCTTCCATCATCAGATAAAGACTCCTCTTTATTTTGTAATAATTTATCTTTGTATAATTTATCTATGTCATTCACCTTTTAATAATTTTTCTGTCCTTTTTTATTTTTTATCTTTATATCCACCTTTAATAACTTGGTGTTACGTTCCCCTTAAGTCTAGGGGTAGGAGGGGAGGTAACGATAAAATAAATGGTGAGAACACACTTCAATCCTCTGTCCCAGAGTGAAGACAACAACAGTTGATATTATAAATGAAAAAGGTTTTATTCAGGGTAGTAGGACAGAACAAAGTTCTAGGGAGCAATGGCTCAGGGGAGAGCAAGGCCCAAAATAACAAACAAAACAAAGCACTAACTATTTTTGGGAGGAGTCCTAACTAACCTAGGAGAGGTTAAATAAAAAGAAATAAACAACAAAGACTTCCCTCAACTCCCTGGCTATACAAAAACAGGGGTAAAACAGTATTAAAGAAAATAGGCACTCACCCCCTACAGCTTCCCTTACATGAAACTATGAAACAGGTTAACAAAAGAAAATACCTTCTGCTTAATTTTAGTTGTAGTCAAATCACTACACGCACTACTTAACTCAGTTAGCCACTGCTAACTCACACCTAGTGTCTTTGAATGTCAACACATCAATACAGCATTCAGTCTGGAGCAGGGGAGAAGTGTGTCACACCCTGCAAACACTGGACTGCACTTTTATGCTCTCCGTCTCAGGTACACTCACAAACGAGTCACAGGTGCTGATGATTAGGCCTGAGAGGGAGTCGAGAGAGAGAGAGACAGAAGCAAACAAAAACACAGGGCACAACCATGCCCACACTTTCATAAATAAAGTATATTAAAAAGGTTCAGGAGAAAATAAATCAATACCAATTGAGAAATATGTCCTGGGACGTAACACCCCCACCATTAAGAATACAGACCAGAAATGCAAGTAGTATCTACTTACGTACGCTTTCAAAAAAAATAAAAAAATCTTAAATTTAAGTATTCACACACTCTAAATCTCCATATCCCCAGTTCTGGAAAGGGCATCAGCCACCACGTTATCTGTGCCCTTGATGTGCTGAATCTGGATATTGTAGTCCTGCAATTTGAGGGCCCAACGTAACAGACGCTGGTTAGAAGAGGACATGTTAGAGAGAAAGGTCAAAGGGTTATGGTCTGTATAAACTGTTATTGGAACTGGACTACTCCCAAGATACACTTCGAAATGCTGCAAGGCCCACAATAAGGCCAAGGCTTCCTTTTCAATGGTGCTATATGACTTGGTGTTTTAAGAACTTTCTGGAGAAGTAGGATACAGGGTGTTCAATTCCATGAGTATCCTCCTGGATCAGGACCGCTCCAGCACCAGAAGCGCTGGCATCCACCTGCAGCTTAAAAGGTAGTTCAAAGTTAGGTGCAGCCAGTACAGGAGCATTACATAGGAGATCTTTTGCGGCCTCAAAAGCTTGTTCACATTCACAACTCCATTTAAAAACTCGTGATGTACTTAGCAAGTCTGTGAGTGGTGCAACTACTGATGAAAAGTTCTTGCAGAAACCCCGGTAATATCCTGACATCCCCAGGAACCGACGAAGCTCACGCTTGTTACAGGGCTTAGAAAAGTTTAGAATGGCTTCTACCTTAGCTTCTACTGGCTTTATGTAACCATGGCCCACTTTTTTCCCCAGGTAGGTCACCGTGGCTTTTCCTACCTCACACTTTGCCAGGTTCAAGGTGAGTGAGGCACGGGCTAGTCTGTCAAAGACCATCTCCAACGTTTTAATGTGGTCTTCCCAGGTCTTATTATAGACCACGATGTCATCAATATATGCATCACAGTTAGGAACATCTCCAAGCACAATTTGCATCAACCTCTGAAATGTGGCTGGGGCGTTTCTCATCCCAAAGGCGAGGACGGAATACTGTAGGAAGTAGTCTGTTGTGGCAAAAGCAGAGATTTCTGAGGCACGGGCGGTCAGGGGGACTTGCCAGTAGCCTTTCAGCAGGTCCAGCTTGGTAACAAATGTAGCTGACCCTACTCTATCTACGCAATCCTCCATACGGGGGAGTGGAAAGGAGTCTGGTTTGGTCACTGCATTGACTTTGCGGAAGTCTGTGCAGAAACGGAAAGTGCCATCTGCCTTTGGGACCAGCAAACAGGGAGAACTCCAAGGACTTTGACTATGTTGTGCCAAGCCATGCCGTAGCATATATTTAACTTCAGTTTTCATTAGGTTACGCTTGGTCGGATTAACTCGGTAAGGATGTTGTTTAATGGGTTTAGTTTGCCCAACATCAATGTCATGTTCTAGAACCGAGGTTCTGCCTGGGACATCAGAAAACAGGGATGGGTAATGATGCATCAACTTAATAATCTGCTTGCTCTGCCCAGGGTCTAAATGGGCAAGAAAAGAAGGCAAATCTGCCCACACAGCAGAGTTTGGCAGTCTTCCACCAACTGGCACATTAGCTTGCATGGTCTCTTCTACATCTGACATACCAACTACCAATGTCACAGGTTGAGCAGTTAAAGGTTTAGGTGGAGAGTCAGCTTTTGAGTCACACACAAATCTCTTCAACATATTAACGTGACACACTCTAGTCTTCCGTCTCCTGTCAGGAGTACTGATCACATAGTCTGTATCGCCGAGTTTCTCTTTCACCTGATAGGGGCCTGTAAATTTGGCTTGTAAAGCTGAACCAGGTTCAGGCAGAAGTACAAGAACTTCCTCATTTGGCTGGAAACTACGAGAGACACTTCTCTTATCATAGTGTTTCTTCATCTTTGACTGGGCTACCATCAAATGTTCCAGAGCAAGATTGCGTGCTCTGTGCAACTGCTCCCTAAATGAACTAACATACTCAAGGATAGTCACCGGCACAGCGTCCTTTGCTAGTAATTGTTCACTTAGCACTTTAAGAGGCCCACGCACAGAATGTCCGAATACAAGATCTGCCGGACTAAAACCAAGTGACTCCTGCTCGGCTTCCCTAATGGCAAACATTAAAAATGGCAAAGCTTCAGCCCAGTCTTTCCCACTAGAGAGACAATAGGTACGCAACATAGTTTTGAGTGTTTGATGAAATCTCTCTACAGCACCTTGTGATTGTGGGTGATATGCACTCGAGAGTACATGCTTAATTCCTAGTTGAGCTAATGTCTGGGTGAACAGTTTTGATGTAAAATTTGTGCCCTGATCAGTTTGCAAGACTCTGGGAAACCCAAAGGTGGTACAGAACTTGATCAGCTCTCGGATAATTACAGGAGCCTTGATAGAGCGGAGGGGGATCGCTTCTGGAAAGCGTGTGGCTGTACACATAATGGTCAAGATATACTGGTGTCCCGACTTTGACTTGGGTAACGGTCCTACACAGTCAAGCAACAAACGTTCAAATGGTTCTTGCATCACAGGTATGGGGCGTAAAGGAGCAATGGGAAGCTTCTGGTTCGGCTTACCAGCTAACTGGCAGGCAGTACATGAGCGGCAGAAGTTAGACACAGTGGATTTTAACCCAGGCCAGTAAAAGTAGCGAGAGACACGACGAAATGTCTTGGTGACACCCAAATGGCCAGAGAGCGGATGTTCATGGGCAATTTTTAAAACATGTTCTCTATAGGGTTGGGGCAGAACAATCTGAAAAACCTCGTTAAGGGCAGTATGGGATCTTGGCCTCCACCGCCTCATTAAAACTTGCTTGTCCCAGAAATACACTACCTTATCATTAGTTTTTCTTTTAAGACTCCGGATAGACTCAATGCATCTGGTTAGGGAGGGATCGGTTTTTTGGGCAGATATTAACTGATCTCTGCCTACGCCTAAGACAGGATTCAGTTCTGACACAGTCTTAACATTAAGGTTTTCAGTTACATCTACCTTCTCTGACTTTACGTCACGATCATTAGAACGCGCCAGAAAGGTTTCAGAAAGATCGAGTACATCTGCGAATTTTCGTGCCTGAGCACGTGTCACTGCACACGCAGGGAAGACATTATGTATTACTCTTGAACAATCAATTGGGTTTGGGTCACTAATTACTACAGGCCGCGGGAACACATCTCCACCAGCAAGATCGTTTCCCAAGATTACATCTACTCCGTCGACAGGTAAACGTGAACAAACCCCAAGTCTTACAGGACCTGTAACCAAATCTGACTTTAAGTACAGGTGATGTAGGGGGAGGCTGAGACATTGCATACCAATTCCTCGTACTAAAACGTCGGCACCCGCATAATTGGATAGCGAAGGTAACAATTCTTCTCGAATAAGTGACTGGACTGATCCAGTGTCTCTTAGAATCTTCACTGACTTTCCTTTAGAATCAGCTGCATGAGACACTGTGCCATCCAGTAGAAATGGCTGATACCCACAAGTAACAGTAGTGGAATTGTTGCAGTCACCTAACGTGTGCACCAAAGCTGCACTTTTTGGACGGGACGCAGCAACTTTTTGTTTCCAGGCCTTACAATCGGATATTAGGTGATTTGGGTCCAGACAAAAAAAACAGACTCGTTTATCACTACCTTTCTTACGAAGCGAATTAGATGGGGTCTCGGTTTTAGCACGAGAAAAGACACGGCTCTTCTCTCGAGCTAAACTCTCATCAGCTGAAGGCAATACTTTACGCCTCGCAGTAGTGAAAAGAGTTCTATGAGTTAGCGCAAATTCGTCAGCTAACACGGCCGCATCAATAAGAGATGTCACTTTTTGATCATTTAAATGCACCTCTACACTTTCGGGTACACAATTCTTGAACTCTTCAAGTAAGATTAACTCCTGAAGATTTTCAAGAGTAGCGATTCGACTAGAAAAACACCACTTTTCAAAGAGTGTGCGTTTTTCTCTGGCAAACTCGACATATGTCTGTTTAGCAGTTTTAGCATGGGATCGGAATTTCTGCCTATACGCCTCTGGCACTAACTCGTAAGCTCTTAAAACAGTGGCTTTGACAGTGTCATAATCAAGAGAATGTTCAAGTGGCAAAGCAGAGGAGACTTCCTGGGCTTTCCCAGTGAGAGTGCACTGCAAAAACAAGGCCCAAATATCTTTTGGCCAGTTCAATTTTGTGGCTATACGTTCAAACGTGACAAAATATGCGTCGGCTTCACTCTCTCGAAACGGTGGAACAAGTTTGAGATACCTGCTGACATCAAAGTTCGCATCAGCGCCAGCTTCATGCAAACCTTGAGGGGCAGCAGATGATGAGCTACCGGAAGAAGATCGTGATCGAGGCAAAGGAACAGGTCGCTTTCCCAGTTCCGGATACTTTTGTTCAAACTGGCGAAGTCTTAAATCGCGATCGGTCTCTGCTTCTATGACGCGCAGCTTAAGAAGTAACGCTTCACGCTCTTCTTGCTTGATACGGAGATCTAGCTCCTTCATTCTAAGTGCCACCGCTGAATCAAAAGAAGCTACCGCAGGGGAGGCCTCGTCTAACATAGCTCCCACCTCTACATCAGGCGAAACTTCCTCCATAGCAGTGTATTCTGGTAAAATGCCAGCTTTCACAAGACTATCACGCAACTCTTGTTTAATAGTCTTCTTCGCTGCTTCCTTAGGGACACTAATATTAAAAAAGTCAGCTATCAACAATAAATCGACTTTTCTACAACGTTCAAAGACTTCTGTGGTAGGCTGGAGAGTAAATGCAATCAAATCAAACTCCATCTACCACAGTTTCCTCACCCACCACAAAAAACTGCTAAACAGCATTTAAAGTAAAAGGAGACTTACCTCAAAGTAGATGAGTCGATTACTAAATTAATTTAAACGAAGGGACGAGCCCCCACTTGTTACGTTCCCCTTAAGTCTAGGGGTCAGGAGGGGAGGTAACGATAAAATAAATGGTGAGAACACACTTCAATCCTCTGTCCCAGAGTGAAGACAACAACAGTTGATATTATAAATGAAAAAGGTTTTATTCAGGGTAGTAGGACAGAACAAAGTTCTAGGGAGCAATGGCTCAGGGGAGAGCAAGGCCCAAAATAACAAACAAAACAAAGCACTAACTATTTTTGGGAGGAGTCCTAACTAACCTAGGAGAGGTTAAATAAAAAGAAATAAACAACAAAGACTTCCCTCAACTCCCTGGCTATACAAAAACAGGGGTAAAACAGTATTAAAGAAAATAGGCACTCACCCCCTACAGCTTCCCTTACATGAAACTATGAAACAGGTTAACAAAAGAAAATACCTTCTGCTTAATTTTAGTTGTAGTCAAATCACTACACGCACTACTTAACTCAGTTAGCCACTGCTAACTCACACCTAGTGTCTTTGAATGTCAACACATCAATACAGCATTCAGTCTGGAGCAGGGGAGAAGTGTGTCACACCCTGCAAACACTGGACTGCACTTTTATGCTCTCCGTCTCAGGTACACTCACAAACGAGTCACAGGTGCTGATGATTAGGCCTGAGAGGGAGTCGAGAGAGAGAGAGAGACAGAAGCAAACAAAAACACAGGGCACAACCATGCCCACACTTTCATAAATAAAGTATATTAAAAAGGTTCAGGAGAAAATAAATCAATACCAATTGAGAAATATGTCCTGGGACGTAACACTTGGTTTCTACTCTTTTTCTCTAATTTGTTGTTTTTCTTTCAAAGCTTCGCTTCTGTCGTTCTGCTAGATTTTGCTTAATCCCATTTATGGTTTTAACAGACTCATTATATCACAGAGACACTACATTTTCACACAAATAAAATCTACATCTACATTCAATTCACCGCTATTGATTTGAAAAACAGGCTGTTGCATTGGGGCTTTGGCTTTCTCATAAGGAGGAGGTGTGTGCAAGGAGGGGTAGATCGATTTCACTGGGGGTGGAACTGGAGGAGGAGCCGTAGGTGTCATACTTGAGTCTGGCTGACTGTTTCCTTGTTTAACTTCCTTTGGCTTTGCAGCTGCACCACTGCCAACTTCCCCTTTTTCTATTTGATTTAATAGCCTGCATGACAGCAGCAACCAGAGCTAATCTCGTCTGAATTCTCAACTCTTTCTCTAAGCTTGTCACATTTGGCCCTTTACCAAACCACTTTTTCCTTCTGCTTTTACAATCTTAATTTTGTTTACCAGTCTATGTTCCATGGCAAAAATAATAGGCGTGAGAGCAACTCTCTTTTTCTCCTCTGCCTCCCAACAGTTTTCTTCTCTCAACGTGTTCCACGCTAATGCAACCTCTTTTTGTCTTTTCTTTATATACAAAAGCATTTGGATCTGTTCGGACCATCCTAAGCCTCACAATCTTTTGCAAATACACATACACTGGTGAACACTCATACTCATCACATTCTTTCTGGAATTTAGCCATTTTCACACAATTTACAAGCATTCAGAATTTAAAAAAAACACACAAAACGTCACTCCTATCTAGCAAAAGAATATATATACACCAGTAGTTTTCAGGGGTTTCACCCGCGCGACTACTGACCCGTCTTTTTAGCGAAAGTTGAAAGCGATTAAATAATATCCGGATTAAAATTAGAATTTACGGAACTTGCATCCGAGGGACTTTAACCCACTTGGTACTTTATAATGTCTAATACATTAATGGACTCCAACCACAATTTACCTTTACGGGACTTTAACCCGAGGGCCTCAAACCCAAACTTATTACTTTATAATGTCTAATACATTAAGGGACTCTAACCCAAACTTATTACTTTATAATGTCTAATACATTAAGGGCCTCAAACCCAATTTTAATAAATCTCTTAATATCTATAAAAATAAAAGTTTTTCACTCTGATCAATTTACAAAAATGTAAATTTGTAATTCAGTTCGGATCTCCTTATCAACACAAGTAATTTGGTATATGTCCAATAGCAGAATTTGATATAACAGGTTTCTGCTTACCTTTATTTTAGAAGACCGGTCTTTTGTGTTGAAATGGAGCCCTCCCTTACTCTGGTTTCTTCAATGTGAAACCCTCCTTCCTCTCACTCTCTCCTTTCCCTCCACAAAACGTCGGTGGTCACCAATTGTTGGACTTTAAGGCGTCCATTGCGTGTTCATAATTTAGAGGAAAGGCACAAGATACAAATATCTAAGTTCAAATATTTATTGATCAGATATGAAAAAGTTTAACAGCGCTGGGTCCTCTCAAGTAGCGAACCACCAGCTCAGGAAGTAACATGCTTATTTATGAAATATGTGACGTCGATCTTTCTTCAGAAAATCTCCACCCACAAAGGCCGTTCCCCTCGTCCATCTGACTCCATCACCACACCCAATTTTAGCCTGTAGGCAAAGATGGACACACATAGACAAAGAAAAACAAACTGTTCTCCTCTCATCCCTGGGAGCCCTGCAGTTCCTCTCCAGTACTCCTCCACTTTGAATAGCATGTTATAATGCTTTCTTAAAAACAAATCATTAATAAAACATTCATTTATAAAAAACATAAGCTGTAAGATGAAAGTGATTATTATGTAAAACATATTTCAATATCATGACATCATTTCATTATTTGTAAAATTGGTTATATGAATAGGGCACACATTAACTTCTTTAGATAGATAAACACATATTAAATCTTTTACTGCAATACTACTTCTAAGGAAACACTTTAATCATTATTAAAAACCATCTGTTAGGAAAGAAAACACACACACACACACACACACACACACACACACACACACACACACACACACACACACACACACACACACACACACACACACACACAGGAGATTCTGTTCTTCAAGGTTGAGCTGCCCTGCCCCCATTAAGTTATTCTATATGCAACCTTCATTTCATTGGTTAATACAAATTTATCAAAGACAACATCTTATATTTATTACATCAATTATTCAATGATTAATACTGATTAAGTAAGAAATACATTGCATATTTTATCCTGTGAACATTAAGGCATTAGTTAATGACATAGTCGCCTGTTTGCTTTCCCCCTCAGGCAGAGGCGGTCTTACCATAGAGGCATAGGTAGGCGGCCGCCTGGGGCCCCCCACTAGCGGTCAAATTAGGGGGGCCCCAAACCAACCTAATAAATAGCCTACATAAATAAATAAAACCCTTATCATCACGAACACTTCAAAAGCATTGTAAATTGTATTAATATTCTTAGAAATACGTTGAAACTTTGAAATAGTAGTTAAAATGTCCAGTTCATGTTCTGTCACTAAACACTTACACCCCCTTCTTTCACAATGAAATGGACTAGTCCATAACCGTGCGTGCTGCGGCGCGAAAGATAAACACAAAGTGACACGGGGACTGGGAAAGTACATGAACAGAGACTTAAAGACAAATATAAACGCGAAAATGGGGCTTTGGTAAGTCAACCGGCTAGTAATAGCCATACATTGATAAAAATTATTTTGTGGTGAAGTAAATAATGTTACTACAGAAAAAAAACTAATGTAACCCTACAGGGCTCCAGACTGCGAGTAAATAGTCGAATTTGGCGAGTATTTTCCCTGCCTATGACTATTTTTTATTAAATGTCGCACTGGCTGGACTGTGAAATTTAAATACAATTATATTAATATAATGCGCAGGCGATTTACGTCTGCGACGCATTCAGTCACTCTTCCTGTTGTTGCCCGCTCCCCCGCCTTTCTATCAGCTCAGGTGCATATCACCTCTCTAAACCCGTCTCTTTTGTCCACTTTCGACCGCTTCTGCCCTGATTGTTTTGAGGGGTGGTCTATGGAGACTGCAGGCGAGAGCCTCTGCTTTCGTTTTCGGGAGAAATGACGGGTTTAAAATAACGCGAACTAATATTATGTGATGTCAGAGTCCGGGGTTGTAATTAACGATGCTGCACAGTGTTTTTTTATGTGTATGTAAGAGCTTTCTCTGATATTTCAGCGCAGTTGATGAAATAATCTCCCCACAACCTCCACACGCTCGCAAAATGACACTAATAAAAGAGGCGGAGATCAGCTGCTTTAGTTTAATCAATGAAAGCCTAAAAATAGCGCTGTACACTGCGTATTCACGCTAGAAGTCAGAAAAAAACGTAATACATTGTGCTCAGTACCTTAGATTACAAGTCCTGGCCAAATGATATCTTCAGAGTGCATGGAGACATTTTGTAGTGATTAGAGCACAAGAATGTGATTTCTTTACTCAAGTCTGTGTTAAAGTAACCTAAAGCTTTTACAACAAAGTAAAAAAAAGTTGATTGTAAGTTTAATGGTTTACAGTAAGCCAAATATATGTTAAAATAATAAGTATGGTAAAGTAAAAAAAAAAAATTAATGTATATAAATAATACAATTATTTGTATTTGTAATTAATTTGTTAATGCATTAAACTTGTTTGGACTTAGGTTTTAATGAATTATTAATGCATTAAACATGTTTGGACTTAGTTTTAGTGTTTATTTTTTGTTTTTACACCACCCAGTGACTGGTGCCACCAAATTGAGGCCAGTGCAACCTCTCTCAAAGGAGCCCTGCTGATGTTATGTTGGGGATGTTTTCGTCCACTATGGGGTGCTGTTGAGTCTTAATTTGGCCACAACTTTCAGCATATGGAATGATTTTTGGGAAAAATCTTATGTTGACACATATTTTGGGAAAATGCTTTGAAAATTTTTCAAAAACTCAACAATACACTGTGGTAAAATTCACAACCCTTTTGTTTGTGAAGAAAACATCAAAGATAACATAGTTTTAATATAAAGTGATTGTAGACTGGATTTTTTAAAACCTTTTAACACAGTCTTGGGTATGTGAAAGATTAGTAACAACATTGGCTTTGATGCATTGCTAGTTTTTGTGCAGCATCAGATTTAAATTATTTCTCCCTCATTTACTGTTCGTGGCTGTTTTTTCCCCATTGACTTATTCTCTATTGGTTTGTGTAGTCCTGCACTTTGTGTGACCTCTGCTTTCCATCTTCATTTTGGAGTAAAAAATACCTTCGCCTAGGGCCCCCAATTTGCTAAATCCGCCACTGCCCTCAGGCCTCTCTCTTATCTTGATCAATGCCAGGCGTAAATTCCTAAATTCCTCCTTGCAGCACACACACAAAAACTGGTAACTCTCCACTCTCAAACATAAACACCTCATTTCTGCATAATAGCTCAGTGCATATATGAAACACACAATGTTTATAGAATAAAATGATCAATTAAAGAAATATAAAAATGGAACAAAATCAATTTCCACAGTCCTTATTTGGACATCTTTGTAACTTTAACACTTTTAGCAATTAGCAAGATTAATAAAACAACATAAAAATCCCACACTATCATAGCCAATAGTATAGGTAAACAATATAAATGAAGTTCAAAGTAATATTTGCCTTGTACACGTGCATTTTAAAAAGTACCCTATCGTTAATCATGTGTGATTAATACGCGAAAAACAGGGTGATTATTACATTTCGGCACTTCAAACTTTTCTGGGACAGAATGCTCGACCACGACACGCAAAGCCTCGAGCAAGGTTTGCGCGGATGTTTTTAAAATATTCGTCTGACAGGATTAACGTTATATATAAAACTTAAGACAATTGTTTTCTACACAGATCGCGTTTGCTAATAACGGATGCAAATCCCAAACTCCATGTGTTTAACAAAACAAAACTAAGATTACGTTTTAACGTTATCCAAAAATCTGTTATCCAAAACCATAAACATGAACACTGTTAGCATCTGTAACTCGATAAAAGGAAACAATAGGCACAAACCACTGGGACTGCAGATAGCTTAATAACTCTACACTTTTAGCAAACATACCTCAATTAATTAATAAGCATATTAATAACTTAACTTACCGTGGTAAAATTCAAATTAGCCGTCCTGAAGTCTCCCTTCCTTTCCTCTGTCCGCGCCACTTCAGAGTCGAAGTCAAATACGCATGCGCATCAATTATCTTGCTGTACTGAGTATATTTTACTTGAGTTGTTCATTTGTTGGTGTGATTTGATTAGATGGCGAACAATAAGTAAATATTACTTAGAAGATTGTATTTAAATTTACATACGTATTTTAGAACAATAAATGACAAAGAAACTGCAAGTAATGTACTGAATTAAACATGCCATTTTTAAGTAAAAAGACAAACTATTATTTACAGTGTAGTGACCCAGAAAATCATAACTTGTACTCACCGCTCTATCCATTTTAGCAAATAAAGTTTTGTGAAGGCAGATCGTCTCTTATTGTTGCTCTGCTCTTCGTCAACACACGCTTGCACAACCTGCTGGTGAGATTGACCAACAGCAATGGAGATTATGCTCAGTACTCTACTGCTTTTCCTGCAGTTCCCGGATGTTAAGGGGTGGACAGGGATTAGACTAGTCCTAGACTAAAATAAATGTAAGAGCTGTCCAAACTGAAAACAACTTGCACTTACATATCTTAAAATACACCAATGCTCTTTGTTTTGCCTTAAAATGCACACAAGTAATTTTTTAGTAAGACATGTGTAACGGGTGTGTTTTGGGAACTACAAATCCCATCAGCCTTAGTGCTATAAAAGGAAGTGGTATGATTCGTTCTTTCACTTCCTCCTTTGGTCCTTCCGCTAATCCATGAAAGGTAGCTACGGCAAAGCTAAGGTATGGCATTGATATTATATGGGAAATTATCAGTCATCGAGTCATTTTAAATAATGCTTTTCTGTCTCTCGTACGCTTTCTGTGTGGTGATTGAATAGAAAACACAGTGCGATGTATTGCGTAATGGCAATAGACCAGCAGGAGTAAAGATCGGTTGTCTGCAGTTGTATATCAAACACTAGTGATATTAGTGTCAAACATATGAGGCATCGTTTGGCAGGTAGTGATTGTATTGTTTGAATAAAATGAACCACATGTATTTTATTGTATTTTTTATTTATATTTTGTTTGTTGTTTTTAGTATTAAGGACTTGCTGGTAGTGTTGCTTTCGTCAACGAAAAGTATGACGAAATATAGTCGTCAACGAACCTTTTTCACGTGACGAAAACGAGACGAGACGTAACGAAAATGCTGGTCATGTGACGATGACTATAATAAAATGTATAATGCAATATTGTTGACGAATAAAAACGAGACTAAAAGTGGTTTACAAAATAAAAACTAAGCTAAAATGTCTCTTCATTTTCGTTGACCAAAACGAGACGAGACGAAATGTTATAACGTTATTTCGTCTTTTACCCATCTCAGCATCTCCGCGCCCCCACCACCTGACTGCAGGTGGTCACGTGTGTTGTTGGCGCTGCGTAGATCAATCAAAACATGAAAGTACCGCGAGTGAGTAGAAAGCATGCGGGGCAGTCTGCTCTCGCGATGCTTTGATATCATACGTCTCCATTTGCACGTTAATGGGCATTTCAAACAGTGTACGCGGCAACCGCGAGACATGCGGAAAGCGGAGAAATGGGGGCGGTTACAGAGGTGAAGCGGAGTTGGTCCACAAGCCTTGCTCGTGCACCTAAGATCCTCTGCCTTTTACGGACACGACTCTTCATGGCAGTCGCTGTTGAAGATAAACACATTTCCACTAAATGCTGCACAAAACGCTTCCACTACATGAGAAACGCTGTAGCCGCGCGGCGATTCCGACCGGGAAGATGCAGCATTCTGGCTCCAAATGTAAAAGAAAAGTCCAAAATAAATCCCGTGCATCACTTTCAGGTCAGTTCAACAAGCCAATTAAAATCTATAGCTTTGATTGCTGACACCACCAGTATAACAATGTACAAATTTATTTCATGTAACAGTTGTTTAAATGACATTGTGCTGCGTTGCGTTTTGAAACATTGTAAATCTATGCTAAAGACATTCGTTGTTTTGTATATGCTTAATAACTACACTTATTTATTATTTAAATAAACAAAACATACTTCACTGAATACTTGAGTATTAAATCAATCAAACACCTGTACTGTTGAGAACATAACCATACATACCAACTTTGCTTTTCTTAATAGACATCTGATGTTTTCTTAAAGCTGACTTTTAATTTACTTACAAGAAAAACATTAAGTAATTCTCCAAAATTGCTTGAATTTATACTGACATTTAAGATCAGCTTTGTCACATTAGATTAAGCCAAAGTCCATTAGGTACACTGGTGGTAACGTACAGATGCAGAAATATAAACTATAATAATATATGATTACATATGTATGATTGTAGTTTGTGCTGCTGTCAAAATACAATTATAAATGTTAACAATAGCATATTTCTATTCTCACACATACTATAGTTGTGTGTGACCCATTTGACCTTGTGTGTGTGTGTTTGCTTAGACTACTTTTGTTTTGATTATGTACTTTTATGTAGACTCTTACGAACAGTCAAGTCACTCACTCAGAGGATAGTAAAATAAATATCTATTCAAATCAGAGCATCTTCCATGTCTGGAATGGATGTATTCTTGGGTCTATAAGGTAACAATATAACTTTTGTTTGAAATGGGTTTGGCTAAAAGAAAATATTGTTTTGTCTATAATACTATTAGGTCATTATACTATATGGGTTAAATAGAATTGCATTACTAAAAAGAGACTAAATACAATATCACTGACTAAAACTAGACTAAAATGTCATCAGTTTTCGTCGACTAAAACTAGACTAAAATAGTAATGGATAAGTCTGACTAAAATAAGACTAAAATGGCAAGAATTTTAGTCGACTAAAACTTGACTAAACTAAAAAGAGTATGACGTGACTAAAACTAATAAAAACTAAAATGACAGCTTGACACAAAGACTAGACTAAAACTAAAATGAAAACAGGCTGCCAAAAACAACACTACTTGCTGGTTGCCTGAATATCACTAAAACAAGATAAAGGATGGTAGAGGTATTGTTTATTTTATTATTTTTAAAGGGTTTATAAAGTTTTAATTGTTTTATGACTATTGATATGAAGGTTGAATGTAAATCTGGGCTTCTCTGTTTTATTTATTTAGTAATGGATTGTGTTTTCCCTTGCAGGGATGCACGGTTACCGTTTATTTGATATTTAATTTTCCTTTTAAAGTGTTGTTTCTTTAGGTTGACCATATAAGAACTAAGGTCACAATCAGAGAACAAACTGAATGATTTCTAGTTTATTTAAAGTGTTTATGTACTTCATTTGCAGTACCCACTGTTGCTAATATTGGTTTTTGTTTCCTTTTGTAGATTTCATTTTGACCCATCGGTGGCTGCGGGGTTGCCTTCACTGGTGGATGATGGTGTGGTGGTTTGGTCACTCTTATGTCTTTTTCTTTAGGTCTGCAGTGTGATTTGCTGTGAGTGGATTGCAGTGCGAGCACATTTGTCTAACACATTATCTTCACACGAATAGGTAACCTGTGGCCATCCGGGGGTCGCTCTATGTTTTATTTTGTTTTATTTCTTTTGATTTCTTTGTGGGTATCTGCATTGGAGATTTGCGTTACATCCTATTGTCTCTATTTGTTTGAATAAAAATGTTGTTGAGTTAAAACTTCACCACTGCCTTGTGCCTGGTCATTTACCACCTTTTATGGGGTACCTGTAGGTTACAATTGGCGTAGTCGGCAAACATCTCTGTTGGCGAAGGTGGTTGTGAAGTTTTGTTAGTTTTTTTTAAATAATAAACGGTAATCGTGCATGAGGTTCATCATCAGACTCTGCATCATTGGACTTCACTTCGTGGGACCTCTATCACCTTTTTTTTTTTTCCTGAACTTTGTCAAATTTGTCAACAGAGATGGAACAAGAACTATTAGACTTGCGGGAGCAGATACGGCAGCTGCAGGCTCAAAATGAGCAGCTGACGAGAGAGAATCCCCCCTCCAGTAGCAATGCTTCTAACCAACGGCCCCCTTCTATGACTAATGCTAATTCTTCATCTCCAGTGTCTTTGAGTAGGGTATTTTATGTTCCACGAGAAAGGAAATGCCCACGGTTTTATGGGAATATGGACTCCACATTAAGCGTTGAGGACTGGACTGAAGAGGCCAAGGTGTGTATTGAGGGCAGGGGTTGGTCTGATAAAGAGAAGGTTGTGTTTTTGCTTAATCATCTGGGGGGGAAGCTAGAATGGAGATAAAACTCCGTCCACAAGCTACTAGGGAAACTTCAGAATCTGTTTTTGATATTTTAAGAGACTTGTATGGGGGGAAACAGACATTTGTACAACTACAACAGAGGTTTTTTGAACGAAAACAGAAAGAGGGTGAATCATTGACTGAATTTTCCCATGCTTTAATGTCTTTAATGGACTTGATTCTTTGTGGTAATCCAGAAAGTGTTCCGAACTCTGATAGGGTTCTTCGTGATCAGTTTATGGAACATGTTCGAGATGTGATGCTGAAACGTGAATTAAAACGATTAGTACGGGAGAAGCCATCTTCTACTCTACTGGAGGTTCGAAGTGAAGCTCTTAGGTGGGTGGAAGAGGGAAACGGGGAAATGGCTGCTTCACGTGTTCAGCCATGGTGCAATTTGACTCAAGGCCGAGTAGTTGAGCATGAGCCTAAAGTTAAATTTCATGAGTCTACAGAGTTAAAAGAGGTTAAATAGATGTTGAGGCAGCAACAGATACAAATAACTGAACTTACCCAACGTTTTGATAGTTTAATGTCTCAAAAGAATGAGTTCTCTGTTACCTCAACTAGACAAAATAGTTCACGACGATGTCTTCGTTGTAATAAGGTTGGGCATATAGCTAGACATTGTCGACAACCTTGGCCTATAGAGTCGAACCCTAGAACACCCCAAGTAAATGTAAATGAAACTTCAGTGGAGGAGCATGATAGTGTGGCATCCCCTACAGTTCTGAGTCAAACTGTTAATAATAGTGAAGTTTCACAGTCACCCGTCTGCCCTACTATTTTACAACGTCTTGTGGGCAAATGTCCCATTGTAACTGTGCATATGGGTGGGGTTGAGATTTCTTGTTTATTAGATACAGGGTCAATGGTTACTACTGTAACAGAGTCATTTTTTGAGAAGCATTTTCAACAATTGGGAGTAGATGTACTGAAAAAATGTAGTTGGCTCCAATTAAAAGCAGCTAATGGTCTTGAAATACCATATGTGGGATACTTTGAAGTGGACGTGACCGTATTGGGGCAAACTCTTCCTAGACAAGGTATTTTGGTTGTGAAAGATCCCGTTGATGCTGGGTTTCATCAGCGGAAAGAGCTGACCCCAGGTCTTTTAGGTATGAATGTGAGGTCAATGTTATAATGATCTATTTGAAAAACATGGCACAGCACTATTCTCAATCCCACAGGTCAGGCAGGCAGAGATAGGCTGGAAAGATGCCTTGTCTCAGTGTCAGCGAGCAGATGATGCCCCTTTTCCTGGATTTATTGGTTACGTGAGAGTGCAGTCCCTACATCCGGTTCAGATTTCAGCTGGGACCATGAGGTTAGTACCTGCATTGTGCCCTAAGAGTATAAAAAGTTTTCCCACCTTTGTTTTAGAACCTTTAGGTCCCAGTGATGGGGGGTTGCCTCCTGGGGTGTTAATATCACCGGCCTTAGTTCAATGTACACAAGGTATAGTTCAGATACCAGTGGTCAATGTTGGTACAGAAGCTTTATATTTGCCACCAAGAATAAGATTGGGTAGTTTGGCTAGTGCAGAGGTAGTTATTAAATCAGAACAGGACATTGTGTTCAAAGCAGATTTACAATCTGACCCTAATACAGTGATTGTACAATGTCAAGCCATTACCATAACGTCAAGCATTGATGTTCAAGGGCTAAAATTGCAGGGGCTGTCAGGGACTGAGGAGGAGGCAGTTGGGAGATTATTAACAAGATATTCTGATGTTTTTTCTAAGCATGATGGTGATTTAGGGTGTACAAATTTAATTGATCATCAAATCCCACTAGTGGATGATACACCAGTACGTCAGCGATATCGTAGAATTCCTCCCAGCCAGTTTGAGGCCGCAAAGGCACACATTAGGCAGTTGTTGGACAGTCAAGTCATTAGGGAGAGTTGTAGCCCATATGCGTCACCCATTGTGTTGGTGAAGAAGAAGGATGGCTCACTGAGGATGTGTGTTGATTAACGCCAGCTCAATTCTAGGACTCGCAAGGATGCCTACCCCTTACCAAGGATAGAGGAGTCGCTTGATGCCTTGACTGGAGCAAAGTGGTTTTCGACATTAGATCTGGCAAGTGGATATAACCAGGTGCCAGTAGCTGAAACTGATCGTTTTAAGACTGCCTTTTGCACCCCATTTGGCCTTTTTGAATTTAATAGGATGCCCTTTGGATTATGTAATGCCCCAAGTACTTTTCAAAGGCTAATGGAGAGAATTTTTGGCGACCAGAGTTTTCAGTCTTTATTGCTGTACTTGGATGATGTGATTGTTTTTTCAGCAACTGTCGAGCAACATCTTCAGCGACTTGAGTTGGTGCTAGAACGACTGCGACAACAGAATTTAAAGATAAAGCTGAGTAAGTGCCATTTCTTTCAGCCAGAGGTCCGTTATTTGGGGCATGTGGTCTCGTCTACGGGCGTCAGTACAGATCTGGAAAAGACATCTGCAGTAGCTAAGTGGGTTCGCCCGAAAAATCTCCAAGAACTTCAATCCTTTCTCGGCTTTGCAAGCTATTATCGGCGGTTTGTGAAGAATTTTTCTTGTATTGCTGGACCCTTGAATACGTTGGTGGCAGAAGTGATCAGGGGAAAGAAAACCAAGCGGCCAAAGATTGATCTAGGGACTAAATGGACTGAGTCATGTGAAAATGCATTTCAAACTCTTAAAGCAGCTTTAATCAATGCCCCAGTGCTAGCTTATGCTGATTTTAGTAAGTCCTTTATCCTGGATATTGATGCAAGTCACCAAGGTCTAGGAGCAGTTCTATCGCAGGAAGAGGGAGGCAAGTACAGGCCAGTTGCATTTGCCAGCAGAGGTTTGCGACCCTCAGAACGTAACATGCAGAATTACAGCTCCATGAAACTGGAATTTTTGGCTCTAAAGTGGGCTGTTACTGAAAAATTCAGAGAGTATCTACTTGGTCAGAAATGCCTGGTGTATACAGACAATAACCCACTCAGTCATCTGCGGAGCGCAAAATTGGGGGCGTTGGAACAACGATGGGCTAACCAGCTTGCGGATTTCGATTTGGAAATTAAGTATAAGCCTGGACGGTCCAATGTGAATGCTGATGCTCTGTCTAGAAAACTGCTGCACCTGTAGCCGAACTGGCAATGACTACTGTAATACCAAGAGAGTTATATCAATGTGCTCAGAACTGTCAACATGTTGCAAGTGAAACCATTTCTGTTTTCCCCGAACAACCGAGAGAAGATCTTAGCAAGCTACAAGAATCTGATGCAGTTATTGGACGATTTCTTGTTTATTGGGATCGGCAAAGACCACCAGATGCACAGGAGAGGGCGTCAGAGCCATCGGAAGTACTTGAATTAGTACGGCAGTGGGGAAAGCTCATTAAGATAGAGGCAGTGTTATATCGCCGTTTTTTCCCACAAGATGAACATCGAGAAATCCGTCAAGTTGTATTGCCAGCCGCCCTCAGAGAAAGGGTCCTTACAAGTTTGCATGATGATCACGGCCATCAAGGGATTGAAAGAACAACAAGCTTAGTGAGAACTCGATGTTATTGGCCTGGTATGTTCAAGTTCATTGAGGAATGGTGTAAGAAATGCCAACGTTGCACCTTAGCGAAAGTGGTACGACCAAAAGTACGTAGTTTTATGGGGCACTTGACGGCGGAGAGGCCATTGGATATACTGGCTATTGATTTCACCTTGCTGGAACCTGCATCAAATGGACTTGAAAATGTACTGGTCATGACGGACGTGTTTTCAAAATTCACGCAAGCCATTCCGACAAGGGATCAAACAGCATCAACAGTGGCACGGGTCTTGGTAGAACGTTGGTTCTACTTATTTGGAGTACCACGACAAATCCACTCAGATCAGGGGCGGTGCTTTGAAAGTAGACTGATTCAAGAGTTATGTAGGCTGTATGGCATTTCAAAAACTCGTACAACACCTTATAGACCACAAGGAAATGGGCAATGTGAACGCTTTAATAGAACAATGCATGATTTGCTGCGTACTCTGCCCCCGGAAGAAAAATGCCATTGGCCAGACCATCTTGCCCAGGTAGTATACGCTTATAATACCACGGAGCATCAAGTTACTGGACACAGTCCTTATGTACTTATGTTTGGACAGGAACCACATCTACCTCTTGACATTATATTAGGATTGGATAGTCAGACCCAGAGTGAAGTGGATTGGGTAGTGGACCACAAAGATAATCTGGAACGGATGTTTAATAAGGCTCGAGCCCGCCTAAAGTCTGCCGCAGAGCATCGTGCCCGATTGAATGATTCTAAGGTGTCCCATGAAAAATTACAAGAAGGCCAGGTGGTGTATCAGAGAGCTCATAACATAAAAGGCAGGAATAAGATCCAGGATGCCTGGGATGCTACTCCCTATAAAGTGGTCCGATGCCCAGATGAACACGGAGCAGTCTACTCCATTGTTCCGTTGGAAGGAGGTGGTAATCTTCGACATATTCACCGTTGTGAATTGCGACCAGCTTATATTTCATTGGATGATCCTGGACTCTTGAATTTAGGGGACCGTCATGAAATCTTTGGAGACAGAGATGAGGAGAATGTCATTGTGGCCCTAGCACCTGAGGATGTCATTACTCAAGATAAAGTTAATATGCCTCAACCTTTGTTAGATGATGCCTATCAAGATGTTTCTAAAGACCATCAGCCCCCACAACAACTGGAAGTGGTAGTAAGACGAACCAAGAGGCCGACAGCTGGGTCCCACTCAAATCCACATCGTCTCCCTCGGCCAGTATGTGCTAATGAAGTCCAGCTAAGTGATCAGCTTGCTCTTCCTATGATAAGACTGTCTAACAATGGGCCTAATGTAATGTTCCGTCCTTGGTTGTAGTGTTCTAAAGTAATCGACGGGACGTCGATTTAAATCTAGGGGGTAGATTGTAACGGGTGTGTTTTGGGAACTACAAATCCCATCAGCCTTAGTGCTATAAAAGGAAGTGGTATGATTCGTTCTTTCACTTCCTCCTTTGGTCCTTCCGCTAATCCATGAAAGGTAGCTACGGCAAAGCTAAGGTATGGCATTGATATTATATGGGAAATTATCAGTCATCGAGTCATTTTAAATAATGCTTTTCTGTCTCTCGTACGCTTTCTGTGTGGTGATTGAATAGAAAACACAGCGCGATGTATTGCGTAATGGCAATAGACCAGCAGGAGTAAAGATCGGTTGTCTGCAGTTGTATATCAAACACTAGTGATATTAGTGTCAAACATATGAGGCATCGTTTGGCAGGTAGTGATTTTATTGTTTGAATAAAATGAACCACATGTATTTTATTGTATTTTTTATTTATATTTTGTTTGTTGTTTTTAGTATTAAGGACTTGCTGGTTGCCTGAATATCACTAAAACAAGATAAAGGATGGTAGAGGTATTGTTTATTTTATTATTTTTAAAGGGTTTATAAAGTTTTAATTGTTTTATGACTATTGATATGAAGGTTGAATGTAAATCTGGGCTTCTCTGTTTTATTTATTTAGTAATGGATTGTGTTTTCCCTTGCAGGGATGCACGGTTACCGTTTATTTGATATTTAATTTTCCTTTTAAAGTGTTGTTTCTTTAGGTTGACCATATAAGAACTAAGGTCACAATCAGAGAACAAACTGAATGATTTCTAGTTTATTTAAAGTGTTTATGTACTTCATTTGCAGTACCCACTGTTGCTAATATTGGTTTTTGTTTCCTTTTGTAGATTTCATTTTGACCCATCGGTGGCTGCGGGGTTGCCTTCACTGGTGGATGATGGTGTGGTGGTTTGGTCACTCTTATGTCTTTTTCTTTAGGTCTGCAGTGTGATTTGCTGTGAGTGGATTGCAGTGCGAGCACATTTGTCTAACACATTATCTTCACACGAATAGGTAACCTGTGGCCATCCGGGGGTCGCTCTATGTTTTATTTTGTTTTATTTCTTTTGATTTCTTTGTGGGTATCTGCATTGGAGATTTGCGTTACATCCTATTGTCTCTATTTGTTTGAATAAAAATGTTGTTGAGTTAAAACTTCACCACTGCCTTGTGCCTGGTCATTTACCACCTTTTATGGGGTACCTGTAGGTTACACATGTTTGTTAAAACTAGTTATATTTCCCATTTAAATTATGGCCTAGTCCTTAAGCTAATACCTGTCTGGAAAATTACCCCTGAGTGTTGAAATCGGAACCACTGAATTTGTGGACGCAAAATTAAATGGAAAGGAAACTGCCTGCTGAATATTTTAGAATGTATTTTTAAACAGACTGAATATTTTGGAAGTGAAATCTTAAAAGTGAATATGGACTATTGGAGTTTTTCATACGGAAAATGTGTTTAAAATGTTTTAAAGTTAAATGTTCACAGCTTAAATATACAACCATGTTGAATTTCAGCCCTTAAAATGCAAGCCCTAAAAATACAATGCTTTAAAATGCAAACAAAGTTTATACAATGCAACAAAAAATTTAAGTAGTACAATTCAACAGGCAAGTTTAATTTCAAAACTTATGTCATTGTTTTACTTCCATACATAAACCACTGTATAGAATTCACAATTTCAAATGTATGTGGGTTAGTGTGGTCAGGTTCCTGGTTTGTTGTGTTTGTGTCTCTGCCCTCCCTTATAGATTACTTTTAATAAATGAACACGTTAAAGTATGTTCACAGTTTTGATTCATTTTTAACATTCTACAACAGGGCTATTCAAATCTTACCCTGGAGGGGCGAGCGCTGCATAGTTTAGCTCCAACCCTAATCAAACTTTGATTGCCACACCTGTGATTGTCTAGTGATCATGAAGACCTTGGCCGTTTCTCAATATGCGTTTTTGTAGTGTTGGGCGATTTCGAATGAGGCTTCGAAACATTTATGAATCTTTTGTTTTGAATCATTGGTTTGGAGCTTGTTTCAAACTAGCCAAAGTCACGTGATTTTAGCAAACGAGGCTTCATTACGTCATAGCTGTTTTGAAACGTTTCGAAAATCCGACGATGCACCACTAGGGGGAGTTGATCACAAATGACCAGTGTAGGTGAACTCGGGTCAGTTTTATTGTAAAAGTTTATAAAACATTCATCCTTCTGACTAATAACGATACCTTTTGTCTACTTTTTGTTTATAGACAGATTTAATGACAAAAATGTGCATAATTAAAAAGGGAGTTTGTTTTAATTATTTGTTTGCAATAAATAAAACTAAAAACACAGAATACATTTTAATTATGTCTTAATTAAATTAAATAATTATTTTTTCCTAAAAACATATTTTTAGAACAATCTTGCTACTATTTTATAAAAAGTGTAAAATGTTTGGACATATCTTGCTGCTTTTACACTATTTTGACCAGCAGGTGTCGCCAGCGTGTATGGTGTTTCGAACGCTTCGAAAAACTGAATCAAATTGTGAAGCAATTGGTTAAATTGATTCGAAGCTTTGAAAAGGTTTGTTTCTCCCATCACTACGTTCTTGTCTTTACTTGTGTTCTTGTGGACTTGTAAAACGTCATCAGTCACGGCCCAAGTACTGTTCCAAATCAAAGTTCGCATCAAGCCAAGTTCACATAACATCTCCGGATGTGTTCTTGATCTGCCCATTTTATCGAGGATGCATCAGGGGTGCGTTCCACTCCAGTTTTAGACACGCACTCGTAAACTTCCCTAAACACTTCCCCTCGGGGAATCCCTGTCACTATTTTGAAGTGCGTTCCACTTTGTCAAGTGGACGAGGGAAGTTTGTATGGACAGACCCTCGCTCCCTCGATTTTGACAGAGGGAGCGAGTCTACTTCATATGTACACTTCAGGCAGCTCCATATCCCACAATGCATCACGATTGTGACGTCACTTCAGCAACTCGCGCTTTGCACATGGAGGGGGTGGTCTCCACTTTCCATGTGATCAAGGGCTTAGGGCGATCCATTTGAACCCACTTCAAGTGTTTCAGCAGTAGTGGGCACTCGTACAACGTAAGCAATGACGTACATCCGAGTGAACGAGACTGAGGGAAGTTAGCGAGGGAAGGTCATAAAAAAACGAACTGGAACGCAGGGCAGGAGGTGACTTGTGCGGACTTCTGAGAGCCAAGTTTCCCAGAATGCATTTCGCGTTAACGGCAATGAATTCGAAATATTCGAAATATTACTCTTTCTGTGTCATAAAATGTAGTTTGCAAGTCCTTCTGAAATTTGCCACGATCTCAGTGCAGCTGCTCTGCCCTCCGGTGTCTGATATGGTCATGGATAAAATATTCCCTTTGGATGTATATCTAACTGGCATTTTTTGTCTCATCATTTTTTTCATATGAAGTGTTATTTGTTATCCTTTTAACTGATGGTATGGTAACTGATTACGTTTCATAACTTAAATCACATATATTTTTATATAATCTTAACACTGTATTAAATTACTGCGCTTTACTTTAACTGGGTGTTTTTCTTGTGTTTATTTAATGTTTTACAAATCGTATATTATAGTTTAGTTTAGTAGTATACAAATAAATGGTTTTATAATAAAATAAATAAATGTGTTTTATATCATACTCCAGTTTGTAATAAATACATTAAGCTAATCAGCGTATTCACGTGTTGCCTTAACCACATATTAGGGTTTTTGCATTTGATATATTTCGTTAAAAATACATTAAACTAAGAATAGCCAGGACTGCACGTATTTGTTAGGGTGAATGACGACCTCAAGTACTCTGCTGTTCCATCTGCAATATAACCGGACTCGCATGCATCCTCCTGTCCTCGAGAGTTCGTTCTTCCAAGTCTAAACTTGCAAGTCCGAACTACAAAGGACGCAATTCCGAACTTGGCGTACTTGGTATTGAGAAACGGCTCTTGATTAGCTTGCTCAGGTGTGTTTGATCAGGGTTGGAGCTAAACTATGCAGTGCTCGGCCCTCCAGGGTAAGATTTGAATAGCCCTGTTCTACAATGTGATACAGAAATAGTTATGAATGTGTAGGGGGGGTCTAAGGGCCTTTTTACATCTGGTCACTTCATGTGTTTTCTCTGATCGGATCTGATTTGTTAAAACTGTTCCATTTACATTCAGCCACATAAATGCGTCTTGGCTAAATGGATATTAATTCGCTCTTCTTCTATTCCTGCACAAAATGCAAATACACTATTCATTACTCTGCCTTAAGAAACTTATGATGACGGGCCAGGGACGCGCATCTGCTTGCTCAGTACAAGCTGGAGCCTGCAGTATGAGCAGCGGGTGAGTGAGAAGGTGTAATGATTGCCAGGACCATGACAGGGGAAAAACACTTAAAACGTTTTCTCAATGTATTATGTCTTTTTTTTGTCATTGGGCTATTTTATTTAAGAGTAAATGCTGACATGTGGCTACATGGACCAGATATATTTACACATGTCCAGTTTCCTCTGAAATGCGTCCCAGACCACCTCCTGAAGTGGTTTGAGCAATCGGATTTAAATCTGTCTTAAAAACGTTTTGGAGGGCATTTATACCTGGACTTTTGACAGTCGGATAGCAATTTGATCAGAGAAAATGCATGAAGTGACCAGGTGTAAAAAGTCCCTAAATGTTTGACCAATAGTATTGATTTCTTTCCAGAAACAGAATACAGCAAAGTCTCATGAAACTCCAAAACAATGGATCACATCATTACCAGAACACAGCAGAATCTCATGAACTGAATCTCTCATGAATAGGCTACACAACAGAAAATGGGTAAAGAGGTGGGACGGGGGTGAAGCTGAGGTGTCTGGTTGCTGAAACCACGCCCACCTAGCTCGATTCTAGTGACCGCAGTGGCTGTTCACCTCTCACTCAAGTGGCCACGCTCTTAATTATGCAGAACTTAAAAGCTTAATATAATTTAAACGGAGTTAGAAAAAAATTCACCCCCCTCACAGTTGTCATGAAGGGCAAACTTAGCTATACAGACCAAAAACACTTTTTGTACCAGGCTGTAAACATTATTTTCTACTGTAAAGTTGGCCATTTTAACATGGGGGTATAAGGGAATTGACTCCCTTTCGGAGTCTCTAGCGGCCAGTCGATGAATTGCAGTTTAAGTCACTTCATATTGGCTTCATCAGAGAGATTACGTATGTAACCTACGTTCCCTGAAGGAAGGGAACGGAGATGTCACGTTGTGACCGACGAATTGGGAACTCGCTTAGAGGGACCAATCTGCTTCGATAACTACTAAAACGTCAATGAACTTGGCATTGAGATATTTGCATAATGCTGGCGCCGCCCCGCCAGGTGCGTATATGGAAATTAGCTTCATTTTCGCTGAGAAAGCCGGAAAGTGTGACCGGCCGTAAACAGCAGAGAGCAGCCCTGTGGCAACGGGACCTGACGTCTCCGTTCCCTTCCTTCAGGGAACGTGGGTTACATACGTAACCGAGACATTTCCTTTCAGTCGGTCACTACGACGTCACGTCGTGACCGATGAATTGGGAATCCCTACCTAAACGCCACTGAGGGCTGACTTCTTCCAGTGTCTGCGTAAAGCCCTCCGGTTCCACTTAAGGAGAAGGACAATTAGGTTTTAAGGCAGAAGGCCGGGCACTAGATGTTCCTTTAACCCCACAGTAGTGCCAGCAACTGGGAAGCGCCCTATCTGAGCGGGATAGGAACGCTACGGAAGCCACCGCCCCGTTAAAGTGACACCATGTAATTTTTCAACCTTCATAATAAATTTTCAAGACCCTTGTGATAGTAGATTGACTTTAAATAGGTTGAATGACATGTCTACCATAGCCTGACGGGGTCTGTATCGCTTTACTCGTACTTTAAAACTTAGGGTTTCTGGTAGTAACCAGAGCACAAAAAAATACAAAATTCGACTGCTTTACGGCATACGTCACTTCCTCCACACAATTTTTTATAATGAATTTTGCTGGAGGCTACTTAAGGAATGTAGAGAGCAACTTCTTTTATGTGACTCTGTGGCACCGTGTTAGTGTCACGGACCTATGACACGGGCGACCCGGGTTCGATTGCCCTTTAAGGCAAATTTTTTTATAAACTCACGATCTTGATTCATACATAAATGTGATCTTCTTTATAAATGACGGCGATTATCTTGCATATAGTTCCCTGTATTCAGGTGCTGCATTCACGTGTTCATGTTTTTACCTTTCTTTTACTGTCTGTATTTACATTACAATCCAGGATGCTATAGCAGTCAAACTTGCTCAAACTCACACAGTGTAAAACCAAACCCTATTCATTCACCAATCAGATCCGAGCGTTTCTCTCTTCTCTCTTCCTCATTTGCTGGGTTCCGCTGTCACTCACGTGACGTATTACAAAGCGGCAGACCTAAACACATCGGTTTATTTGGATTTGGAGCGACAATTTTCACACAAAAGAGAGGAAATACGAGCGCCATTGCGGAAAATCCTGGTGGCGAGGGAGAGAGAGATGATGCAACAATATGTGTTTCGAAAAAGGCAAGGAAATAGTTCTGGTTGTTTCTCAATTAGAAGGCTGCAGCCTCCGGAGGTCAAATATGCAGGCTGCATACGTCATCAAGCCTGGTTTATTAAGGTAAACTGAGCATTACATTTGCAAGTCGTAAGCATACTGCAAAAATTTACGATTAACTAAGTATAACAGTCAACTTTATAATTGTTAATATTCTGAAATAAGACAGTCTTGATGACGTATACAGCTTAGAAATACGACATCCGGAGGCTGCAACCTTCAGATTGAGAAATGGCTTCTGCCACGAGTTCCTCATCAGAAAGTTGTAACATGACTGCGTTTCTCCCTGATGCCTCAAAATGTCGATCGTTTAGCGTTTTAAAGGTTTAGTTTAGTTTTAAGGTTGGCCTGTTCTTTTCCTTTGCGACAGTGCTGCGGCACTTGTGGCCTCTAGGGGCGCTAGGCGTGAAAAATACATGTCTAGCGCCCCCGTAGTAGCCAAAAAGTTCCACGGTGTGCCTTTAAGGGCTGATGGTGGGCGAAAGTCAACCGTAGTTGAGGTAAAAAGACAGCCGTGGCTGTGTAAGCAAAGCAGTGCTCTGCTGAGGGAAACGTGGGCTAGTAGGATTAACCCCACAGAAAAATACTCACAAAGGAACCCGGTGGGACGCAATGTGGATGCCCGAGCCAAACACATAGGTTCGCGAGGATGCAGGTAGTGAAAAGCTGACAGCGGATGCTCCGCAACATCAGGCTGCCAGGGCAGCGGAGGAAGGACAAATCAAACCATTACGCATTTTTGTCTTAATGGCCTTCCATACTGACACTTATTGTTAAGCACCAGTCGGGGGCTGCAAGCCGATGTGCGAGTCTGTTCTCCATGCTCCCCCTGATGAGAAAAGAACACGAGAGGAGACAGGCTCGATACGAACACTGTAAAATCTAATGAATGTATAGATGTCGCCCAACCAGCAGCTCTGCAGATCTGTTAGCGAGGAACCACGAGCGAGAGCCCAAGATGAGGCAACACCCCTAGTGGAGTGCACTCTCAAATTAAATGGACAAGGAATGCCCTGCAGATTATAAGCAAGGGTGATAGTATAAACTATCCAATGAGACATCCTCTGCTAGTGACAGCTTTCCCTCTCTGCTGACCATCGTAACAAACAAAGAGCTGATCTAAGGTCCTGAGGCTTTCAGCCTTCGAGCACCTCTTAAAAACCTAATAACTAAATCGTGCTGGCCGACCGATCTGCCGTTTATTAGAGAGTGATGTGCAGATGTGGCGGCGATATCAACTTAAATGGTGGAGGGTGACAGCCTACGCTCCAACCGGTGTTGAAGGTATGAAAGCACCATATTAATGGGGCATTATCGGGGGTCCTCGCGTTACGAAGAGCACCAGATGACGAACAAGTTATTTAAGCGTTTACGCATGTCTAGTAGACGGCGCTCGCGCTGCAGTGATGGTGTTAGATACCGTTGCGATAAATCACCTAAACCTACCGCGCGCTCAGCGACCAACGTGGAGATACCACAGGTCGGGGCGCGGGTGCCAACGTGCAAGGGAATCTGTCAGGGAGGGGCTGTCGAGAGGGGCATCAGTTCTGGAACCAATTCCTGGTCGTCCAGTAAGGCGACCAGTAGAAGGCTCTCCTCGTCCTGCATGACTTCACACAGAGTCTGTGCGATTAAGCTCACTGGAGCCCTTTTCACACAGACATTCCGTAAAATACACGGGAAAGGCATCCGGGATTTTTCCGGGATCCTTATATTTTTTATTCATTCACACTGCCATGATTACTCGGCATCTGATGGTCCCGGAAAGACACGTGACCTATTGAAAGTCCCGCCTTCTCTTCTACGCAGCGTCTGAAGTTTGCATATTATATATTATTTCTCTCTCCAAGAACCACTCGCGTGCATTGTTGTTTATGATACGATTATAAAGGAGCGCGTGACGCGCCGTTCTAATGCTGGTGAATGATCTCAGCTTCAGAGTGGATATTTGACGAGCTCCCTGATCTCTGCTTTAATACAGTTTTCAGACATTTCTCATCGTGATTGTTTATATGCATTTAAAACCCGCATTTTGAGGAGCTGAACGATATATTTTGTTGGGATGACGCGCGGGTATTTTTGTTTATTATAGCTCAAATGAGCACGTGACGCGATATTCTTTTATGCTGCTGAATGATCTCCGTTTCAACGCAGTAAGTAACGAGCCAACTTACCTGATATCTGCTTCAGTCCAGTTTGCTGACATTTCTCATCGTGAATGTTGTAAATCCCTCATTTTAAAGAGTTGAACCAACTTGCAACTTCATGTTGCCATGACACGCGTGTCCACACTACGGCACGTGCGTCATTGTTTATGCGTCTCATTTATCATTTCCTGATAACTGCATCAATATAGTTTGCAACATTTCTCGTGGTGAATGTTTATATGCATGTTATCTCTCGTTTTAAAGAGCTGAACCATAACTTTAGTTGTGATGACGCGCGCGTCCTCACTACGACACGCCCATTACGCCATTCTTTCGGCTTCTTGTTCACACAGAGGGTTATCCATGTATCTGACTAGGTCCTCTTTCCGGCAACGATCCCAGAAGATTAACGGGACGAGTTTGTGTTCACACAGACGCTTATCTGGCAATTTTACGGGTATTTTCTGGGACCAAAGGTCTGTGTGAATGGGGTTTGGAGGGAATGCGTATTTGCGCATCCCCGCGGCCAGCTGTGTGCCAACGCATCCACGGCGAGGCTGCCCTCGGTTAGTGAATAAAATAGGCGACAATGGGTATCGTCCGGTGACGCAAACAGATCTATCTGCGCACGACCAAACTTCTTCCAAATTAGCTGAAGCGTCTGGGGGTGGAGTTGCCTTTCGCCGGTGCGCGCAGCTCGGGAAAGCGCGTCTGCCGCTGTATTGAGCGAACCCGGAATGTGAATGGCACGAAGGGACCTCAGATGCTTCTGACTCCAAAGGAGGAGATGACGAGCGAAATGCGACAGGTGACAAGAGCGCAAAACCGCCTTGGCGGTTGATAAACGCAACAGTCGCAATGTTGTCGGTGCCGACTGATACATCCTTCCCTCGCATCTCCGTAGCGGAGCGTACGAGTCCCAGATATACAGCCCACAGCTCGCGGCAGTTGGGGTGCTATGCACACCCCTGAGACTGCAAGCCCGTCATACGTTGCTGCTCACCCTGTGCTGGGGGCATCGTATGTGCTACAGAATGCCAGGAGACCTGTTTCAGGGGCATATCTTGCCCTCAGAAATGCTGGGTCTGACCACGGGGTGAAATGGAAACGACACGCAGGTGTAATGGTTACACGGTGTATGCCGGTGCGCCACGCTCTCCTCGGGACTCGATCGAAAAGCCAATGCTGAAGCGGTCTCATATGGATCAGCCCGAGCGGTGTCACAGCCGCAGCTGCTGCCATATGCCCCAGGAGCTTCTGAAATTGTTTCAGAGGGACCGCGTTCTTCCCTCGAAATGAACCAAGGCAAGTCAGAATTGACTGGATGCGCGCTTCTGTTAAACACGCCGATAAATCGATCGAGTCTAGTTCCACATCGAGAAAAAAGATCCTCTGCACGGGGCAAAGTTTGCTCTTTTCCCAGTTGACCTGAAGAAAGCGTCTGCCGAAAACGAGCTATTATAAGCCGACGTAAATATAAGCAGAATGCGAACACCGCTCTCTCTGGGGCTTTAATGCCGTCTCTAACACTTTCATGGAGACACGGGGAGAGAGAGACAGCTCGAAAGGTGGTACTTTGTATTGATATGCCCTCCCCACAAACGCAGAGTGAAGAAACGGCCTGTGGCGAGAGGAGATGGACACAGGAAGTACACGTCTATAGGTCTAAGGCTGCAAATCGATCTGAACATTGAAATACGGGCTTCGGTGTTATCATCCTGAAGGATCTCATCTGGAGAGCCGGTGCGTAAATCAAATCGGTCGTAATCCACCGCGTATTTTGGGTACTATGAGATAAAGGCTGGAAAAACCCTATCATCATCTCGGTAAGAGGGACCGGCTCGAACGTCCTTCGCCAGCAGGACATCGACTTTTGCATGCAGTACATGTGCATCGTACGTTTCCCTGTAGTGAAACGAATGCCCGAGAATTTGGGGTTGTGCTGGTAAATTGTATTTCGTGACCGAGGCGGATCGTGCGTAAAACCCAACGAGACGGGCTGGGAACTGAAGCCAAGCACCCAGGGATCGTACAAAGAGAATTAACCGAAGTACCCGCGGTGGGGCAGCCGAGCGGGGCAGGTGTGACTGCCGGTGCATGTGCCTTGCGAGCACAAACATCTACAGTGTGCGTGTGTGTGTGACACTGACCTGAGCCCACTGAGGGTGACGGTCGTCTGGTCTCCTGAGCGGAGAGCGCAGACTCCGATGGTGATGGTCGTCTGGTCTCCTGCGCGGAGAGCGCAGACTCAGGTGAGGGTGATGGTCGTCTGGTCTCCTGAGTGGAGAGCGCAGACTCCGATGGTGATGGTCGTCTGGTCTCCTGCGCGGAGAGAGCAGACTCCGGTGAGGGTGATGGTCGTCTGGTCTCCTGAGCGGAGAGCGCAGACTCCGATGGTGATGGTCGTCTGGTCTCCTGCGCGGAGAGCGCAGACTCCGGTGAGGGTGATGGTCGTCTGGTCTCCTGCGCGGAGAGCGCAGACTCCGGTGAGGGTGATGGTCGTCTGGTCTTCTGCGCGGAGAGCGCAGACTACGGTGAGGGTCGTCTGGTCTCCTGAGCGGAGAGCGCAGACTCCGGAAAACACCCGCTGGCGATAGAGGAGGAGGAGGGTGAGCTGGTGTGTGCCCGCTCACGGCTCTCTCGATCCTCAGGAGACCTGGAGAGGGAAGAGGAATGCACTCTTATGTGTGGTTATGTGGGTACCGGCTGGACAGCCGGTGGAACAACAATGTAACCAAGGATTTTTCCACCCGACCCCGCTTGGACCTGCAACGGGGCCATGGCAGCGAGGGAGGTGAGGGGTGAAGGCTGAACGGCCGTAGACGGCCGCAATTCCATGTTTGAGTCAGCTCTTCGTGCCGACGGGAAAGAAAGGCACAGGAGGTGAGGACTGAGAGGCCCAAGCAGCTCAGATGTACCAATCATGCAGACGGGCTGGTTCGGGAAGAGGGGGGTTAACCCCTCCAACCCTACCGGTTCCACCGCTCGAGCGGGCACGGCCACCATCTCCGGGGGAAGTCCGCCTCGGAGGGAAAAGGGGGGCACCCCTCTGATGCTGCTGAAGTGGCGGGACCAGAATGAGGTCCAATGGATTCGGCAGAAATCGTAGAACACGACTCAGCGGTCTCAACCAGAGCCTCAAACGACTGAGGACGAGAAGGCTGGGAGGTGGAGGACGCATCCCCCGACCTACTCAGCATAGTGATGCGAAGAGCGTCTTGCGAGCGCTAGGCAGCCGTACCACGACGGCGTTCAGCACTGCAAAGGCACGGACATCGTTCCCATAGAAACGACAGTCGTCTCCTCAATCCAAGAGGGTTATGCTCTCACAGAGAGAACAAAAACTCTCCACGAACGCAGCCTCGGAGTGCTCGATGCCCAAGCACGAAGACAGCGCTCGTGACCGTCTCTGAAGCCCTCATACTTCTCGCATCCAAGATCGCACGGATGAAAAGCTATCCTGAAAAGGACGCTGATCTCCGAATATACGAGAGAGTGGTTGTCTTTAACCACTTACCTGTCACTCCACCCTTTATAGTGGGGGGTGAAAAGTTGATGTGCAGGTTCAAATAAATATAGCTTTGGCATTTTTTGGTCTAAAAGACTAATCTTGGTCTTGTTTTAAAGAAGACAATGTAAGGTTTTTCACTGATGTTTCTGGAGGTTTAAATTTATTATAATAATTAAAAATAATGCAATAACATATTAATTTGATAAATAAAATTATAAAAATGAAAATGTTTCACAAAAGTAATAATGTAAACATGAGGCCATATGTCTCAAGCAGTTGTGATCCAAATTTTAAGTTAAAATCACAAAAAATTAGGTTTGTGTAACACTTTTAGTGGTTTTACCAACAACGGCCACTAGATGTCAACGGTTTGCTGCATTCTCTTGTCACAGATTGATAAAATACTGTCACTGCATTATTATAACTGCTAAAACGTTTTGAAATATAAAAACTACATTCTTGGAGCTTTCCAATGATATATAGTTTGTCAACATTTTTGAAGATTTATAGTATGATATTAGAATTATGAATATATAAAATTAATATGCATTCCTATGGGGGGTGGGGTCATGTAACTAAAAACTGTCACTACATTATTTCTATCATCAGATGACCTTGAAATATAAAAACTACATTCTGAGAGCTTTCCAGTGATATATAGTTTATCAAGATTTTTTAGGTTTAGAGTAGGGGTTTAGTGTTAGACATATGTAAAAACAAATTGGGCCTACATGTTGGCCTGTGACCTTTTAGAAATTGACTCTCACTACGTCATTTCTTTCCCAAAATTTTGATGAAATATGAAAACTACACTCTAAGAGCTTTCCAAAGATATATAGTTTGACAAGATTTTTTAGGTTTAGAACAGGGTATTAGTGATATACATTTGTAAAAACAAATTGGGTCCACCTGTGGCCCGTGACGTTTTAGAAACTGACTCTCACTACGTCATAGTTTTCCAAAAATTGTGATGAAATATGAAAACTACACTCTTAGAGCTTTCCAAAGATATATAGTTTGTTAAGATTTTTAGGTTTAGGATAGCGTATTAGTGTTATAAATATGTAAAAACAATGTGGGCCCGCTTGAGGGCCTGTGACCTTTTAGAAAATGACTCACACTATGTCAATATTTTCCCAAAATGATGATGACAAATGAAAACTACACTCTTAGAGCTTTCCATTGATATACAGTTTGTCATGATTGGATAAGAATTCATATGCAAAACACTGAAGTAATTGTAGGCATCCCACCAGTGGGACAATGTCATTTAGCAGGACATAAATGTTTTGAAGCACACTCTCTTCATAAAGTAATCAATTACTCTCCCTACATAATTTATTTTATAAAACACTGCTGAAATATGTATTCTAGAGGCTTAGACCTTTCCAAAAATATATAGTTTGTCATGATTCAATAAACATTTACATCCAAAATATTGAAGTAAACCTAGGTGTTCCTCTACAGGAACAGTGACAGTTAAGTGGTTGACACAGAGTTCTCACGTATCACTCTTTAGGGAAATCACTCTTTAGGTGCTCAGCTGATGATGCGCACAGGGAAAGGCAACGCACACACTAAACTCAGAACAAAAAAGATGCAGAGCAGTGGAATACTGCAAGCGTCTGCTGTGTTAGTACTGCTTGTCAATCAACTTCAGCAACCGTTCCCAGAAGAGCAAATAGCTTCTCAGTAGCCGATAATTCCGGCTTTTGAAGTGAAAAAAGCTAATTTCCATATTTGCACCTGCTGCTTATATACGCACCTGGCGGGGCGGCGCCAGCATTATGCAAATATCTCAATGCCAAGTTCATTGGCGTTTTAGTAGTTATCGAAGCAGATTGGTCCCTCTAAGCGAGTTCCCAATTCGTCGGTCACGACGTGACGTCGTAGTGACCGACTGAAAGGGAACATTACTGAAGTGCATCTTGAGACATGAGAGTGGCATGAATTTTTTTCTGGGAGTTTTAGTTTAAGTCTTAAACTTAATTGTCTCAAGACTTAAAAACGCTGTCTGGGAAACCACCCTTTAGTTTTCAGTTTTTCACATTGTAAATATGCAAGATTTTGTGGTAACATTTGTTTTTTATGCAATATTGATATGATTTAATTCCAGCTGTAACCTTAACAGTATGAACAGAATAAATGAATTTGTTCATTTCTTTGTTATGGACAGAGACAAGGATCTACATTTACATTACATGAATGAGATATATGCATGTGTTCAGCGATTTAATCATTAAATTCCACTCTGTTCTTCATATAAAGTTATTGTATGACTGTAATAGTTTAAACAGTTTTTGCAATACATTCATTTGACTCTACTTTGTTTGCATGTTCTATATGGTTCAGGCTTATGGCAGGGGTGGGGTCAGGTGCTCAAACATGTCTTTTAAGCTATAAATATAAAAAAAATAATTTCTACATTTGCAAATGTAGCAATGAAGCACACTGCTATGGAGGACCACAAGAGTCTTGCAAAATGTAATAAAGAACTTCAATATTTAATAACTACCTGGACAATAAAAATAGAAATTAATACATTTGTTTAAAAATTCATTTATTAATCTATAAATAAATAGACAAAGTTACAAAAAAAATCATTATGTAACATTTTATTAGGCAATAAAAAGTGAGATTATAAAAATAATGTAGAAATGAAATATTAATACATTAATAAATAGTTCAAATTAATATAACAATTTACAAAAACAACATAAAACACTCAATAAGTTCATCATTTTAAATTGCATTTACAAATTCTTAATTAAATAATGGAATTTCAAAATGTATTTCAAAAAGCGATTTAAAAAGAGAAATAAATAACTGGATTTATAAATTGAACTACAAATACAGGTTTAAATTAGGCATTTAAAAGGGCATTTCCGTTTAACATTTCTGTTTTCATTTTCCCGATGGTTCTCCTTATTCTTTTCGCTACTCGATTTGCTTTTCGTTTTAGCTTCTCTATTTAGCTTTTCCGTGACTCTTTGGGTCCTTGCAAATGGTCAAATGAGAAATGCAAATTAACTATGGCCAGGTGGATGTAACAAGCTCGCTTATTGGTTAGAGGAATTGGCTAGCGTAGTCCTTGAATTCTGGCGCCAGAAAGATCGATGTAAGTTAGTCGTGTTACGTTAATCGATCTCTCTCAAAATGTCTAACGTTAACACCGAAATATCAAAAATTTTAAGAGACATTGCTAGTGAAATGGAGCGCCGATCCACAGACGGTGTTGCACAAGGATCATCAACTTCAACACCCACCTTGTCAAGACACCCTGTTGATGGTAAGTTTATGCTAGCCACCATACGATACACAAGCATGGGGTTTTCAAATTGCGGTTTAAGATGAGTTTAAAATGTGCAGTATTGCGGGTCTTGCATGACAGGTTTGAGAATAACTGCTTTACATGTGCAGGACATGTGCACGTTAACTCCCGCATGTGCGACCTGCAAATTCTAACATTAATTGTTATTTCATGTTGAAAGACTCGTTTAGATTGCGAGCCCACACGTGTGCAGCGGCGGATTTAGAGACACCCCTGTCTGTCGGTCCGTCTATCTATCTGTCTGTCGGTCCGTCTATCTGTCTGTCGGTCCGTCTATCGATCTGTCCGTCCGTCTATCCGTCCGTCCGTCCGTCCGTCCGTCCGTCCGTCTGTCTGTCTGTCTGTCTGTCTGTCTATCTATCTATCTATCTATCTATCTATCTATCTATCTATCTATCTATCATAATGTGTATATATATATTAGTTTGATAAAATATTGTGTGTGTATATATATATATATATATATATATATATATATATATGTATATATATATATATATATATTAGTTTAATAAAGTAATGTATTTTACCAGCAACAAATCAATTGCAACCTAACTATAGTGATTGTATTTACAAGTTGCTGAGCGAAGATAATTGATTGCGTTGTTAAGTAGTATTACATTTTGTTGGATTATATGTCTTTCGTGTCTGTAGATATAACTAAATTAATGTTTTGGAGAGATGACTACCATGGTGGAATGCCAAAGTCTATTTTCCATCACAGTTTTTAAAGATCTAAGAACCATGCTATCAATTTAGATGAATATCAGTAAAGAATTATTTTGTTTTTCAGCTGAAGTTTGCAGAATCTTTGCACCATATGCTGGCAGGACTTCAGGTAGCCACTGTACAACTGCAAAACGTCGATCAAGCTACACAAGATCCTACTTTTGTCTGGACAGCATTGATCAAATCATGGTACCAACAAAAGTAGAAAAAGAAAAACTATATGCAGCTGGCCTTGGGGAGAAAAAACTTACATTTTTTGGTATGTTGTTAAAGGACGTAATGTTGATAGTCTCAGTGATTACTGAATATTCAAATTTTAACAATCAAACAAAATTTAAAAGTGTTTATTTCTTCTTTTATTTTACAGGTGATGAAAACAGTGCAGAGGAATTCAAATGTCACATTTTGACAGCTTACCCAAAACTGAATAGCTGTGGTGGCTTTGAGCTTTTAAGATTGTCTGGTATGACCAGGAGCAAAAAACTTTCTGTGATGCCTTGCCCGAACACAGGGTATACCATCAAATCTATCAAGGACCACAACAAGAGTGCCATAATCTATATACGTCCAATGCAAAAGGACATTGATACAACTCCTGTAAGTTCTAATGACACTGCTGATATTTTGTACACCAAAGTAGTACTGGTTATAGTATTGCTATGATTGTTAAAGTGATTAAAGTACTAGTATTATCTGAACAATAGGTGGAACCAGAGTCAGTTGTGTCTGGGCCCAAGGAAAGATGTCTGATTTGTGAAGAAGATATTTTTTTCTGTGAACTCAAAGATCATGTCAAAAGCTGCAGGTATGCACAGGACCCCCACATGTGCAGTTTAAAATCTTGTACTATTATCAGTGTACAGTCATTTCATTTGCGTTATGTTGTCGGCATAAGCAAAGTCTGTCTTGGGAAAATTCAGATATAATCTTAATTTTCTGTTGTATTTCTGTTCTTGTATTTTCTTTTAACCCTTTCTTTTAAATATATCAGTTGAGATGGTCAGCCGAATGATAATTATATGATTAGTCATAGTTTCTTACATAATCTTAACATTTAGAAAGAAATGCAGTTATTTTACTATGTGCCTGTTATTAATCTACATGGATTACCTATGTTTGACTCTGGATATTCATTCAAGGTCTGCAAGTGAGATCAGTAAAGCATCAACAAGCAATTATCCTTCAGATGGTCAGGAATTTCCCAACACTACTGATCGAGCTGAAGTGGACATAGATCAATCATCCACAGATTCTGAAATAGTACAGTTTATTGATTTAACAGAAGGCGAGCCAATGCAGGTAAACAGCATTACACTTTACAGATTAGGATTAGCTCATGAAATTTGTCACAAAAACATCATGTGCTTTTTCCTGGGAAACATAATTTTTATTAAGTTATATTTTGAATTCTAAAAGTGATACTACACTTTTGCTTCCACTGACACAAGAGTCACATTGCTCAATGTTTCTCAAATTCTGTTTAATAAAATGTCCATCTGTTTATTACTGTCAGGAGTCCTTAGATGAATGGCGATCCTTACGTTGTCAGCAGGATCAAGAGTACCAGGAGTCTTTGCTTGCAGATCAAGAAAAGGTATGTCATACAAATTTGATGTGGGTTTAAGTGAGGACATTATTATGTTTCTTCTTTTTTTTATATGACACCTCTTCACCAAGTTAGTACCAGCAGGTTTTTAATGTTGTTTGATTATACACTTCATTGCATAATCTGGATAATGGAAATAATTGTCTTGATTTTGTTTTAATGTTTGTCAAAGCATAATATGCAGAAGCATTCTTTGGAAAATGAAGAAAGACGTAGAAAGGTATGATCTGTTGTAAATTATGTATATGTTCTCAAAATATTTTTAATGCTCAAGTGTATTTCAGACTCTGAAGTGTGGTCTACATTGTCAGTAAACTGAATATGGTTGGAACTTTGGACAAGACAATCGAAGATATCACATTAGTTGCTACAGACATGTTTTACGTTTTTTTTTTTTACATTTTAGACTTAATCGAGATCATGGTAGCAAGGTCAACATATAATTGCAAATTTAGCAGCTCTCATCTATTTTTATTTTTTATTACAATTCTATTTTTATAGGCTATACATGAGAGACAGTTGAGAATGGCTGATGTTCCTGAGCCAGCTGATGGTGTTCCACTCAGATTTAAGTACCCCAGTGGCATTACAAGAACAAGAAAATTTGTTCTGTCTGAATCCATTCAGGTTTGTCCACTACTTTCTGATTGTGATTACATGGATTGCGGTATTACTGTGCAGTGTTTTTAGGTTTAAAAATTAGTATTAAATAGATTTCCTTTTACATTTGTTATGTAGATATTATTTGATTTTGTCGGAGAAGATGATGATGCTACAGAGTATTTTCACATTCAAGATGCTCTGTCAGTAACAACTCTTAAAAGCAACATGACTGGAACACTTTTGGGGAACAATATCAATGGTTCAAGAACACTTTACATCCACTGGATTCAAATTGATGATTTGGAGGTGAGAGCCATGATTTGCAGCCTAGAAAAAAGTCAACAAACTAATGTTAATGGTAATATTGATTAGTATTTCTTTAAGTTAATATCAATACACAAATAAGTAATGGGTGTGATTTGCAATAGTACTTGCTGGTAGTAATTTTATTAGCTGTTCTCACATAATACCTAAACAAGCATCTATTACTGTCATTTTTTCTATCATTTTTAGAGAATAGTTAACTGTACTCTTAGACATTATGCCCGACTCACCTTAATAATTATGTAGTACCATATTGTCCCAAATATAAGATGACCCCCACCCCCCTTTAAAGTGTACCTTTTGGAAAAAGGCTTTTTTTAATACCAACTCGTCTTTTTCTTATGAAAATGCTTTCATTTGAAATACTTTTTATAAGTCCAAGGGGACCAGTGTGGTTCCCAACATTTATTAAACCCTTTTAATGGAATATAGTTCCATTTATCACATGCAGTTTATCTGGATTTAATAACAATTAGCCTAGGCTGTCGATCTCATTGAGAAAAAAACACATTGTTAAAACACATTGTTAAAACACATAATAAAACACTGTTTTATTAACAGTACACTCTTAAAACGAATGTGTTAAATTAACACATCTTGTGTCTAGTTAAGGACAACACACCAAGTGTGTTGTCCTTAATTTAACAAATCTCTGTGTTATTTTTAGAACAACACACTTTGTGTTGTTTTAACACATCTTGTGTTGTCCCTTTTATTTATATGAACTCTAAATCAGCACGAAATGACACATAATGTGTTAAATAGTTTAACACAAAGCAATGTGTTAAAATTAACACATCCAGGGTGTGTTAATTTTAACACATTGCTTTGTGTTAAACTATTTAACACATTATGTGTTAATTTTAACACATTAAAGGCGGAGTCCACGATGTTTGAAAGCCAGTGTTGATATTTGAAATCGCCTAAACAAACACGCCCCTACCCCAATAGAATCTGGACATTCCGTTGATAGACCCGCCCCACACATACGCAACCCGGCATTTGATTTGATTTGATTGGCTATAAGTGTGTTTTGGTAGTCGGCCCGTCTCCTTTTCCAAACCGTTTTTCAAACATCGTGGACTCCGCCTTTAAGGGGCGGTTTCCCGGACAGGGATTAGACTAGTCCTAGACTTAAACACTTTTAAGAGCTCTCCAAACGGAAAACAACTTGCACTTACATATCTTAAAATACATCAGTGCCCTTTGTTTTACCTCAAAATGCACACAGGTAATGTTTATAGTAAGGCATGTTTGTTAAAACTAGTTATATTTCCTAATTCAACTAAGGCCTAGTCCTGGATTAAGCTAATCCTGGTCCGTGAAACCGCCCCTATGTGTCATTTCGTGCTGATTTAGAGTTCATATAAATAAAAGGGACAACACAAGATGTGTTAAAACAACACAAAGTGTGTTGTTCTAAAAATAACACAGAGATGTGTTAAATTAAGGACAACACACTTGGTGTGTTGTCCTTAACTAGACACAAGATGTGTTAATTTAACACATTCGTTTTAAGAGTGTAGAAGACTGCCTTATTGTAAACAGAGTTTATCAAGAAGCTTCAGTCCAGGTGAACTTGTTTGTGTATTTGGCACCACTTACTGCATTTTTGCAGGTGTACAGTATGATAGATATTTAATTGTCTATAGCAGGGGTTCCCAACTCAAGTCATTGGGGTCCCCTCTCCCAGAAGTTTTAGATGTTTCTTTATATAAAACACCTGATTCCACTACTCAGGCTCTTTATAGAATGTTTGAAACGTTTCCTTAATTAATACACTAAGGTCGCAGTCATATCATACCAAACCGAGCCTGATTCTCCCTACTCCCCCAAAAGCACGCACTCACACTGTGACTGTACTTTGACAGATCCGAGCCCAGGCACGCTATCGTCATTAGGATGTGATTGTTTTGAAGAAAAGCGCTCTTAACAATAGAACCCATCGTGATGTCAAGTCTGTCTTTGTTTTTTTATTCTGGGGGGTTTGGTGCGCGATGACACACTGCCATCTCACATGCCATATTGTTTAATTGATCAGTCACGTATGCAGCTTAGACATTCATGTAACCCTGCTGCTTACATCAGAAGGTTTTTACAAAGGCAAATAAAGCTGAGTGGTCGTGTAATTGACATCTCTCCTTTTGAACAACGCTGGCGCGATTTGTGATCACACTGCGCGTTCTGCGCCTGAGCCCAAGTGAACCGTGCTCTAGCCCAGTGTTGCCCAATCCTGGTCATCGAGGGCCCCCTTCCAGAAAGTTTTAGATGCCTTCTTATTTAACACACCTGATTTAACTAATCAGCTTGTTAGGGAGACATGTTTACCATTTTGGAAGGAGGCTGATAAGTTGAATCAGGTGTTTTAAATAAGGAGACATCTAAAACATTCTGGGAGGAGGGCCTCGTGGACCAGGAATGGGAAGCACTGTGCCCACCTCTGCAAGCTGGCCAGGGCGCGATGATCACACTAGTCAAACGAACCAAGATTTGGGGGTCAAACATGCTCCACAGTTTGGTTGGAATAATGTGAGTGCGCCCTAACAAGCTGATGAACTAAATCTGGTGTTTAATATATGGAGACATCTTAAAGGCGCTCTAAGGGAATCTGTGTGAAGTTACTTTTTGTTGATGTTTGAACTGTTTTCAAACAAACGGAGCGTAGCTACCCCCCCCCCTTCCGTGCTTTCATGAACGTGCCCAACCCCCACCCCCAAATCCTTCTTGTCGTTTATTGGCTGGAACACTTAATAATCGTTTCTGGTGGTAGGTTTGGCTACTTTGTTTTTATTGCAGTTTGTGGAGCCTGGGCTGTCTACAGAGATCGCGTTTTTTTACAGTTTGATCAGCGGACACCCAGCAAGCAGATAGTGAGGAGATGTTTGCTGTATGTAACAAAAAATTTTTTATGGTCTAAAACGCGTGAATTTGCTTAGAGCACCTTTAAATACTCTGGGAAGGGTGCCATGTAGGACTGGATTGGGAAACACTAGTCTAAAGCTAGAATGTAAGATACCATTGTTTATTGAAAGGCATTTCCAAAATAAAAAGTTGTCTTATATTCGGGACAATATGGTAGTTAATTCTACCAGAGTAAATAACTTTATACCAACATACGCTTACTCGAATAATGTAATGTAACTTTCGGTTTTGGAAAATTAGGTACGCCAATACTCTTGTTTTTAATTTATTGCAGTTTGTCCCAGCACTTGATTCCAACAATCAAGCTGAATCTCCCAGTGTCAGCAACCAGTTCTTTCCAATGCCAGCAACTTCTTTTTCTTTGCCATCATCACCTACTTTTTTACCAGAGACGGACAGCTCATTCTTTCATGAAGGGTATGTTGTTTTGCAAATGTTTTTAGTAACATATCTTTTAAAGATTATTCCTCCGTTATAATATCCCCTGTTTTTTGTCTTGACACACAGTGTACATAAAACTTATTTAAAGGAACCGTATGTAAGAAATGTATATTAATTAATCATAATATGGCCCTGATATGTCACCAGACATTAAGAAATCATTTTCATCAAATACTTATATCACTCACAACAGTGGTCTGGCCAGGATATTGTCATTTAAAAAGTGGCGTTGCAGCCCTCAACTGATGTTTATGTTGTCATTTTGTATATTGGCCACCAGTTGTGTGATTGCAGTACCAGTTTTGGCCACAAGTTTTGTGATTGCAATACCAGTTTTGGCCACAATCCTACATACTGTTCCTTTAAAATAAAACTTCTACATGGTGGTATTAACTGATGTTAAATAAACTGGTCCTCATTAAGCTCTGTTGAAATATGATTTTCCATTAACTAAAGCTAACCTTGGACTTTTCATGAGATTTGCTGACAGTTGCAAATAGCAGTCATTTTACCTCTTGTTTTTTTCATTACTGTACAGGGCTGACCTTAAAACCATCTTGAACAGACTTGGGGAAAAGATTGATTCGTGCCCGGCCAGCAATCACATAAACATATGCAGGGACTACACTGGCAACGTCCATAACCAGTGTTGGGAACGTTACTTAAAAAAAGTAATTAGTTATAGTTACTCACTACTTGTTCCAAAAAGTAACTGAGTTAGTAACTGAATTACTCTATAATAAAAGTAACTCGTTACCAGGGAAAGTAACTATTTGCGTTACGGTTAAAAAAAAGTTGCTATATGTCAAAGAATTTGTATTTTTTTAGCAGTTTTCACATGTCAGTTGAAATGAGTAGAACAGACAGGTGTTCATACATAACTTTCCATATTTATTGCACGTCAACAGACAGCAAGAGTTTTATCCTATACTTCAAGTATTATCTTTGTAAGAAAAGTAAACAGTTACACCATATAAAGTGCATTTAACTTCAGCAAACTAAATTAAATAAAACTCTCTCAACCTGAGACAACTGGTCAAGAAAACAACCTGTACTTCCAAGTGTTTTGTTCACAAAAAGTTAACTTTTAAACAACAAAAAGTGTGTTTGCTCTGTAGTCGTATTCTTAATTAAATAAATCAAACTCCCAATGTCAGACAACTGGTCTGGTAGACATTCTGTACTTCAGGTATTTTCTTCAAAAGTAAACAGTTAAATAATATAAAGTGTGTTTGCAATAACTGTAGCAAATTAAATAAATCAAACTGAGATAAATAGTCTGGAAGACATAGGCTGCTGTATTTCGTTTTCTTCATTAAAAAAGTAAACAGTTTAACAATATGATTCATTAAATTAGAGTTGCTTACAACGGATGTCGACAAAGTCTTCGCTCCCGGACATAATGTACACATTACATGCACGTTCTTGCTTTGACCACAATGAATATGAAGTAGTGCTTATATCTCCACCTTGAAAATGCCAACTTTTCATCGGATTGCTCCTCCTGACTCGCCATCTCTTCTGCTGCCGCGAATCTCTGTTTAGCTGTTGCGTGTGTGTGGGTAAATTCCAAATGCCGTTTGTCCGCCCTTGAAGGGCACTTCGTGAAGGGGATGTAAAATCCAAATAAACAGAAAAAGACGCTGTATTTTATCACCAAGTGTATTTTAATTAGCCACACTATCAGACAACATTGCGCAACTTTATTTTAGAGTTTATACATCAAGAGATTTGATCTTCGAAGGGAATAGGGCATAGTGATCATCACTTTCGATTGGAATTCGCCCTGTGTGTGTGTCGCCGTATAACAACACTGGCTCTGATTGGCTACCATGAAACACATTACTCTGCCTTAGCCAATCATAATCGCTTATCTCGTTATTAACCTACCTCCTCACTAGCTGTGTGAGCCAGGGTTGCGTTTGGATCACACAGGTTAAGTCAGTGCATAGTAACGCACCGCATTTAACGTCCGGTAACGTTAACGGCGTTGTAACGGCGGGAAAAGTAATTAATTAGATTAGCCCGTTACTGAAAAATGAACGTCGTTACGTAACGCCGTTCTTTTAAACGGCGTTATTCCAAACACTGTCCATAACATACTAAAGAGTACAGTTAAGGCCTTTAAGCGGCGAAAGTTTAATCCTGAGGCCAGATTGGATGTCATTTTTGTTGACAGTGAACAAATATCCGAAGGTTCAGTAGATGGTGGTGGACCCACTCGGGAGTATTTAAGATTGCTTATGAAAGCCATTCATCAGTCCAGCATATTTGAAGGACCAGAGACAGATAAGACACTGGCTCTCGATAGTCAAGGTATGTTCTACATCAGTGGTGACCAACCCTGTTCCTGGAGATCTACCCTCCTGCATATTTTAGTTCCAACCCAGCTTCAACACACCTGACTCTAATTTTTAGGGAGCCCTAAATGCCTGATTGCCAGGTTCAGGTGTGTTTGACTGGGGTTGGAGCTGAACTCTGCAGGACAGTAGATCTCCAGGAACGGATTTGTCACCACTGATCTACATTGTGTATTATCTTCATGTGATTATATTGTTGTTGAACAGTAAAGTTCTTTTGCAGGTAAGGAAAACCTAATACAAACTTGACATACCACCCTAAAGGTGGTTTAAAGGTCCTGTTTTTCCTGTGTTTTTGAAGCTTTGACTGTGTTTATGGTGCACAATATAACGTGTTCATGTTTCATGTATGTAAAAATGCAGTATTTTTCACACAGTTACTCATCTCTATTAGGTGTGGGTGATAAATCGCCTGCGATTCTTATGTGTATCTCATCAGTAAAGCCGGTTTCATGATTGGTAGTAAATCACCATCACCTGCTTTCAGATGGAGCAGCATTTACTACACTGAGCTGTATTTCACAGAGAAGCTCAGCAAAATCGTGTTCTCTGTGTAGTAAATGCCGCTCCATCTGAAAGCAGGTGATGGTGATTTACTACCAATCATGAAACCGGCTTTACTGATGAGATATGCATAAGAATCGCAGGCGATTTATAGACCACCCCTAATCTCTACACCCTTGTCTTCACTGTCCTAAAAACGGGCTGATGTCTTCCTTGTTCTATGAATTCCCTCCTTCAGAAATGCGTATTGAGTTCTGATTGTGTAGCTAGTTTAGTGTGTGATTCAGCAGCAGCTTAGTTTAGCTGGCAACTGGCATAGTCCTGTGGGCAGAGGTTAATCAAAAACTCTTATATTGACGTCATTCACTTATTGGGAAGTAGAGGGCTGAATTCCAAACCAGCCGTTCTCTGTAGTCCTTAAAAAGCGAATTCTGTTAAATAAAATGTATCGCTTGTCATTGAACTTTGAGCTCTATAATTTTGCAGGTATTATTTATGTTTTAAAAATGCGATCACGAAAAACATGATTTTTAAATTGTTTAAAAAAAATGTAACAAAATGCCATTAACACAGTCCTATACGTAGGAGTAGATATTTACTGGGAAGATTCCTTGTATTTCTCAGCACATTAAGCATTGAATGTTTTGTCATGAAAATAAACATTATTACAGTGCATTGAAAATGCGCTGTACTGTTCTTACTGGGCTTTTTATTATTATTATTATTATTATTAGTGGTGCTTGCATTTATGCAAAGCATCACTATTACTATTCCTCAGGGATATTATTAGTGGTGCTTGCATTTATGCAAAGCATCACTATTACTATTCCTCAAAGATATTATTATGTTGGCTTTGAAAAAGCCAATATATTGTTATTATGTTGGCTTTGAAAAAGCCAATATATTGTTATTGCTATTAAACTTATTATTAGTGGTGCTTGCATTTATGCAAGGCATCACTATTATTATTGCTCATACTTATTATATTTTATTCTTATATCTGGACACTTTTTTCGGCGCGTAACTCGTCCCGCACGCTTTGTCGTAGACCCATGAAAGAGGGCTCAAATCGACCGGCTTATTGAGGAGAGGTGTGCTATATCTTTTATAAGGGATCGGGTGCAGGATTTTCGAAAGGGGGGCGAAAAATCACCCGAAAAATCCCATTGACTTTACATGGCGCCCAACTTTGACGAGTCATAGCTCCGCTCGAGGATATTGTAGAAACATGTGGGTTACAACATTTGAAGAGGGTGGTAGGGTCTGTAAGAACATACATCACATTGGGGTGTAAGTTGTACCCCTGGGGTGTAAGGGGCACCCTTAAATTCCCCATTGACTTATAATGGGGCAGGAAACATGCCCATATAAGGGAATAAAAAAGTTCCAGATGGGATATCTTTGCTTTACATTGTCGTAGAGACAAGAGGGTGGGCTCATTTTACTCAGACATCCAATCAGTCTATCAGTATAGTCCCAAATGTATTAAGCCACGCCCCTAGCAACCACTTTTGAGCACCCTAGCAACATAAAATTCAAACAGTTATATCTCAGCATCCGAACATCGTAGAGATACGGGGGTTGGACTGTTTGACTCGTGACTCAGATTGTAATCATTATGGGATGCCAATTTTTTCCCTAGCAACCAAATACAGTACCCTAGCAACAGAGTAAACAAAGGCTTATATCTCCGCCTCAGAACATCGTAGAGACATGGGGGTTGGACCGTTTGACTCGTGACTTGGAGTGTAATCATTATGGGATGCCAATTTTTTTCCCTATCAACCAAATACAGTACCCTAGCAACAGAGTAAACAAAGCCTTATATCTCCGCATCAGAACATCGTAGAGACACGGGGGTTGGACCGTTTGACTCGTAACTCGGAGTGTAATCACTATGGGATGCCAATTTTTTCCATAGCAACCAAATACAGTACCCTAGCAACCAAATAAACAAAGCCTTATATCTCCGCATCAGAACATCGTAGAGACACGGGGGTTGGACCGTTTTACTTGTGACTCGGAGTGTAACAACTGGTCACATCATTGGCCACTCCCAAGCCACGCCCCTAGCAACCAAATTTTAGTACCCTAGCAACCGAATAAACAAAGCCTTATATCTCCGCATCACAATATCGTAGAGACACGGGGGTTGGACCGTTTGACTCGTGTCTCGGCGTGTAATCACTATGGGATGCCAATTTTTTCCCTAGCAACCAAATACAGTAGCCTAGCAACAGAGTAAACAAAGCCTTATATCTTCGCATCAGAACATCGTAGAGACACGGGAGTTGGATCGTTTTACTTTTGGCTTGGAGTATAATCATATATGTTCCCCAGAATTTTGCCACGGCAAGCACCACTCACATTTTCTTCAGGAAATGTACCTATCTAGTTATTATTCTTTTTCTCCCCCCAAAATTTCGGCAACTAACTCGTCCTAGGGCTTTCAAGCTACATGCACCAAATTTTCCACAGACCTTCAGACTGGTCTGACTTAGTGTGCTATATCTTTTCTAACTGATGGGACCTTCCGAATTCCTAAACGGGGGTCTCGAACACCCCAAAATTTCCATTGACTTAACATTGAGACAAACTTTGACGGGTCATAGCTGTGAGTGAGAAACTTGTAGAAACTTGTGACTTACCACATTTAAGGTGGCTGACAGGCTCTGTAAGAACATACATCACAATGGGGTGTAAGCTATACCCCTGGGGTGTAAGAGGCCCCCAAAATTTCCCATTGACTTATAATGGGGCAGGAAACATGCCCATATAAAGGAATAAAAGCGTCCCAGATGGAATATCTACACTTTAGAGTGTCGTAGAGACATGGGGGTTGGACCGTTTTACTTGTGGCTTGAAGGTTGATCATTATGGGATGCCAATTTTCTCCCTAGCAACCAAACTTAGTACCCTAGCAACGGAATAAACAAAGCCTTATATCTCCGCTTCAGAACATCATAGAGACACGGGGGTTGGACCGTTTTACCTGTGGCTTGAAGGTTGATCATTATGGGATGCCAATTTTCTCCCTAGCAACCAAACTAAGTACCCTAGCAACGGAATAAACAAAGCCTTATATCTCCGCTTCAGAATATCATAGAGACACGGGGGTTGGACCGTTTTACTTGTGGCTTGAAGGTTGATCATTATGGGATGCCAATTTTCTCCCTAGCAACCAAACTTAGTACCCTAGCAACGGAATAAACAAAGCCTTATATCTCCGCTTCAGAACATCATAGAGACACGGGGGTTGGACCGTTTTACTTGTGGCTTGAAGGTTGATCATTATGGGATGCCAATTTTCTCCCTAGCAACCAAACTAAGTACCCTAGCAACGGAATAAACAAAGCCTTATATCTCCGCTTCAGAACATCATAGAGACACGGGGGTTGGACCGTTTTACTTGTGGCTTGAAGGTTGATCATTATGGGATGCCAATTTTCTCCCTAGCAACCAAACTTAGTACCCTAGCAACGGAATAAACAAAGCCTTATATCTCCGCTTCAGAACATCATAGAGACACGGGGGTTGGACCGTTTTACCTGTGGCTTGAAGTGTGATCATTATGGGATGCCAATTTTCTCCCTAGCAACCAAACTTAGTACCCTAGCAACGGAATAAACAAAGCCTTATATCTCCGCTTCAGAACATCATAGAGACACGGGGGTTGGACCGTTTTACTTGTGGCTTTAAGTGTGATCATTATGGGATGCCAATTTTCTCCCTAGCAACCAAACTTAGTACCCTAGCAACGGAATAAACAAAGCCTTATATCTCCGCTTCATAACATCATAGAGACACGGGGGTTGGACCGTTTTACTTGTGGCTTGAAGGTTGATCATTATGGGATGCCAATTTTCTCCCTAGCAACCAACCTAAGTACCCTAGCAACGGAATAAACAAAGCCTTATATCTCCGCTTCAGAACATCATAGAGACACGGGGGTTGGACCGTTTTACTTGTGGCTTGAAGGTTGATTATTATGGGATGCCAATTTTCTCCCTAGCAACCAAACTTAGTATCCTAGCAACAGAATAAACAAAACCTTATATCTCCGCATCAGAACATCATAGAGATACGGGGGTTGGACCGTTTTACTTGTGGCTTGAAGTGTGATCATTATTGGATGCCAATTTTCTCCCTAGCAACCAAACTTAGTACCCTAGCAACGGAATAAACAAAGCCTTATATCTCCGCTTCAGAACATCATAGAGACACGGGGGTTGGACCGTTTTACTTGTGGCTTTAAGTGTGATCATTATGGGATGCCAATTTTCTCCCTAGCAACCAAACTTAGTACCCTAGCAACGGAATAAATGTTAGCTTCATGCTAGCTTCATGCTAATCATGTTAGCTTCATGCTAGCTTCATGCTAATCATGTTAGCTTCATGCTAGCTTCATGCTAATCATGCTAACATCATGCTAGCTTCATGCTAATCATGCTAGCATCATGCTAGCTTCATGCTAATCATGCTAGCTTCATGCTAATCATGTTAGCTTCATGCTAATCATGCTAGCTTCATGCTAGTCATGCTAGAATCATGCTAGCTTCATGCTAATCATGCTAACATCATGTTAATCATGTTAGCTTCATGCTAGCATCATCTAAATCATGCTAGCATCATGCTAAATCATGCTAGCTTCATACTTAAACATACTAACAGCCAGATAGCCTACTAAAATAAACTTCTGTCAAACCGTTTTAAATGTTCCGGCTACGCTTTTTCAAGCCAACATAAAGGTTGTCCTCAAACTTTAATATCTAGTTGCTATTAAACTTATTATTATTATTATTTTTCTCCCCCCAAAATTTCGGCAACTAACTCGTCCTAGGGCTTTCAAGCTACATGCACCAAATTTTCCACAGACCTTCAGACTGGTCTGACTTAGTGTGCTATATCTTTTCTAACTGATGGGACCTTCCGAATTCCTAAACGGGGGTCTCGAACACCCCAAAATTTCCATTGACTTAACATTGAGACAAACTTTGACGGGTCATAGCTGTGAGTGAGAAACTTGTAGAAACTTGTGACTTACCACATTTAAGGTGGCTGACAGGCTCTGTAAGAACATACATCACAATGGGGTGTAAGCTATACCCCTGGGGTGTAAGAGGCCCCCAAAATTTCCCATTGACTTATAATGGGGCAGGAAACATGCCCATATAAAGGAATAAAAGCGTCCCAGATGGAATATCTACACTTTAGAGTGTCGTAGAGACATGGGGGTTGGACCGTTTTACTTGTGGCTTGAAGGTTGATCATTATGGGATGCCAATTTTCTCCCTAGCAACCAAACTTAGTACCCTAGCAACGGAATAAACAAAGCCTTATATCTCCGCTTCAGAACATCATAGAGACACGGGGGTTGGACCGTTTTACCTGTGGCTTGAAGGTTGATCATTATGGGATGCCAATTTTCTCCCTAGCAACCAAACTAAGTACCCTAGCAACGGAATAAACAAAGCCTTATATCTCCGCTTCAGAATATCATAGAGACACGGGGGTTGGACCGTTTTACTTGTGGCTTGAAGGTTGATCATTATGGGATGCCAATTTTCTCCCTAGCAACCAAACTTAGTACCCTAGCAACGGAATAAACAAAGCCTTATATCTCCGCTTCAGAACATCATAGAGACACGGGGGTTGGACCGTTTTACTTGTGGCTTGAAGGTTGATCATTATGGGATGCCAATTTTCTCCCTAGCAACCAAACTAAGTACCCTAGCAACGGAATAAACAAAGCCTTATATCTCCGCTTCAGAACATCATAGAGACACGGGGGTTGGACCGTTTTACTTGTGGCTTGAAGGTTGATCATTATGGGATGCCAATTTTCTCCCTAGCAACCAAACTTAGTACCCTAGCAACGGAATAAACAAAGCCTTATATCTCCGCTTCAGAACATCATAGAGACACGGGGGTTGGACCGTTTTACCTGTGGCTTGAAGTGTGATCATTATGGGATGCCAATTTTCTCCCTAGCAACCAAACTTAGTACCCTAGCAACGGAATAAACAAAGCCTTATATCTCCGCTTCAGAACATCATAGAGACACGGGGGTTGGACCGTTTTACTTGTGGCTTTAAGTGTGATCATTATGGGATGCCAATTTTCTCCCTAGCAACCAAACTTAGTACCCTAGCAACGGAATAAACAAAGCCTTATATCTCCGCTTCATAACATCATAGAGACACGGGGGTTGGACCGTTTTACTTGTGGCTTGAAGGTTGATCATTATGGGATGCCAATTTTCTCCCTAGCAACCAACCTAAGTACCCTAGCAACGGAATAAACAAAGCCTTATATCTCCGCTTCAGAACATCATAGAGACACGGGGGTTGGACCGTTTTACTTGTGGCTTGAAGGTTGATTATTATGGGATGCCAATTTTCTCCCTAGCAACCAAACTTAGTATCCTAGCAACAGAATAAACAAAACCTTATATCTCCGCATCAGAACATCATAGAGATACGGGGGTTGGACCGTTTTACTTGTGGCTTGAAGTGTGATCATTATTGGATGCCAATTTTCTCCCTAGCAACCAAACTTAGTACCCTAGCAACGGAATAAACAAAGCCTTATATCTCCGCTTCAGAACATCATAGAGACACGGGGGTTGGACCGTTTTACTTGTGGCTTTAAGTGTGATCATTATGGGATGCCAATTTTCTCCCTAGCAACCAAACTTAGTACCCTAGCAACGGAATAAATGTTAGCTTCATGCTAGCTTCATGCTAATCATGTTAGCTTCATGTTAGCTTCATGCTAATCATGTTAGCTTCATGCTAGCTTCATGCTAATCATGCTAACATCATGCTAGCTTCATGCTAATCATGTTAGCTTCATGCTAATCATGCTAGCTTCATGCTAGTCATGCTAGAATCATGCTAGCTTCATGCTAATCATGCTAACATCATGTTAATCATGTTAGCTTCATGCTAGCATCATCTAAATCATGCTAGCATCATGCTAAATCATGCTAGCTTCATACTTAAACATACTAACAGCCAGATAGCCTACTAAAATAAACTTCTGTCAAACCGTTTTAAATGTTCCGGCTACGCTTTTTCAAGCCAACATAAAGTTTGTCCTCAAACTTTAATATCTAGTTAGTGGTGCTTGCATTTATGCAAAGCATCACTATTACTATCTTGCATACTTATTATTATTATTATTAGTGGTGCTTGCATTTATGCAAAGCATCACTATTACTATCTTGCATACTTATTATTATTATTATTATTATTATTCTTTTTCTGGACACTTTTTCGGCGCGTAACTCGTCCCGCACGCTTTGTCGTAGACCCATAAATTAGGGCTCAAATCGACCGGCTTATTGAGGAGAGGTGTGCTATGACTTTTATAAGCGATCGGGTGCAGGATTTCCGAAAGGGGGGCGAAAAACCACCCAAAAAATCCCATTGACTTAACATTGCGCCCAACTTTGACGAGTCATAGCTCCGCTCGAGGATTTTGTAGAAACATGTGGGTTACAACATTTGAAGAGGGTGGTAGGCTCTGTAAGAACATGGATCACAATGGGGTGTAAGTTGTACCCCTGGGGTGTAAGAGGTGCCCAAAAGTGCCCCAATGAAAAGTCAATGGGGCAAAATCCCATAGACTTACCATTGCAAAAATTTTGACGAGTCATAGGTCCGAGCCAGGATTTCATAGAAACATGTGGGTTACTAAATTTGAAGAGGGTGCTAGACTCTGTCAGGACGTCCCCCACAATGGGGTGTAAGGTTACCATAGCAACCATTTTGGGCACCCTAGCAACCTATACCATAGACTGCCATTATAAAATGCCCGGATGGATATCTTTGCACCACAGTGTCATAGAGACATGGGGGTGGGCTCATTTTACTCAGGCATCCAATCAGTCTCTCAGGATCCTTACAGACTTACTAAGCCACGCCCCTAGCAACCACTTTTGAGCACCCTAGCAACATAAAATACAAACAGTTATATCTCGGCATCAGAACATCGTAGAGACACGGGGGTTGGACCGTTTTACTTGTGACTAGGGGTGTAACAATTGGGCACATCATTGGCCACTCCCAAGCCACGCCCCTAGCAACCAAATTTGAGCACCCTAGCAACCGAATAAACAAAGCCTTATATCTCCGCATCAGAACATCATAGACACACGGGGGTTGGACCGTTTTACTTGTGACTCGGAGTGTAATCACTGGGCACATAATTGGCCACTCCCAAGCCACGCCCCTAGCAACCAAATACAGTACCCTAGCAACAGAGTAAACAAAGCCTTATATCTCCGCATCAGAACATCGTAGAGACACGGGGGTTGGACCGTTTGACTCATTACTCGGAGGGTAATCACTGGGCACATCATTGGCCACTCCCAAGCCACGCCCCTAGCAACCAAATACAGTACCCTAGCAACAGAGTAAACAAAGCCTTATATCTCCACATCAGAACATCGTAGAGACATGGGGGTTGGACCGTTTGACTCATGACTCGGAGGGTAATCACTAGTGGATGCCATTTTTTTCCCTAGCAACCAAATACAGTACCCTAGCAACAGAGTAAACAAAGCCTTATATCTCCGCATCAGAACATCGTAGAGACATGGGGTTTGGACCGTTTGACTCGTGACTCGGAGGGTAATCACTAGTGGATGCCATTTTTTTCCCTAGCAACCAAATACAGTACCCTAGCAACAGAGTAAACAAAACCTTATATCTCCGCATCAGAACATCGTAGAGACACGGGGGTTGGACCGTTTGACTCATGACTCGGAGGGTAATCACTAGTGGATGCAATTTTTTTCCCTAGCAACCAAATACAGTACCCTAGCAACAGAGTAAACAAAGCCTTATATCTCCGCATCAGAACATCGTAGAGACACGGGGTTTGGACCGTTTGACTCGTGACTCGGAGGGTAATCACTAGTGGATGCCATTTTTTTCCCTAGCAACCAAATACAGTACCCTAGCAACAGAGTAAACAAAGCCTTATATCTCTGCATCAGAACATCGTAGAGACACGGGGGTTGGACCGTTTTACTTTTGCCTTGGAGTATAATCATAAATTGTCCCTTGAATTTTGCCACGGCAAGCACCACTCACATTTTCTTCAGGAAATGTACCTATCTAGTTATTTTTATTATTCTTTTTCTGGACACTTTTTCGGCGCGTAACTCGTCCCGCACGCTTTGTCGTAGACCCATAAATTAGGGCTCAAATCGACCGGCTTATTGAGGAGAGGTGTGCTATGACTTTTATAAGCGATCGGGTGCAGGATTTCCGAAAGGGGGGCGAAAAACCACCCAAAAAATCCCATTGACTTAACATTGCGCCAAACTTTGACGAGTCATAGCTCCGCTCGAGGATTTTGTAGAAACATGTGGGTTACAACATTTGAAGAGGGTGGTAGGCTCTGTAAAAACATGGATCACAATGGGGTGTAAGTTGTACCCCTGGGGTGTAAGAGGTGCCCAAAAGTGCCCCAATGAAAAGTCAATGGGGCAAAATCCCATAGACTTACCATTGCAAAAATTTTGACGGGTCATAGGTCCGAGCCAGGATTTCATAGAAACATGTGGGTTACTAAATTTGAAGAGGGTGCTAGACTCTGTCAGGACGTCCCCCACAATGGGGTGTAAGGTTACCATAGCAACCATTTTGGGCACCCTAGCAACCTATACCATAGACTGCCATTATAAAATGCCCGGATGGACATCTTTGCACCACAGTGTCATAGAGACATGGGGGTGGGCTCATTTTACTCAGGCATCCAATCAGTCTCTCAGGATCCTTACAGACTTACTAAGCCACGCCCCTAGCAACCACTTTTGAGCACCCTAGCAACATAAAATACAAACAGTTATATCTCGGCATCAGAACATCGTAGAGACACGGGGGTTGGACCGTTTTACTTGTGACTAGGGGTGTAACAATTGGGCACATCATTGGCCACTCCCAAGCCACGCCCCTAGCAACCAAATTTGAGCACCCTAGCAACCGAATAAACAAAGCCTTATATCTCCGCATCAGAACATCGTAGAGACACGGGGTTTGGACCGTTTTACTTGTGACTCGGAGTGTAATCACTGGGCACATCATTGGCCACTTCCAAGCCACGCCCCTAGCAACCAAATACAGTACCCTAGCAACAGAGTAAACAAAGCCTTATATCTCTGCATCAGAACATCGTAGAGACACAGGGGTTGGACCGTTTTACTTGTGACTCGGAGTGTAATCACTGGGCACATAATTGGCCACTCCCAAGCCACGCCCCTAGCAACCAAATACAGTACCCTAGCAACAGAGTAAACAAAGCCTTATATCTCCGCATCAGAACATCGTAGAGACACGGGGGTTGGACCGTTTTACTTGTGACTCGGAGTGTAATCACTGGGCACATCATTGGCCACTCCCAAGCCACGCCCCTAGCAACCAAATACAGTACCCTAGCAACAGAGTAAACAAAGCCTTATATCTCCACATCAGAACATCGTAGAGACATGGGGGTTGGACCGTTTGACTCATGACTCGGAGGGTAATCACTAGTGGATGCCATTTTTTCCCTAGCAACCAAATACAGTACCCTAGCAACAGAGTAAACAAAGCCTTATATCTCCGCATCAGAACATCGTAGGGACATGGGGTTTGGACCGTTTGACTCGTGACTCGGAGGGTAATCACTAGTGGATGCCATTTTTTTCCCTAGCAACCAAATACAGTACCTTAGCAACAGAGTAAACAAAGCCTTATATCTCCGCATCAGAACATCGTAGAGACACGGGGGTTGGACCGTTTGACTCATGACTCGGAGGGTAATCACTAGTGGATGCAATTTTTTTGCCTAGCAACCAAATACAGTACCCTAGCAACAGAGTAAACAAAGCCTTATATCTCCGCATCAGAACATCGTAGAGACACGGGGGTTGGACCGTTTTACTTATGACTCGGAGTGTAATCACTGGGCACATCATTGGCCACTCCCAAGCCACGCCCCTAGCAACCAAATACAGTACCCTAGCAACAGAGTAAACAAAGCCTTATATCTCCACATCAGAACATCGTAGAGATATGGGGGTTGGACCGTTTGACTCATGACTCGGAGGGTAATCACTAGTGGATGCCATTTTTTTCCCTAGCAACCAAATACAGTACCCTAGCAACAGAGTAAACAAAGCCTTATATCTCCGCATCAGAACATCGTAGAGACACGGGGGTTGGACCGTTTGACTCGTGACTCGGAGGGTAATCACTAGTGGATGCCATTTTTTTCCCCTAGCAACCAAATACAGTACCCTAGCAACAGAGTAAACAAAGCCTTATATCTCCGCATCAGAACATCGTAGAGACACGGGGGTTGGACCGTTTGACTCATGACTCGGAGGGTAATCACTAGTGGATGCAATTTTTTTCCCTAGCAACCAAATACAGTACCCTAGCAACAGAGTAAACAAAGCCTTATATCTCCGCATCAGAACATCGTAGAGACACGGGGGTTGGACCGTTTGACTCGTGACTCGGAGGGTAATCACTAGTGGATGCCATTTTTTTCCCTAGCAACCAAATACAGTACCCTAGCAACAGAGTAAACAAAGCCTTATATCTCCGCATCAGAACATCGTAGAGACACGGGGTTTGGACCGTTTGACTCGTGACTCGGAGTGTAATCACTAGTGGATGCCAATTTTCTCCCTAGCAACCAAATACATTACCCTAGCAACAGAGTAAACAAAGCCTTTTATCTCCACATCAGAACATCGCAGAGACACGGGGGTTGGACCGTTTGACTCGTATCTCGGAGTGTAATCACTAGTGGATGCCAATTTTTTCCCTAGCAACCAAATACAGTACCCTAGCAACAGAGTAAACAAAGCCTTATATCTCTGCATCAGAACATCGTAGAGACACGGGGGTTGGACCGTTTTACTTTTGGCTTGGAGTATAATCATAAATTGTCCCCTGAAATTTGCCACGGCAAGCACCACTCACATTTTCTTCAGGAAATGTACCTATCTAGTTATTATTATTCTTCTTTTTCTGGACACTTTTTCGGCGCGTAACTCGTCCCGCACGCTTTGTCGTAGACCCATAAATTAGGGCTCAAATCGACCGGATTATTGAGGAGAGGTGTGCTATGACTTTTATAAGCGATCGGGTGCATGATTTCCGAAAGGGGCGCGAAAAACCTCCCGAAAACGTCCCATTGACTTTACATTGCGCCCAACTTTGACGAGTCATAGCTCCGCTCGAGGATTTTGTAGAAACATGTGGGTTACAACATTTGAAGAGGGTGGTAGGCTCTGTAAGAACATGGATCACAATGGGGTGTAAGTTGTACCCCTGGGGTGTAAGAGGTGCCCAAAAGTGCCCCAATGAAAAGTCAATGGGGCAAAATCCCATAGACTTACCATTGCAAAAATTTTGACGGGTCATAGGTCCGAGCCAGGATTTCATAGAAACATGTGGGTTACTAAATTTGAAGAGGGTGCTAGACTCTGTCAGGACGTCCTCCACAATGGGGTGTAAGGTTACCATAGCAACCATTTTGGGCACCCTAGCAACCAATACCATAGACTGCCATTATAAAATGCCCGGATGGATATCTTTGCACCACAGTGTCATAGAGACATGGGGGTGGGCTCATTTTACTCAGGCATCCAATCAGTCTCTCAGGATCCTTACAGACGTACTAAGCCACGCCCCTAGCAACCACTTTTGAGCACCCTAGCAACATAAAATACAAACAGTTATATCTCGGCATCAGAACATCGTAGAGACACGGGGGTTGGACCGTTTTACTTGTGACTAGGGGTGTAACAATTGGGCACATCATTGGCCACTTCCAAGCCACGCCCCTAGCAACCAAATTTGAGCACCCTAGCAACCGAATAAACAAAGCCTTATATCTCCGCATCAGAACATCGTAGAGACACGGGGTTTGGACCGTTTTACTTGTGACTCGGAGTGTAATCACTGGGCACATCATTGGCCACTCCCAAGCCACGCCCCTAGCAACCAAATACAGTACCCTAGCAACAGAGTAAACAAAGCCTTATATCTCCGCATCAGAACATCGTAGAGACACGGGGGTTGGACCGTTTTACTTGTGACTCGGAGTGTAATCACTGGGCACATCATTGGCCACTCCCAAGCCACGCCCCTAGCAACCAAATACAGTACCCTAGCAACAGAGTTAACAAAGCCTTATATCTCCGCATCAGAACATCGTAGAGACACGGGGGCTGGACCGTTTTACTTGTGACTCGGAGTGTAATCACTGGGCACATCATTGGCCACTCCCAAGCCACGCCCCTAGCAACCAAATACAGTACCCTAGCAACAGAGTAAACAAAGCCTTATATCTCCGCATCAGAACATCGTAGAGACACGGGGGTTGGACCGTTTTACTTGTGACTTGGAATGTAATCACTGGGCACATCATTGGCCACTCCCAAGCCACGCCCCTAGCAACCAAATACAGTACCCTAGCAACAGAGTAAACAAAGCCTTATATCTCCGCATCAGAACATCGTAGAGACACGGGGGTTGGACCGTTTGACTCATGACTCGGAGGGTAATCACTAGTGGATGCAATTTTTTTCCCTAGCAACCAAATACAGTACCCTAGCAACAGAGTAAACAAAGCCTTATATCTCCGCATCAGAACATCGTAGAGACACGGGGGTTGGACCGTTTGACTCGTGACTCGGAGGGTAATCACTAGTGGATGCCATTTTTTTCCCTAGCAACCAAATACAGTACCCTAGCAACAGAGTAAACAAAGCCTTATATCTCCGCATCAGAACATTGTAGAGACACGGGGTTTGGATCGTTTGACTCGTGACTCGGAGGGTAATCACTAGTGGATGTCATTTTTTTCCCTAGCAACCAAATACAGTACCCTAGCAACAGAGTAAACAAAGCCTTATATCTCCGCATCAGAACATCGTAGAGACACGGGGGTTTGACCGTTTGACTCGTGACTCGGAGTGTAATCACTAGTGGATGCCAATTTTCTCCCTAGCAACCAAATACAGTACCCTAGCAACCGAATAAACAAAGCCTTATATCTTCACATCAGAATATCGTAGAGACATGTGGGTTGAATTGTTTTACTTTTGGCTTGGAGTATAATCATGTATTGTCCCCCGAAATTTGCCACGGCAAGCACCACTTCACATTTTCTTCAGGAAATGTACCTATCTAGTTATATTTTATTCTTACATCTGCACGTTTTTTCGGCACCTAACTCGTCCCGCACGGTTTGTCGTAGACCCATGAAAGACGGCTCAAATCGACTGGCTTATTGAGGAGAGGTGTGCTATGACTTTTATAAGCGATCGGGTGCAGGATTTCCGAAAGGGGGGCGAAAAACCACCCGAAAAATCCCATTGACTTAACATTGCGCCCAACTTTGACGAGTCATAGCTCCGCTCGAGGATTTTGTAGAAACATGTGGGTTACAACTTTTGAAGAGGGTGGTAGACTCTGTAAGAACATACATCACATTGGGGTGTAACTTGTACCCCTGGGGTGTAAGAGGCGCCCAAAAGTGCCCCAATGAAAAGTCAATGGGGGAAAATCCCATAGACTTAACATTGCAAAAACTTTGATGGGTCATAGGTACGAGCGAGGATTTTGTAAAAACATGTGGGTTACATTATTTGAAGAGGGTGGTAGACTCTGTAAGAACATGGATCACAATGGGGTGTAAGTTGTACCCCTGGGGTGTAAGAGGCACCCGAATGTTCCCATTGACTTATAATGGGGCAGGAAACATGCCCATATAAGGGAATATAAAAGTTCCAGATGGGATATCTTTGCTTTACAATGTCGTAAAGACAAGGGGGTGGGCTCATTTTACTCAGACATCCAATCAGTCTATCAGGATATTCCCAAAGCTTTTAAGCCACGCCCCTAGCAACCACTTTTGAGCACCCTAGCAACATAAAATTCAAACAGTTATATCTCTGCATCAGAACATCATAGAGACACGGGGGTTGGACCGTTTGACTAGTGACTCAGAGTGTAATCATTATGGGATGCCAATTTTTTCCCTAGCAACCAAATACAGTACCCTAGCAACAGAGTAAACAAAGCCTTATATCTCCGCACCAGAACATCGTAGAGACACGGGGGTTGGACCGTTTGACTAGTGACTCAGAGTGTAATCATTATGGGATGCCAATTTTTTCCCTAGCAACCAAATACAGTACCCTAGCAACAGAGTAAACAAAGCCTTATATCTCTGCATCAGAACATCGTAGAGACACGGGGGTTGGACCGTTTGACTAGTGACTCAGAGTGTAATCATTATGGGATGCCAATTTTTTCCCTAGCAACCAAATACAGTACCCTAGCAACAGAGTAAACAAAGCCTTATATCTCCGCATCAGAACATCGTAGAGACACGGGGGTTGGACCGTTTGACTCGTGACTCAGAGTGTAATCATTATGGGATGCCAATTTTTTCCCTAGCAACCAAATACAGTACCCTAGCAACAGAGTAAACAAAGCCTTATATCTCCGCATCAGAACATCGTAGAGACACGGGGGTTGGACCGTTTGACTCGTGACTCAGAGTGTAATCATTATGGGATGCCAATTTTTTCCCTAGCAACCAAATACAGTACCCTAGCAACAGAGTAAACAAAGCCTTATATCTCCGCATCAGAACATCGTAGAGACACGGGGGTTGGACCGTTTGACTAGTGACTCAGAGTGTAATCATTATGGGATGCCAATTTTTTCCCTAGCAACCAAATACAGTACCCTAGCAACAGAGTAAACAAAGCCTTATATCTCCGCATCAGAACATCGTAGAGACACGGGGGTTGGACCGTTTGACTCGTGACTCAGAGTGTAATCATTATGGGATGCCAATTTTTTCCCTAGCAACCAAATACAGTACCCTAGCAACAGAGTAAACAAAGCCTTATATCTCCGCACCAGAACATCGTAGAGACACGGGGGTTGGACCGTTTGACTAGTGACTCAGAGTGTAATCATTATGGGATGCCAATTTTTTCCCTAGCAACCAAATACAGTACCCTAGCAACAGAGTAAACAAAGCCTTATATCTCTGCATCAGAACATCGTAGAGACACGGGGGTTGGACCGTTTGACTAGTGACTCAGAGTGTAATCATTATGGGATGCCAATTTTTTCCCTAGCAACCAAATACAGTACCCTAGCAACAGAGTAAACAAAGCCTTATATCTCCGCATCAGAACATCGTAGAGACACGGGGGTTGGACCGTTTGACTCGTGACTCAGAGTGTAATCATTATGGGATGCCATTTTTTTCCCTAGCAACCAAATAGTGTACCCTAGCAACAGAGTAAACAAAGCCTTATATCTCCGCATCAGAACATCGTAGAGACACGGGGGTTGGACCGTTTGACTCGTGACTCGGAGTGTAATCACTATGGGATGCCAATTTTTTCCCTAGCAACCAAATACAGTACCCTAGCAACAGAGTGTTATATCTCCGCACCAGAACATCGTAGAGACACGGGGGTTGGACCGTTTGACTAGTGACTCGGCGTGTAATCATTATGGGATGCCAATTTTTTCCCTAGCAACCAAATACAGTACCCTAGCAACAGAGTAAACAAAGCCTTATATCTCCGCATCAGAACATCGTAGAGACACAGGGGTTGGACCGTTTGACTCGTGACTCGGAGTGTAATCATTATGGGATGCCAATTTTTTCCCTAGCAACCAAATAGAGTACCCTAGCAACAGAGTAAACAAAGCCTTATATCTCCGCATCAGAACATCGTAGAGACACAGGGGTTGGACCGTTTGACTCGTGACTCACAGTGTAATCATTATGGGATGTCAATTTTTTCCCTAGCAACCAAATACAGTACCCTAGCAACAGAGTAAACAAAGCCTTATATCTCCGCATCAGAACATCGTAGAGACACGGGGGTTGGTCCGTTTGACTCGTGACTCGGAGTGTAATCATTATGGGATGCCATTTTTTCCCCTAGCAACCAAATACAGTACCCTAGCAACAGAGTAAACAAAGCCTTATATCTCCGCATCAGAACATCGTAGAGACACGGGGGTTGGACCGTTTGACTCGTGGCTCAGAGTGTAATCATTATGGGATGCCATTTTTTCCCTAGCAACCAAATACAGTACCCTAGCAACAGAGTAAACAAAGCCTTATATCTCCGCATCAGAACATCGTACAGACACGGGGGTTGGACCGTTTGACTCGTGACTCGGAGTGTAATCATTATGGGATGCCAATTTTTTTCCCTAGCAACCAAATACAATACCCTAGCAACAGAGTAAACAAAGCCTTATATCTCCGCATCAGAACATCGTAGAGACACGGGGGTTGGACCGTTTGACTCGTGACTCAGAGTGTAATCATTATGGGATCCCAATTTTTTCCCTAGCAACCAAATACAGTACCCTAGCAACAGAGTAAACAAAGCCTTATATCTCCGCATCAGAACATCGTACAGACACGGGGGTTGGACCGTTTGACTCGTGACTCGAGGTGTAATCATTATGGGATGCCAATTTTTTCCCTAGCAACCAAATACAGTACCCTAGCAACAGAGTAAACAAAGCCTTATATCTCCGCATCAGAACATCGTACAGACACGGGGGTTGGACCGTTTGACTAGTGACTCAGAGTGTAATCATTATGGGATGCCAATTTTTTCCCTAGCAACCAAATACAGTACCCTAGCAACAGAGTAAACAAAGCCTTATATCTCCGCATCAGAACATCGTAGAGACACGGGGGTTGGACCGTTTGACTCGTGACTCAGAGTGTAATCATTATGGGATGCCAATTTTTTCCCTAGCAACCAAATACAGTACCCTAGCAACAGAGTAAACAAAGCCTTATATCTCCGCATCAGAACATCGTAGAGACACGGGGGTTGGACCGTTTGACTAGTGACTCAGAGTGTAATCATTATGGGATGCCAATTTTTTCCCTAGCAACCAAATACAGTACCCTAGCAACAGAGTAAACAAAGCCTTATATCTCCGCATCAGAACATCGTAGAGACACGGGGGTTGGACCGTTTGACTCGTGACTCAGAGTGTAATCATTATGGGATGCCAATTTTTTCCCTAGCAACCAAATACAGTACCCTAGCAACAGAGTAAACAAAGCCTTATATCTCCGCACCAGAACATCGTAGAGACACGGGGGTTGGACCGTTTGACTAGTGACTCAGAGTGTAATCATTATGGGATGCCAATTTTTTCCCTAGCAACCAAATACAGTACCCTAGCAACAGAGTAAACAAAGCCTTATATCTCTGCATCAGAACATCTTAGAGACACGGGGGTTGGACCGTTTGACTAGTGACTCAGAGTGTAATCATTATGGGATGCCAATTTTTTCCCTAGCAACCAAATACAGTACCCTAGCAACAGAGTAAACAAAGCCTTATATCTCCGCATCAGAACATCGTAGAGACACGGGGGTTGGACCGTTTGACTCGTGACTCAGAGTGTAATCATTATGGGATGCCATTTTTTTCCCTAGCAACCAAATAGTGTACCCTAGCAACAGAGTAAACAAAGCCTTATATCTCCGCATCAGAACATCGTAGAGACACGGGGGTTGGACCGTTTGACTAGTGACTCAGAGTGTAATCATTATGGGATGCCAATTTTTTCCCTAGCAACCAAATACAGTACCCTAGCAACAGAGTAAACAAAGCCTTATATCTCCGCATCAGAACATCGTAGAGACACGGGGGTTGGACCGTTTGACTCGTGACTCAGAGTGTAATCATTATGGGATGCCATTTTTTTCCCTAGCAACCAAATAGAGTACCCTAGCAACAGAGTAAACAAAGCCTTATATCTCCGCATCAGAACATCGTAGAGACACAGGGGTTGGACCGTTTGACTCGTGACTCACAGTGTAATCATTATGGGATGTCAATTTTTTCCCTAGCAACCAAATACAGTACCCTAGCAACAGAGTAAACAAAGCCTTATATCTCCGCATCAGAACATCGTAGAGACACGGGGGTTGGTCCGTTTGACTCGTGACTCGGAGTGTAATCATTATGGGATGCCATTTTTTCCCCTAGCAACCAAATACAGTACCCTAGCAACAGAGTAAACAAAGCCTTATATCTCCGCATCAGAACATCGTAGAGACACGGGGGTTGGACCGTTTGACTCGTGGCTCAGAGTGTAATCATTATGGGATGCCATTTTTTCCCTAGCAACCAAATACAGTACCCTAGCAACAGAGTAAACAAAGCCTTATATCTCCGCATCAGAACATCGTACAGACACGGGGGTTGGACCGTTTGACTCGTGACTCGGAGTGTAATCATTATGGGATGCCAATTTTTTTCCCTAGCAACCAAATACAATACCCTAGCAACAGAGTAAACAAAGCCTTATATCTCCGCATCAGAACATCGTAGAGACACGGGGGTTGGACCGTTTGACTCGTGACTCAGAGTGTAATCATTATGGGATCCCAATTTTTTCCCTAGCAACCAAATACAGTACCCTAGCAACAGAGTAAACAAAGCCTTATATCTCCGCATCAGAACATCGTACAGACACGGGGGTTGGACCGTTTGACTCGTGACTCGGGGTGTAATCATTATGGGATGCCAATTTTTTCCCTAGCAACCAAATACAGTACCCTAGCAACAGAGTAAACAAAGCCTTATATCTCCGCATCAGAACATCGTACAGACACGGGGGTTGGACCGTTTGACTAGTGACTCAGAGTGTAATCATTATGGGATGCCAATTTTTTCCCTAGCAACCAAATACAGTACCCTAGCAACAGAGTAAACAAAGCCTTATATCTCCGCATCAGAACATCGTAGAGACACGGGGGTTGGACCGTTTGACTCGTGACTCAGAGTGTAATCATTATGGGATGCCAATTTTTTCCCTAGCAACCAAATACAGTACCCTAGCAACAGAGTAAACAAAGCCTTATATCTCCGCATCAGAACATCGTAGAGACACGGGGGTTGGACCGTTTGACTAGTGACTCAGAGTGTAATCATTATGGGATGCCAATTTTTTCCCTAGCAACCAAATACAGTACCCTAGCAACAGAGTAAACAAAGCCTTATATCTCCGCATCAGAACATCGTAGAGACACGGGGGTTGGACCGTTTGACTCGTGACTCAGAGTGTAATCATTATGGGATGCCAATTTTTTCCCTAGCAACCAAATACAGTACCCTAGCAACAGAGTAAACAAAGCCTTATATCTCCGCACCAGAACATCGTAGAGACACGGGGGTTGGACCGTTTGACTAGTGACTCAGAGTGTAATCATTATGGGATGCCAATTTTTTCCCTAGCAACCAAATACAGTACCCTAGCAACAGAGTAAACAAAGCCTTATATCTCTGCATCAGAACATCGTAGAGACACGGGGGTTGGACCGTTTGACTAGTGACTCAGAGTGTAATCATTATGGGATGCCAATTTTTTCCCTAGCAACCAAATACAGTACCCTAGCAACAGAGTAAACAAAGCCTTATATCTCCGCATCAGAACATCGTAGAGACACGGGGGTTGGACCGTTTGACTCGTGACTCAGAGTGTAATCATTATGGGATGCCATTTTTTTCCCTAGCAACCAAATAGTGTACCCTAGCAACAGAGTAAACAAAGCCTTATATCTCCGCATCAGAACATCGTAGAGACACGGGGGTTGGACCGTTTGACTCGTGACTCGGAGTGTAATCACTATGGGATGCCAATTTTTTCCCTAGCAACCAAATACAGTACCCTAGCAACAGAGTGTTATATCTCCGCACCAGAACATCGTAGAGACACGGGGGTTGGACCGTTTGACTAGTGACTCGGCGTGTAATCATTATGGGATGCCAATTTTTTCCCTAGCAACCAAATACAGTACCCTAGCAACAGAGTAAACAAAGCCTTATATCTCCGCATCAGAACATCGTAGAGACACAGGGGTTGGACCGTTTGACTCGTGACTCGGAGTGTAATCATTATGGGATGCCAATTTTTTCCCTAGCAACCAAATAGAGTACCCTAGCAACAGAGTAAACAAAGCCTTATATCTCCGCATCAGAACATCGTAGAGACACAGGGGTTGGACCGTTTGACTCGTGACTCACAGTGTAATCATTATGGGATGTCAATTTTTTCCCTAGCAACCAAATACAGTACCCTAGCAACAGAGTAAACAAAGCCTTATATCTCCGCATCAGAACATCGTAGAGACACGGGGGTTGGTCCGTTTGACTCGTGACTCGGAGTGTAATCATTATGGGATGCCATTTTTTCCCCTAGCAACCAAATACAGTACCCTAGCAACAGAGTAAACAAAGCCTTATATCTCCGCATCAGAACATCGTAGAGACACGGGGGTTGGACCGTTTGACTCGTGGCTCAGAGTGTAATCATTATGGGATGCCATTTTTTCCCTAGCAACCAAATACAGTACCCTAGCAACAGAGTAAACAAAGCCTTATATCTCCGCATCAGAACATCGTACAGACACGGGGGTTGGACCGTTTGACTCGTGACTCGGAGTGTAATCATTATGGGATGCCAATTTTTTTCCCTAGCAACCAAATACAATACCCTAGCAACAGAGTAAACAAAGCCTTATATCTCCGCATCAGAACATCGTAGAGACACGGGGGTTGGACCGTTTGACTCGTGACTCAGAGTGTAATCATTATGGGATCCCAATTTTTTCCCTAGCAACCAAATACAGTACCCTAGCAACAGAGTAAACAAAGCCTTATATCTCCGCATCAGAACATCGTACAGACACGGGGGTTGGACCGTTTGACTCGTGACTCGGGGTGTAATCATTATGGGATGCCAATTTTTTCCCTAGCAACCAAATACAGTACCCTAGCAACAGAGTAAACAAAGCCTTATATCTCCGCATCAGAACATCTTAGAGACACGGGGGTTGGACGGTTTGACTCGTGACTTGGAGTGTAATCAGCAGTGGATGCCAATTTTCTCCATAGCAACCAAATACAGTACCCTAGCAACAGAGTAAACAAGCCTTATATCTCCGCAGCAGAAAATCGTAGAGACACAGGGGTTGGACCATTTTACTTTTGGGTTGGAGTATAATCATATATTGTTCCGAGAATTTTGCCACGGCAAGCACCACTCACATTTTCTTCAGGAAATGTACCTATCTAGTTAGTGGTGCTTGCATTTATGCAAAGCATCACTATTACTATTCCTCAGGGATATTATTATGTTGGCTTGAAAAAGCCAATATATTGTTATTATGTTGGCTTGAAAAAGCCAATATATTGTTATTGCTATTAAACTTATTATTATTATTCTTTTTCTCCCCCCAAAATTTCGGCAACTAACTCGTCCTAGGGCTTTCAAGCTACATGCACCAAATTTTCCACAGACCTTCAGACTGGTCTGACTTAGTGTGCTATATCTTTTCTAACTGATGGGACCTTCCGAATTCCTAAACGGGGGTCTCGAACACCCCAAAATTTCCATTGACTTAACATTGAGACAAACTTTGACGGGTCATAGCTGTGAGTGAGAAACTTGTAGAAACTTGTGACTTACCACATTTAAGGTGGCTGACAGGCTCTGTAAGAACATACATCACAATGGGGTGTAAGCTATACCCCTGGGGTGTAAGAGGCCCCCAAAATTTCCCATTGACTTATAATGGGGCAGGAAACATGCCCATATAAAGGAATAAAAGCGTCCCAGATGGAATATCTACACTTTAGAGTGTCGTAGAGACATGGGGGTTGGACCGTTTTACTTGTGGCTTGAAGGTTGATCATTATGGGATGCCAATTTTCTCCCTAGCAACCAAACTTAGTACCCTAGCAACGGAATAAACAAAGCCTTATATCTCCGCTTCAGAACATCATAGAGACACGGGGGTTGGACCGTTTTACCTGTGGCTTGAAGGTTGATCATTATGGGATGCCAATTTTCTCCCTAGCAACCAAACTAAGTACCCTAGCAACGGAATAAACAAAGCCTTATATCTCCGCTTCAGAATATCATAGAGACACGGGGGTTGGACCGTTTTACTTGTGGCTTGAAGGTTGATCATTATGGGATGCCAATTTTCTCCCTAGCAACCAAACTTAGTACCCTAGCAACGGAATAAACAAAGCCTTATATCTCCGCTTCAGAACATCATAGAGACACGGGGGTTGGACCGTTTTACTTGTGGCTTGAAGGTTGATCATTATGGGATGCCAATTTTCTCCCTAGCAACCAAACTAAGTACCCTAGCAACGGAATAAACAAAGCCTTATATCTCCGCTTCAGAACATCATAGAGACACGGGGGTTGGACCGTTTTACTTGTGGCTTGAAGGTTGATCATTATGGGATGCCAATTTTCTCCCTAGCAACCAAACTTAGTACCCTAGCAACGGAATAAACAAAGCCTTATATCTCCGCTTCAGAACATCATAGAGACACGGGGGTTGGACCGTTTTACCTGTGGCTTGAAGTGTGATCATTATGGGATGCCAATTTTCTCCCTAGCAACCAAACTTAGTACCCTAGCAACGGAATAAACAAAGCCTTATATCTCCGCTTCAGAACATTATAGAGACACGGGGGTTGGACCGTTTTACTTGTGGCTTTAAGTGTGATCATTATGGGATGCCAATTTTCTCCCTAGCAACCAAACTTAGTACCCTAGCAACGGAATAAACAAAGCCTTATATCTCCGCTTCATAACATCATAGAGACACGGGGGTTGGACCGTTTTACTTGTGGCTTGAAGGTTGATCATTATGGGATGCCAATTTTCTCCCTAGCAACCAACCTAAGTACCCTAGCAACGGAATAAACAAAGCCTTATATCTCCGCTTCAGAACATCATAGAGACACGGGGGTTGGACCGTTTTACTTGTGGCTTGAAGGTTGATTATTATGGGATGCCAATTTTCTCCCTAGCAACCAAACTTAGTATCCTAGCAACAGAATAAACAAAACCTTATATCTCCGCATCAGAACATCATAGAGATACGGGGGTTGGACCGTTTTACTTGTGGCTTGAAGTGTGATCATTATTGGATGCCAATTTTCTCCCTAGCAACCAAACTTAGTACCCTAGCAACGGAATAAACAAAGCCTTATATCTCCGCTTCAGAACATCATAGAGACACGGGGGTTGGACCGTTTTACTTGTGGCTTTAAGTGTGATCATTATGGGATGCCAATTTTCTCCCTAGCAACCAAACTTAGTACCCTAGCAACGGAATAAATGTTAGCTTCATGCTAGCTTCATGCTAATCATGTTAGCTTCATGCTAGCTTCATGCTAATCATGTTAGCTTCATGCTAGCTTCATGCTAATCATGCTAACATCATGCTAGCTTCATGCTAATCATGCTAGCATCATGCTAGCTTCATGCTAATCATGCTAGCTTCATGCTAATCATGTTAGCTTCATGCTAATCATGCTAGCTTCATGCTAGAATCATGCTAGCTTCATGCTAATCATGCTAACATCATGTTAATCATGTTAGCTTCATGCTAGCATCATCTAAATCATGCTAGCATCATGCTAAATCATGCTAGCTTCATACTTAAACATACTAACAGCCAGATAGCCTACTAAAATAAACTTCTGTCAAACCGTTTTAAATGTTCCGGCTACGCTTTTTCAAGCCAACATAAAGTTTGTCCTCAAACTTTAATATCTAGTTATATTTTATTCTTACATCTGCACGTTTTTTCGGCACCTAACTCGTCCCGCACGGTTTGTCGTAGACCCATGAAAGACGGCTCAAATCGACCGGCTTATTGAGGAGAGGTGTGCTATGACTTTTATAAGCGATCAGGTGCAGGATTTCCGAAAGGGGGGCGAAAAACCACCCGAAAAATCCCATTGACTTAACATTGCGCCCAACTTTGACGAGTCATAGCTCCGCTCGAGGATTTTGTAGAAACATGTGGGTTACAACTTTTGAAGAGGGTGGTAGACTCTGTAAGAACATACATCACATTGGGGTGTAACTTGTACCCCTGGGGTGTAAGAGGCGCCCAAAAGTGCCCCAATGAAAAGTCAATGGGGGAAAATCCCATAGACTTAACATTGCAAAAACTTTGATGGGTCATAGGTACGAGCGAGGATTTTGTAAAAACATGTGGGTTACATTATTTGAAGAGGGTGGTAGACTCTGTAAGAACATGGATCACAATGGGGTGTAAGTTGTACCCCTGGGGTGTAAGAGGCACCCGAATGTTCCCATTGACTTATAATGGGGCAGGAAACATGCCCATATAAGGGAATATAAAAGTTCCAGATGGGATATCTTTGCTTTACAATGTCGTAAAGACAAGGGGGTGGGCTCATTTTACTCAGACATCCAATCAGTCTATCAGGATATTCCCAAAGCTTTTAAGCCACGCCCCTAGCAACCACTTTTGAGCACCCTAGCAACATAAAATTCAAACAGTTATATCTCTGCATCAGAACATCATAGAGACACGGGGGTTGGACCGTTTGACTAGTGACTCAGAGTGTAATCATTATGGGATGCCAATTTTTTCCCTAGCAACCAAATACAGTACCCTAGCAACAGAGTAAACAAAGCCTTATATCTCCGCACCAGAACATCGTAGAGACACGGGGGTTGGACCGTTTGACTAGTGACTCAGAGTGTAATCATTATGGGATGCCAATTTTTTCCCTAGCAACCAAATACAGTACCCTAGCAACAGAGTAAACAAAGCCTTATATCTCTGCATCAGAACATCGTAGAGACACGGGGGTTGGACCGTTTGACTAGTGACTCAGAGTGTAATCATTATGGGATGCCAATTTTTTCCCTAGCAACCAAATACAGTACCCTAGCAACAGAGTAAACAAAGCCTTATATCTCCGCATCAGAACATCGTAGAGACACGGGGGTTGGACCGTTTGACTCGTGACTCAGAGTGTAATCATTATGGGATGCCAATTTTTTCCCTAGCAACCAAATACAGTACCCTAGCAACAGAGTAAACAAAGCCTTATATCTCCGCATCAGAACATCGTAGAGACACGGGGGTTGGACCGTTTGACTCGTGACTCAGAGTGTAATCATTATGGGATGCCAATTTTTTCCCTAGCAACCAAATACAGTACCCTAGCAACAGAGTAAACAAAGCCTTATATCTCCGCATCAGAACATCGTAGAGACACGGGGGTTGGACCGTTTGACTAGTGACTCAGAGTGTAATCATTATGGGATGCCAATTTTTTCCCTAGCAACCAAATACAGTACCCTAGCAACAGAGTAAACAAAGCCTTATATCTCCGCATCAGAACATCGTAGAGACACGGGGGTTGGACCGTTTGACTCGTGACTCAGAGTGTAATCATTATGGGATGCCAATTTTTTCCCTAGCAACCAAATACAGTACCCTAGCAACAGAGTAAACAAAGCCTTATATCTCCGCACCAGAACATCGTAGAGACACGGGGGTTGGACCGTTTGACTAGTGACTCAGAGTGTAATCATTATGGGATGCCAATTTTTTCCCTAGCAACCAAATACAGTACCCTAGCAACAGAGTAAACAAAGCCTTATATCTCCGCATCAGAACATCGTAGAGACACGGGGGTTGGACCGTTTGACTCGTGACTCAGAGTGTAATCATTATGGGATGCCATTTTTTTCCCTAGCAACCAAATAGTGTACCCTAGCAACAGAGTAAACAAAGCCTTATATCTCCGCATCAGAACATCGTAGAGACACGGGGGTTGGACCGTTTGACTCGTGACTCGGAGTGTAATCACTATGGGATGCCAATTTTTTCCCTAGCAACCAAATACAGTACCCTAGCAACAGAGTGTTATATCTCCGCACCAGAACATCGTAGAGACACGGGGGTTGGACCGTTTGACTAGTGACTCGGCGTGTAATCATTATGGGATGCCAATTTTTTCCCTAGCAACCAAATACAGTACCCTAGCAACAGAGTAAACAAAGCCTTATATCTCCGCATCAGAACATCGTAGAGACACAGGGGTTGGACCGTTTGACTCGTGACTCGGAGTGTAATCATTATGGGATGCCAATTTTTTCCCTAGCAACCAAATAGAGTACCCTAGCAACAGAGTAAACAAAGCCTTATATCTCCGCATCAGAACATCGTAGAGACACAGGGGTTGGACCGTTTGACTCGTGACTCACAGTGTAATCATTATGGGATGTCAATTTTTTCCCTAGCAACCAAATACAGTACCCTAGCAACAGAGTAAACAAAGCCTTATATCTCCGCATCAGAACATCGTAGAGACACGGGGGTTGGTCCGTTTGACTCGTGACTCGGAGTGTAATCATTATGGGATGCCATTTTTTCCCCTAGCAACCAAATACAGTACCCTAGCAACAGAGTAAACAAAGCCTTATATCTCCGCATCAGAACATCGTAGAGACACGGGGGTTGGACCGTTTGACTCGTGGCTCAGAGTGTAATCATTATGGGATGCCATTTTTTCCCTAGCAACCAAATACAGTACCCTAGCAACAGAGTAAACAAAGCCTTATATCTCCGCATCAGAACATCGTACAGACACGGGGGTTGGACCGTTTGACTCGTGACTCGGAGTGTAATCATTATGGGATGCCAATTTTTTTCCCTAGCAACCAAATACAATACCCTAGCAACAGAGTAAACAAAGCCTTATATCTCCGCATCAGAACATCGTAGAGACACGGGGGTTGGACCGTTTGACTCGTGACTCAGAGTGTAATCATTATGGGATCCCAATTTTTTCCCTAGCAACCAAATACAGTACCCTAGCAACAGAGTAAACAAAGCCTTATATCTCCGCATCAGAACATCGTACAGACACGGGGGTTGGACCGTTTGACTCGTGACTCGGGGTGTAATCATTATGGGATGCCAATTTTTTCCCTAGCAACCAAATACAGTACCCTAGCAACAGAGTAAACAAAGCCTTATATCTCCGCATCAGAACATCTTAGAGACACGGGGGTTGGACGGTTTGACTCGTGACTTGGAGTGTAATCAGCAGTGGATGCCAATTTTCTCCATAGCAACCAAATACAGTACCCTAGCAACAGAGTAAACAAAGCCTTATATCTCCGCAGCAGAAAATCGTAGAGACCCAGGGGTTGGACCATTTTACCTGTGACTCGGCATGTAATTACTAGTGGATGCCAATTTTTTCCCTAGCAACCAAATACAGTACCCTAGCAACAGTGTAAACAAAGCCTTATATCTCCGCATCAGAACATCATAGAGACACGGGCGTTGGACCGTTTTACTTTTGGGTTCGAGTATAATCATATATTGTCCCGAGAATTTTGCCACGGCAAGCACCACTCACATTTTCTTCAGGAAATGTACCTATCTAGTTATTATTATTATTCTTCCAACCAAATTTCCGCAATTAATACGGCTCGAACCGTTTAACTTAGAAACTTCATTCAAACTCTCAAACGTGCGGACTATTCGGGAATAGTGTGCTATGACTTTTATAAGCAATCGGGGGTACGGTCTACGCCCCAGGGGCGAAAAAGCAGCCGAAAAATCCCATAGACTTAACATTGCGACAAACTTTGACGAGTCGTAGCTCAGACCTAGGATTTCACAGAAACTTGTGACTTGCCACATTTGAAGAGGCTGGCAGGCTCTGTAAGAACATACCTCACAATGGGGTGTAAGTTGTACCCCTGGGGTGTAAGAGGTCCCCAAATTTTCCCATAGACTTATAATGGGGCAGGAATCGTGCCCATATAAGGAACTAAAAACGTCCCGAATGGGATATCTTTGCAGCGCAGTGTCATAGAGACATGGGGGTGGGCTCATTTTACTCAGGCATCCAATCAGTCCCTTAGGATCCTTATTGAGCTATCAAGCCACGCCCCTAGCAACCATTTTGGGCACCCTAGCAACATCTCCCATAGACTGCCATTATAAAATGCCCAGATGGATATCTTTGCAGCACAGTGTCAAAGAGACATAGGGGTGGGCTCATTTTACTCAGGCATCCAATCAGTCTCTCACCATCCTTATTGAGGTATTAAGCCACGCCCCTAGCAACCAAATATGAGCAGCCTAGCAACATAATAAACAAAGCCTTATATCTCTGGATCCGGACATCATAGAGACATGGGGGTCGGGTCTTTGGGTCATATTAGCTTCATGCTAGCTTCATGCTAAGTCATGCTAGCTTCGTGCTAGTTTCATGCTAGCTTTATGCTAATTTTATAATAAATCTTGCTAACTTAATGTTAAATCATGCTAGCTTCATGTTAAATCTTGTTAGCGTCATGCTAAATCATGCTAGCTTCATGCTAATCATGCTAGCATCATCTTAATCATGCTAGCATCATGCTAATAATGCTAGGATCATGCTAATTTCATGCTAAATTCATGCTAACTTTATGGTAATCATGTTAGCATCATGCTAGCTTCATGCAAATTATGCTAGCTTCATGCTAATCATACTAACATCATGTTAGCTTTATGCTAATCATGATAACATCATGCTAGCTTCATGCTAATCATGCTAGCATCGTGCTAGCTTCATGCTAATCGTGCTAACATCGTGCTAGCTTCATGCTAATCATGCTAGCATCGTGCTAGCTTCATGCTAGCATCATGCTAATCATGCTAGCATTATGCTAATCATGTTAGCATCATGTTAGCTTCATGCTAATCATGCTAACATCATGCTAGCTTCATGCTAATCATGCTAACATCATGCTAACTTCATGCTAATCATGTTAGCATCATGCTAGCTTCATGCTAATCATGCTAGCATCATGCTAGCTTCATGCTAATCATGCTAGCTTCATGCTTATCATGCTAGCATCATGCTAGCTTCATGCTAATCATGCTAGCATCATGCTAGTCATGCTAGCTTCATGCTAGCTTCATGCTAATCATGCTAACATCATGCTAACGTCATGCTAATCATGCTAGCTTCATGCTAGCTTCATGGTAATCATGCTAACATCATGTTAGCTTCATGCTAATCATGCTAGCATCATGCTAGCTTCATGCTAGTCTTGCTAGCTTCATGTTAGCTTCATGGTAATCATGCTAGCATCATGTTAGCTTCATGCTAATCATGCTAGCTTCGTGTTTATCATGATAACATTATGCTAGCTTCATGCTAATCATGTTAGCATCGTGCTAGCTTCATGCTAATCATGCTAGCAACGTGCTAGCTTCATGCTAATCATGCAAGCATCGTGCTAGCTTCATGCTAATCATGCTAACATCGTGCTAGCTTCATGCTAATCATGCTAGCATCGTGCTAGCTTCATGCTAATCATGCTAGCATCGTGCTAGCTTCATGCTAATCATGCTAGCATCGTGCTAGCTTCATGCTAGCATCATGCTCTTGCTAGCATCATGCTAATCATGTTAGCATCATGCTAGCTTCATGCTAATCATGCTAACATCATGCTAACTTCATGCTAATCATGCTAGCATCATGCTAATCATGCTAGCATCATGCTAGCTTCATGCTAATCATGCTAGCTTCATGCTAATCATGCTAGCATCATGTTAGCTTCATGCTAGTCATGCTAGCATCATGCTAGCTTCATGCTAGTCATGTTAGCATCATGCTAGCTTCATGCTAATCATGCTTGCATCATGCTAGCTTCATGCTAATCATGCTAGCTTCATGCTAATCATGCTAGCTTCATGCTAATCATGCTAGCTTCATGCTAATCATGCTAGCATCATGCTAGTCATGCTAGCTTCATGCTAGCTTCATGCTAATCATGCTAACATCATGCTAACGTCATGCTAATCATGCTAACATCATGCTAACGTCATGCTAATCATGCTAACATCGTGCTAGCTTCATGCTAATCATGCTAGCATCGTGCTAGCTTCATGCTAGCATCATGCTAATCATGCTAGCATCATGCTAATCATGTTAGCATCATGTTAGCTTCATGCTAATCATGCTAACCATGCTAACATCATGCTAGCTTCATGCTAATCATGCTAGCATCATGCTAGCTTCATGCTAATCATGCTAGCTTCATGCTAATCATGCTAGCATCATGTTAGCTTCATGCTAGTCATGCTAGCATCATGCTAGCTTCATGCTAGTCATGCTAGCTTCATGCTAATCATGCTAGCATCATGCTAACGTCATGTTGAATCATGCTAATCATGCTAACATCATATTTCATCATGATAACTTTTTTAAATCATGCTAGCTTCACACTAAAACATGTCAACAGCCAGGTAAACTACTAGACTAAATTTCTTTTACATTTCTGTCAATCAGCTTTTTGCATTTTCATGCACTGGTAATTCCTTGGGAATTGCATATCTAGTTATTATTATTCTTCCAACCAAATTTCCGCAATTAATACGGCTCGAACCGTTTAACTTAGAAACTTCATTCAAACTCTCAAACGTGCGGACTATTCGGGAATAGTGTGCTATGACTTTTATAAGCAATCGGGGGTACGGTCTACGCCCCAGGGGCGAAAAAGCAGCCGAAAAATCCCATAGACTTAACATTGCGACAAACTTTGACGAGTCGTAGCTCAGACCTAGGATTTCACAGAAACTTGTGACTTGCCACATTTGAAGAGGCTGGCAGGCTCTGTAAGAACATACCTCACAATGGGGTGTAAGTTGTACCCCTGGGGTGTAAGAGGTCTCCAAATTTCCCCATAGACTTATAATGGGGCAGGAATCATGCCCATATAAGGAACTAAAAACGTCCCGAATGGGATATCTTTGCAGCGCAGTGTCATAGAGACATGGGGGTGGGCTCATTTTACTCAGGCATCCAATCAGTCCCTTAGGATCCTTATTGAGCTATCAAGCCACGCCCCTAGCAACCATTTTGGGCACCCTAGCAACATCTCCCATAGACTGCCATTATAAAATGCCCAGATGGATATCTTTGCAGCACAGTGTCATAGAGACATAGGGGTGGGCTCATTTTACTCAGGCATCCAATCAGTCTCTCACCATCCTTATTGAGGTATTAAGCCACGCCCCTAGCAACCAAATATGAGCAGCCTAGCAACATAATAAACAAAGCCTTATATCTCTGGATCCGGACATCATAGAGACATGGGGGTCGGGTCTTTGGGTCATATTAGCTTCATGCTAGCTTCATGCTAAGTCATGCTAGCTTCGTGCTAGTTTCATGCTAGCTTTATGCTAATTTTATAATAAATCTTGCTTACTTAATGCTAAATCATGCTAGCTTCATGTTAAATTTTGTTAGCTTCATACTAAATCATGCTACCATCATGCTAATCATGCTAGCATCATGCTAGCTTCATGCTAATCATGCTAGCATCATGCTAGCTTCATGCTTATCATGCTAGCATCATGTTAGCTTCATGCTAATCATGCTAACATTATGCTAGCTTCATGCTAATCATGCTAACATCATGCTAGCTTCATGCTAATCATGCTAGCTTCATGCTAATCATGCTAGCATCGTGCTAGCTTCATGCTAATCATACTAGCATCGTGCTAGCTTCATGCTAATCATGCTAACATCGTGCTAGCTTCATGCTAATCATGCTAGCATCGTGCTAGCTTCATGCTAATCATGCTAGCATCGTGTTAGCTTCATGCTAATCATGCTAGCTTCATGCTAATCATGCTAGCATCGTGCTAGCTTCATGTTAATCATGCTAGCATGGTGCTAGCTTCATGGTAATCATGCTAGCATCGTGCTAGCTTCATGCTAATCATGCTAGCATCGTGCTAGCTTCATGCTAATCATGCTAGCATCGTGCTAGCTTCATGCTAATCATGCTAGCATCGTGCTAGCTTCATGCTAATCATGCTAGCTTCATGCTAATCATGCTAGCTTCATGTTAACGTCATTCTGAATCATGATAACTTTTTTAAATCATGCTAGCTTCACACTAAAACATGTCAACAGCCAGGTAAACTACTAGACTAAATTTCTTTTACATTTCTGTCAATCAACTTTTTGCATTTTCATGCACTGGTAATTCCTTGGGAATTGCATATCTAGTTTTTTTCACAGCCTTAGAAGGAAAACTATACACACAGATAGCACGGATGATATCTGTGTGTGCAATACATGGAGGTGTGGCACCAAATTTCTTCTCGGAGAGGTTGTTTAATCAGGTGTGTGATAAACCCACTGCCCGTGCAACATTGGATGAAGTGAGTGATGTCACATTCAAAGAAAAACTACTAAAAGTGAGTCTTGCTCTGTCAGTAATAATTTATACGAATTCATGCAACATTTAAAACAGTGATTGTAATGTTTTTAGATTAAAGAAGCAAGAACTGTTGAAGATGCAAAAGCTGCAATAGAGGAGGCAGAGGACAGCCTGGCTATTGTTGGGTCTTGCAGAATCATCACAACACTGAAGCAGAGGGATGCCCTTGTGCAATCTGCTGTCAATTTCTTTGTTGAGGGCAGATTAAATGTTGCATTGCAACAGTAAGTATTTGTTTAACACACACACATTAATTGAATTACTGCTATGTGCTCAAATATATCATTCGGTACATTTTGTGGAAACAAATCATTAAGGCCTTAAAGTCAATTACCTATTTGTAGATGGTAATTTGGGAATTTTTTGAATGCCTTTTTATGCAGGTTTGTGGAGGGCTTCACCACACTTGGACTCCTCAAAGAGATGAGAGCACACCCAGATCTGTTCCATAGCATGTTTGTGAAGGATGTGAGGCCTTTGAAGGCTAGCGACCTCTCAACACTTTTCCAAGTCAGCTTTTCAGCATCAGGGACACACAAAAGAGAGCTAGAAAACCAGAACGCATGCTACTGGCGAGACTGGCTAATTGATGTTGAAGGTACAATAATTTAAGTCTGTTTTTGTTACATGCAAAATGAATTTTTTTCTTTGCTTTGTACAGCTGCTGTGAACTTTTGTGCCAAATGTTTAGTCTTATCCCTAAAATACAATACATACCTTTCTACACTTAAAAATGACTCTAAGATGTATTGTGAAAACTTAAAATGTAGTTCACAGACTGTTATGGGAATGTGTAACTATCAAGTGCCCTACATTTAGTATAAAACACCTTGTTCAAGTTACATAAACATTATTGTTGGGTATTTAAAATAAACTAAGACTTTTTTTTTAGAAGGAGAATGTGCGCCACTAACTTTGGAGAATGTGCTCGAGTTCGCATCTGGGGCTTCCACGATACCTCCCTGCGGTTTTTTCCCTCAGCCCACAATTGAAGTCTTTCCAGAAGAACTTGGCAAAATATTTCCTGAAGCAAATACGTGTGTCCTTGTTCTAAAATTACCGGTTCACAAAGACTATGATTCTTTTAAAGCACAAATGTGCAATGCTGTGCTTTGGGCACCAACATTTGGATTAGTTTAAAAGGTAACACTTTATTTTACGACCCGCAAAGTACCGCGTAATTAAACCGAATTTACAGCGTACCTATTTGTAACAACAGGGTAGGTAACCTGTAGGTATAAGGGAATAATATTTTAAGTTTGGGGTAATAAGGGGGTAAGAATATGAAGAATTATAAATTATTTATACTCTAAGTATTTTATAACAACAGGGTACCTATTGTAATATTACGTGGTATGTATGACTTAAGTCTATGGGGAAATTATGTTTTATTTATTTTTTATTGTGAATTTTTCATATTGACTACTGAATGTTGTATACAGTCAATGTCTACGAGCCACATCGGCAAATAAATATAACAGCACATCACTTTTATTTTAGTAGCCTATATTACTTGCTTTTAATAACAAAAGTCCAGCTGATTTAATGTGGTTATCTTTTTTTTAAGGTAAGTACAATAAAAATAGCAACTTATTTACCAGGAAACTCCTACATTTGCGGACATATTTGAAGTGGTGCTTTGCAATTTATTTACTGTAAACACAAGTATTTTAGCCAAATATAATTTATGCAATGGCAAACCAGAATGAAACAACAGCAGATGGTTATCCAGCTCGCG